>NC_137613.1:17851386-18211386 GCF_963280865.1 Gymnoscopelus braueri
GGTGAAAGACAGGATCAGGGAAAGACTGAGAAGGGGAGAGAAAGAGAATTAGGGAGAAACTAACATAGGAAACGCTCTCAAAGTGGGATTTCACTTTTAAAGCACTTCTGGGGTCATTTAAACGTCTACTCTGGCTTTTGTGTGCACCGCAGACAGTCTTTATGTTGCTCGAATCAATATTTAGAGATTTGATATTCATTAGATCAGACACCACCCCCCACCCCACTCCTAGATAAGCCCATTGAACTTCAATCTCCATTTTAACCATGTTAGACTAATTTAGAATATTCGTTCCTGGTTCTGGTGACTGATATTGTCCTACTAATGCGTGAGGGGGCCGTGTTTTTCCAATTACTTTTTTTTAAACTTTAAAAGAATTAATGAAATAAAAAAATTATACAAGTATTTGAAAAAACACGCCCCCTCACGCTCTAGGACAATATCAATAACCAGAACCAGGGATGTGTGTTTTCAATGAGTCTAATATGGTTAAAATGGAGACTTAAGTTCAATGCGTTTATAGTGGGAGGTGTGTGTCTGAAATATCTAAATATACTGAATCAAGCAACTTAAAAACTTCCTGGGGTCCACACAAAAGCTACAATAGACGTTAAAATGACTGCAGGAGTGTTTTAAAAGTGAAATAACCCGTTAACCACTTGACATTTCTTGATGTTACCTTTATCGATTCCAAATGTTGAAGATGGTTTGATTCTCTTTATATCCATATCCAAAAGAATAATAACCTAATACAGCCTCTACCATTACTTTAGCTTACTACTCACAGGAACCCAAGTTTAGTGTTTGGCCTCAAAGTCAAGACCCATTATATTAAATAACACAGTATTTTTCTAGTAGCGTTGTTCTCTGTCTGTGACCTTGCCAGAATAGAAACCAACACATTTTAGGGGTCTTCTTAACCCCTAAAGAATGCAGAAGTTAAACCTATCTTCATATAAGTGGTCCTAACTAATGATCATGGCATAATTTTATGTCTATTCAATCTGTGTCTCAGAACAGGGCTGTGACTAGTTCCGAAGCTCCAATTACAGTTATTATTTGTATTAATGCAAGAACATGCTAACTTTCCCGGAAGAGAAAGGCCCCTCAATGAGACACAGAGTGAGTAGACAAAAAATTGGCATCTTATTATGAGCATTAGTGAGGAGGACCAATAATATGAAGATATGGTTGAAAATGATTAAAGTGCTCCTTTAAGCGATCAAAATCCATGGTAGAAGGGTTAAAACATACACAGCAAAATCCTGAGTGTTAATCATCGACTGTAAAAAAGAATGGAAAAAGTGACGCCATTGGTTTCTACAGACACCTTTTGAAGCCTGATGTTTTTCAGCGATTTCAAATCCACCATATTTCTATATTCGGTGCTACCTGAAATTAATGCTATTGGCTGCAACCGCAGCGAGGGCGGATCTTCACTCAGTAGAACCAGTGGAAACCCTGGAAACATACCCTACTTTATCATTAATTTTAAAATGAATGGGACCATCATTTACTAAACGAATATCATGATGATTTAAAAAAGACTTCAAACTATAGGGATTGAAAACATAAAGTGTTTATGAAAAGGTTTCCTAAGGTAATAAAATCAAGTATAAAGTCTGCCCAAAACCTCATTCACATTCACTGAGATTATAATGTACTGCGACCGGTAGAAGATGAAATGGCGACATTTGCTGCCTGGGCCATTAATAGGAACAGCACTCTGAAAGAGAACCCGGAAGAGAGCTTCAATTCCAGCAGAGATTCCTTGCCGCCTGGTGTTAATTTGACTCTGAGAGTGTAAAAAGTGACATTTAGAGCCAATATTAGTCAAAATTACAAAGGTAACTGACCATGGGAACTTTCACTTCATGTAAGAAAGAAGAGACATTTTCAAACTGCAAAGAGGACTGCAGCAATGTCTTTATAGTGACTCCAAATCAAGTTCACTCTTTTATAGGATAAGATTGACATAATGAATCAATTTACAGATTAACCATTTGACAAAATTTATCAAATGAAATGCCAGAAATCAACTCATGTGTTTCGTGACATATCATGTGCTATTTACAACTTCACATAGAATGTGAATGCTTGTCTTTAGTTTGTACATAACTTGTGATGAACATTTACCATCATTTTGCTCTTTATTACTTTCCTTTCGATGTATGGTCAAATTAATTACAGATTAATGAAATAAAAGAATAATCAACAGATTATTAATTTGCGGCCCCACTTAATTAACAAAGGCTTCCATTAACTCTAATCATTAAGACTAAAACACTTGATATTATTTTGATATATTTGATTTGATACATGCCTATTTGGGGCATAGGTGAACATTTTCAGATGTTCTCAAAAAATTTAAACATTTTCAAAAACATAGCCAAGCTCGAGCTTGCAGATCATGAAATATGAAAATAAGGGCTTAAATGGTTAAAAGTTACAAAGTAGTGCAGTACATGTTTGGACTTTTTTTGGGGGGGATCTTTGGTGTGTGCCAATTAAGAGGTGCATATACAGTAGAATTACAGGTCAATTTGTTTTAACTCTCAAAATTAAATCAACACAGAGAATTTTACGGAAAGGTGGTGTTGGTATAGGAGTGAGTTTAGAGTCTGTAGGTCGGTGGCTACTGGAAGGCTGGAGTCGCAAGAGGCATAAAGGGGCTGAATAGCACTCACCGTGTTAAGTACAGTTGAATGTGTCCGGTTTGCACTTCAGCTCCCCTAGTTCTCGGGCTGGCTGTCGCCTTCTTTCACCGGACATCTGAAAGAGGGTCCTGCTAAATTTGCACTGGTACCACGCACGCCCTGGGAATGGCTGAGAGGGAGGGGAAAGTGAGAATGAATGAGGAGGTGCATGAACCCCTCTGTGTGTGTGTGTGTGTGTGTGTGTGTGTGTGTGTGTGTGTGTGTGTGTGTGTGTGTGTGTGTGTGTGTGTGTGTGTGTGTGTGTGTGTGTGTGTGTGTGTGTGTGTGTGTGTGTGTGTGTGTGAGTGTGTGTGTGTGTGTGTGTGTGTGTGTGTGTGTGTGTGTGTGTGTGTGTTCTCGAATCCTCTGCATGATTGCCTCTGTGTGCGTTTTTCTGTGTTTGGTGAAGTTCTTGCGGGCCATACTTGCAGGGAGAAAGAGAGAGAAAGAGAGAGAGAGAGACAGAGAGAGAAAAGGGGAAATAAAGAGTGAGAACTTGTGCAAGGTAGCGGGGACAGATAGAATGGGAGAGAGAGGTTGACAAAGAGACAGAGAGGAGAGACAGAGAGTGAGGGGCAGAGTAAAAGTGAAGGAGAGGAGAGGAGAGGAGAGGAGAGGAGAGGAGAGGAGAGGAGAGGAGAGGAGAGGAGAGGAGAGGAGAGGCCATTTTCTGGAGGGAAAAAGAGGACAAGGCACTTTTTGAAATTCCGTTTGGGAGATAACGCAGGTCTGTTGCTTCACAGCACGAGCAACGCAAATTGGTGAGATTTATAGATCCAGGCGGCAGGAAGCTACAGCCGCGGTCTGGGAAATATGTAGAAGAAGAAAGGGCGAGTATGGGGAGAGCGAGGAGGAGGAGAGAGAAAGCGAGAGAGAAAGAGGGAGAGATCAAGAGGGAGGCAGCATTAATATGCTAATGAGCGGAGTGAATGCACAACAGGCCCACTGACGGGCCTAATCACTGGTGGACACACACTGCGACCTAATCCTTCACACAGCGCACGCAAACCACACACACACACACACACACACACACACGCGCACGCGCACACGCACACGCACGCACGCACACACACACACACACACACACACACACACACACACACACACACACACACACACACACACACACACACACACACACACACACACCGGCCAATACATTAAACAATCTTCCCACCCATTCACATGACAGTAAACAGTTAAAAGCACACATACAGGCAGCAAGTAAACAAACAAACAAATCAAATGCAAAATGAATGCAAGCATCCCACGGTTTGACCGATATGAATGAACCTACCCACAGACTCAAACAAGCACACACGCACGCACATAAACACACACACGCATACATACACACACACACACACGCACGCACGCACGCACGCACGCACGCACGCACGCACGCACGCACGCACGACACACACACACACACACACACACACACACACACACACACACACACACACACACTACATAAACAAACACATGTTTATTTGTCTGTTTCCCTCTGCAATGATCTCTACTGCTTCCCTAGACTCTGGTATTATTGACAGAAGAGTCTGTGTTCCATCTGCCACTCAATAAAGGCCAGGCAATAACGGAATGGTAGCTGGAATCGGAATCTGGAATTCAGAGAGAGGAGAGGAGAGGAGAGGAGAGGAGAGGAGAGGAGAGGAGAGGAGAGGAGAGGAGAGGGGTGAGACAGAATCACCCAGTGTACACCAAGCATTAAATATTGTCTCGCTGCAACAAGTTGACACTTACAGAGCAACACTGATATTTAAACCTCATATGGGAGAGTGCAGAACAACACAATTGAAATGCCATTTTGCATGATTTAATGCAAATTCCACTAAATCTACAGAATATGCATTAGCTTGCAGTTTTCCCGCAACAATTTCCCCGCAATATTTGGCCATATTTTCAATAAAATGTTTGAATGACATGGACCAGTCCAGAGTCACTGATCAATGACATGGCTATCGAGACCAATTTGTGTGTGTTAGGCAATTCACATGAACGTTATAATGTCAGCCATATATGTTTTTGCCCCTGTCCGTTCGTCTGTGTCTGTCTATCTGACCTTCTGTGAACAGCTTATCTCCAGTACCGCTGGACCGATTGCCATCAAACTTTGCACGCACACTCCCAGTAGACCAAGAAAGAACCGCCACCCCACATTTTTCAAATCGGCCCCATCAGGCACAGATTTAGGCACAGTAAGGCCCAGGCCTTACCTGAGTGAAGCTGTGCCTTACTTCAGCCATGGGCAGATATTTGTGTATTTGATATAAAGGCTATCTCCCTCCACTCAAGGCCGACAGACAGCCTGCCTGCATGTTGCCTCGGATGACTGTGGATGTCTTGAGTCTTTTGAGAGTGGCAATGTGTATTTTGAGCTTCTTTTGTGATTAGGTGTAAAGGTGTCTGTCCTTCTCCCCATTCACAAACACAAACCCACTTTGCGACGTCATGACACATACATTATAAACAGCACACAACAACAAGGTCCCTCATTCTTGATTTTTTATTTGATTTGCCGAAAAAAACGTCTCCGCTGTCCAGGTGGAAGGACAACGCACCACCACCGGCACGGCGCAGTCCCACATTGGGGGAGATAAAAGAGGCACCCGTTGCTGCTTAATAATTCCATGGAATTATGACAGCGTCAGCCTTTTTCCGACCTGGATCTGACACTTTTGGCATGAAATAACTTTTAAAGGGTTCATCCATGTGATTTGTATGGGATTTTAATCGCTGAAATTTAACTAACACGCTTGGTTCATCGATAACATCAAATAGAGAATAGCCTAGATCAGGAATGAACTCCCCACACAATAATCGAGTAGCCTACTGGACTGGACAGTTGTCCTGCGAACATTTTTCCAAACCTGCCACTAAACATCCTCTAACATCCTGCTGTGTGGAGAGACTTTTCTCCGCAACAAACAGAACAGAAAGCACATGAGAATGAGATCACCTTGTCGCTTCACTCGCTTGAACTTGATATTTTTCTCATTTGAAAAAGAATCTTTGGATTACGATGACATTATCAAGGTTAAAACTTGTTGTATTACCCTGTTATTGTTTTAGTGTTTTTTTTGTGTCTTGCCTTGTTGTATTGCCTGTTATGTTGATTGAGTCATATCAAAGTATGGTGACCAATGACCATAATATTCATCGCAAAGCCTATTGTAATAATATCTAAGCTAAAAGGTGTAAGAACATAAATAAATATGTGGACCGCCTATTATTATTTCAGGTTATTTCAAGAGGTTATTGAACTCGGTCCAACTGTCTTTCAATCGCAAGTAAATTTCGGCATGCACGTCGCGACTGACAGCTTGCACTTAGTTGTTAGTAATCTAATGAGTTACTTTCTTCAGAAGGTAAATGTTATTATGGTAAATGGTGCATTTATATAGCACCTTTATCCAAGGAGCTTTACAATGATTGTGCAAGACATTCACCCATTCACACACCGATGGCGGAGGAAACCATGCAAGGCACCAACCTGCTCATAGGGGGCAATTAGGGGTTCAGCCTCTTGCTCAAGGACTCTTTGACACTAACTGTGGGGGAGCCCGGGATCGAACTACGAACCTTCCGGTTCCCAAGCTGCCACTCTAGCTCCTGAGCCACTGCCGCAAGGTAATCCTGTAATGTAACAGAATACATTTTTAACAGCAGTAATCCTGATTCCTGTAACGTAATGAGGTACTTTTAAAAGCAACGGTACCCAACACTACCCACGAGTCCACGACCGACACAGCCCTGGGTAGGCAACCCGGCCTGCCGGTGATCTGCACTCCAAGGAGCACACTTTTCTAGTTGTAGTTCTGTTTTGTGTGATTCACTGTTTTACCCCTAGAGGGTACCATAACATCAGCAAATTGAAATTGTCCAAATCACAGCCACAATAAAATCCTAATGAATGGCTTTTCCCATCAGGGATAGTATGATCTTTTAAATGGCTTTAAATGTTGTAGATCTGATCTCATGTTTGCTTTTTTTATCGTCATCATTACATTGCTATACCCCAATGTGTTATAATTATTTTCTTTATCTTGTGGTTACATGATTCAAAATTCAAGAGCTGTTATTAGTCAAATTCTCATTCAAGTACAGCATGGAGTGAAATATTGGTGTTGGAATTCTTTGCCAGACTGTGCTAACAATGTCCAACATGTGTGTGTGTGTGTGTGTGTGTGTGTGTGTGTGTGTGTGTGTGTGTGTGTGTGTGTGTGTGTGTGTGTGTGTGTGTGTGTGTGTGTGTGTGTGTGTGTGTGTGTGTGTGTGTGTGTGTTGGTGTGTGTGTGTGTGTGTGTGTGTGTGTGTGTGTGTGTGTGTGTGTGTGTGTGTGTGTGTAGTGTACATATATATGTATCGATGCATCCCTAGTAATAAAGAGTAAAATGTGTCACATTCACATGCCTCTTACATGCCTTACACTTAAGTCGCTGTGGATAAAAGTGTCTGCTAACTGTAAATACCTAAATTGTATATTGCACATTATTTATGTATTTTGTAATATTGTAATTATTAGTATGCCTATGGTGTATCTTATTATTAGCTTTATTAAACACTTTGCAAGCAGGGTATAAAGAAACTAAAGTAGACTGCTATTAATAATGGTGTGATATTCTCTGTATTTTCTAGTGGCAAAAAATACAAAAAAACAGACAGAAAACCTTGCCACGATAACGAGATAACGATAAAGAGTTAGCTAAGTACTACCACATAATATTCTTGCAAAATGCAAGAAACATTTTGATTGATTGATTGAATACTTTATTAACAGTTTGCAAAAAAGGTACAGATTTATACAAAAGGTGCTAAAAGGATAACACAAAAAAAGTCCAAAGGGCTTATTTGCAATGTGGTCCTGTGTATTCAATTCATAGAGACATTTAAAGACAAACAATAATATACAATAATATGGAAAACATCATATGTACTAGTAGTAATTAAAAAAAGAGAAAAATATGTACAGTAAACAGTTGGGTTTACCCTCCATAAAGACACATACACAATACCCCGACCGTTATCTGTCAATAACCCCCCCTGAGCACTTGAAATGCAGCTCTGAACTTGCCTTGACCTCTCGACCTCTTGTGTCACTCACACATCAGTGCCATGAGAGGTGAACTTGTAATGACCTCTCGACCTCTTGTGTCACTCACACATCAGTGCCATGAGAGGTGCAACAGCAGGACCATCCACTTCATCCTGACACCAGCATCATCAGCAACACACACACACACGCACGCACGCACGCACGCACGCACGCACACACACACACACACACACACACACACACACACACACACACACACACACACACACACACACACACACACACACAACCTAACCTGCAATAACTTACACAGCCACTGCTCTCTGTACCATTATACTAGATAGAGAACATAATGTCAAATCACCCACACACACACACCATCATCATCACGATTTCATTCTTGCAGGCAGGGAGGGAGGGAGGGGTGCGTGTGCTGCCAGCCAAAGTGTGTGTGGGGGGGAGTTGAGACACGCGCACGCACCAGTGTTGCCATGTTGTCGGCTTATTATAAGCGACTTTGAGCTTCTTTTTCTGTGAAGTTGCTTGTCGTCACCTTGCTAAACTAATGGCCTAAGTCATTTTTTGAGGAAAATGTTATTTTTGCCTAAGTCAGCTCCTCATGACACTTAGCCTGGTAAAGCCTCTCCCTCCGGAAAATCTCATGGAAATGAGATTTCCGGAGGGAGGGTTTACCAGGCTACATGACACTGGCCACCTCTGGTAAAATCCTCCATCTCCTAATTGAAAAGGATCATGCTGTTCACTCCCCTTTTAGTATAATGGCCTAACTCCCTAATGTGACTTAGGCCAAAATAGGCCTTTTGTTTGGCCTAAGTCACATGGTTTTGTGACTTAAGCCAAATTATTTACTGATTTAGGCCATTTTGTAATTTCTTTTGCTTTTTTTTGGCCTAAATCAGATTTAATCCTATTTAAACCTATTTAAATCTCTTATGTTACATAACTGTTATTTCTATTTAAATAGTCATAATTTGTTATAAACATTTTGGGTGAAATGATTAAGAAATATCATATAGTTTTGTTTTGGATCAGTTTTTTATTTTTCCTGAAAAACTTAAAAAAATGAATAGGCCTGGCCAATAGTTTAGCAAGGCGACGTTGTGGTAGTTGCGGGTTGCGTTTTTTTGGGCTTGTTTCTAAAGTGTAGTTGCTTATTTGGGCTTGTTTCCAATTTGTTTAAATTATTATTTAAACCAGTGGTTCTCAAATATGTTCATGTCATGGACCACCAAATTAGTATGTATTTGTCCCTAACCCCCATCTGAATGATTTTATCTTTTTTGAAAATTGCAGATCTGCTATTCTCAAATAGCCAATGTATATACACTGTAGGTTTAAAGTGCTCATGTGGCCTATACATAATATGTTGCTTCTTTTGGCCTTGTTTTCATAGACCTGGTTGCTTCTTTCCCCCGCAAAACCTGGCAACACTGGCAGTCTGGCACGCACGTACACGTGCGCGCACACCCACACAAACAGTCAGACATACACACACACACGGGGCCTAGTCTGAGAGAGTCCCTCCACATCATTTCATGCGAGGAAGCGGTGCCTTCACAAACGTCAGTAATAATCCAGACTGTCTTGTCTATTTACTGCATGCGTTGTTGTTGTTTTATTCCGTTTACTTGGATACCGATCATCAGATTAATGATGTATGACGCAGAATCAATAAACACTTGTTCTTATCAGGCGTGCTGCTGCGAATGCACCCATAGCTAGCTTAGCATTAGCATCTAGCTTAGCTTTAGCATCTATAGCTAGCTTAGCATCTAGCTTAGCTTTAGCATCTATAGCTAGCTTAGCATTAGCTAGCTATGTTAAATGTACCTATACTGTACATGTACTGTACACTGTGTGTAGTTGGTTGTGTCGCTTTTACAACGAGACACTCGCGTTATTTGTGTCGCATGGCGGTCGGCGTGGCGACTGAATTTTATAGCCACGAATGCAGTGAAAGTAGCCTAGTTTACGAGCAGCGTTGCCAGATTGTGTGAGAGAAATACGCATTAAGCCAGTGGTTCTCAAACTTTTTCATGTCAAGGACCCCCAAATTGACACTTATTAGCCCGCGGACCCCCATTTGAAAAGATCAGCCAGGGACCCCCATAAGAGAAGATTTTTACGGCTCTAGCAGTGATTCTCAACCATTTTAATTTCAAGGACCCCCAGTTTGACCTGCATTTAGGCTACGGACCCCATTTAATGGCATCTCTATCTCTGGGACCCCAATTCATATTGTAAAATCAATGTTGATTTAACTCTGAGAGTGTACAAATGGAACCATTTGGTTCCATTTGTACGCTCTCAGAGTTACAGACCCATAAGGGTCCATTTGGTTCCTATCCATCATTTAGCTGGGGACCCCCTGGAACCCCCTCAAGGAGCCCTGGGCCTGGGGGTCCCTGGACCCCACTTTGAGAACCAATGCATTAACCAACCAGGTCTAGGAAAACGAGCTCTAAAGAAGAGACTATTAGGCCACATGAGCACTTAAAACCTTTCAAATAGCATCGGCTATTTGAAAATAGCAGATCTACAAGCTCTCAACGCGTCACGATGTGAGCTTGTAGATCTGCTATATTTAAAAAAAATCTTTATAAATTTGGAATATTGACGTTTTTTGTTTGAAACATTCTAATAAACACAAATGCTCCCTGGCACAAAACATGTTCATGAAAATATTTGAGAACCACTGGTTTAAATATTAAGACATTTGGAAGCAAGCCTAAATAAGCAACTACACTTTCAATTAACAAGCCCAGAAAACCCACAACTACCAATATTTACAAGCAACTTTACTGGAAAAACAAGCCCAAAGTCGCTTATTATAATAAGCGGACATGGCAACACTGATTACGAGCTAGCCCGAATGCTAACTTATTTTAGCCCTGAGCCTAGAATGGTGGTTTGTTTGTTGCCATTCGTCGGGTCGGGGGGGGCTCCACCTATCTGCTGGAACGGGACGTTTCAGTCTGTGTGCGTTGAGCTGTATTATTCACACGGTCTGTCTGGGGGTCAGTAATCGATACGAAGTGGACGATCAGTTCAATAGATCACTCTCTCTGTCTGGTCTGTAAGGTTACCGAGGCTCTGCTTGGCAGGCCTGGGATCAGCTGATCAGCAGCTGGCTTTGCCTGCCTTGATTAAAACATAATATGCCTACAAATAAAAGAACACATTGACAGGCTCGGGCGTTATTATATGACAACGTTGGAGGTGAGGGATAAAAAAAAAAAATATGAACTTGTTTTTGTTGTGCGGATATATATATATTTTTTGACGTTATGAGCTCCATATTCTCTCTCAATCTGTGTCTCTTGTGTTGGAATTTTTTCAGCTGTGTTTTTGGTCCCCAACCTCCTCGGGGCCCTGGGCCGCAGTCCGCGGTCTACAGTTTGGTAGCGGGCCGCTGACGGAGTGAAGCACGTCTGACTTGAGTCGCTACCGACCCGCCCCTCTCCAGGCTGTGTTCTTGTCCCCCAGGCAGCCAGTCTGTCTGTCAACATGGGAGACAGTAGAGGTGAGACAACATGACAACACTGGCTGCTGCGTGATATATTGACGTTTCCTTCTGTTAATTTAACTCCGAAGAGTAATGCAAACATATCTAAAATGTACCAGTAAGGGTCCATTTGGTTACATTTGTGTACTCTCAGAGTTAAAAATGGATACCTTTTTATCACTGAGGGTTTTGCTGTAAATGGTAAATGGTGCATTTATATAGCGCTTTTCTCCAAAGTGTATCAGACCAGAGATGTACCGATTTTTTTCCCTACAGTTATTAACGATTCCAATAACTGTAGTTTAAAAAAGATCTAGGACAGTGGTTCTCAAAGTGGGGTACAGTTCTGTTACTCTGAGAGTGTACAAATGGAACCAAATGGACCCGTACACTATCAGAGTTATGGTGGTCCTTGAGATTAAATAGTTTGAGAACCACTGATCTAGGAAAAAATACAAATTAAAACATATATATAAAACAGCAGTGCAACATCAACTGAAGCATTCAAAATATCATTGTAAATGACTTATCATGTGATAAATTATGTGGCATATTGGAATGGCATAGACTGGCATACTCACAGATACCAGCATTTTAGGCAGTATTGGCAGCTTTTCTGATACTGGTATCGGTATCGGAACAACTCTTAGTATGACAGACCAGAGCAAACTGCATTTTAAAAATTGAGATATAATAGCATGACAGCCTTGCACATTGATGTGAGCGTGTGGAGGAATGCAATGGATACAAATTACGGTGACAGAAATAGTTCCAAGACTGCAGGGCACAACAAAGGTTTCGTCTGGGGAATCACATTGATACTATGTCACAGCATTTGTCAGCTGCCTCAGCAAGAGTCCATACTGGTGTCACATTGTGATTTAGGCCGATGAGCTGTAATAAATCAATAGGCTGAATGTCTATATTTCCACCCCCTCTGCCAGGCAGCCAGGCTCCCACACAGTCCCATCAGCAAGTGCCAGTTCTGTTTGTAACACGATAACTTTGCACTTTACGAAATTGTGTGTGGACAAACTAGCCTGCCTCAACTATGCATCAGGCATATTTAATGCATGGGTGTACATTGAAGGACTTGCGTCTCGTTCGTGCTCATTTTTTTTAAATGGCCGTGAGTGTGAATGCCAATCATGTGTGAATGCACAACCTCGCATGCACAACCTCGCATGTGAGGTTGTGCATTCACACACAAACACGCCGTCCCCCAAAAGGTCAAGAGTCAGGCGTCATTATCACATTCACGCACCTGGTATTGAAATGTGTCCCTGGTAATTGACTTGACAAGAAGTTGGGAAATAATATTGCACATAGAGTTTGGCTGGGCTGTATGGACAGAATCAAATATCACTATTTTTACTGGATAGTAAATATTCGGACAATATCTTGTTCAAAAATGGCAAAAATAGCCCATCAAGCTCACAACGTGTTGTTTTGAGCACGTTGTGTTGTGAAAGTATCAAATAAGGCTGACGGGATTAAAACAAGGAAAAGACAGACACCCAGGCGATGTCTAGCCTCATTTCACGATATCGATATAATAGCGATATATTGGACGGCACAAATTACACACTATTACTTATCCCAGCAATAGGGCAGGAAGCCACTAGTTTTTGTCCTCCAGCCACAGTGTCTGATAAATTTCAAAATTCACGCTAAATACGTTTTTTTTTTAAATGACCACCAACCTCTTAATGATGTTGCTTGCCTGCCAAAGTCAAATGGTTGTGCAGATTTTGACATTGCAAAAACAATATAAATCGAATCATGATAATATTTACACAGAAACCTTTTTAACATGAGATAAGATACCCAGGGGGGAAATTCAGGAAGCTACGACAGCAGAGTAAAAGTAAAAAAAGTGAACAACAATAATAAACAATAAATAAAGCAACCATAGACAATAGATACAGCATAAAGTATACTCACTCGCAAGCATACCGACACGCACCCTCACACGTGGTACAATAACATAATTACATTTCTGAAACTTGAAAAAATATAATAAGGCGAGGCTTAGGGCTGCACTGGAAAAGGGGTCTGTATTATGTGTGTAAAACAAATTTTCTCAATGATTTGGGAAACATAATGGCATTCTTTTATTGCATGTCTTTGCATAGCCTTTTCTGCTAAGCTTCTGAATGGTGGGAGTGGAGCTGCTGTGTTTGGCCTTGGTTTCCATCGTGAATAGTCGGGTACACTTAAGCAGGGGGTTGTTCAAAATGTATTTTAGCCTTCTGATATCGACTGGAAACTAATATTGCGATATACAATAATATACTAATATATTGTGCAGCCTTAATGCATTGTTATTAAAGTGACAAAATTACTGTACACACACATCTTTCTCGAACTACAGACAGTTTACCTGTACAGTGATCTTATTGTTACTGCTATAATTATATGATATATATCATTATTTATGAGCAAACATTTTCAATTAATGTGTTTGAAAATGTTTCAAAAATTTCTCAAATAGATCTACAAGCTCACAACGCATTTATGTGAAACATTGTGAGCTTGTTGATAGGCTATTTTCGCATGACACCATCGTATGTGGCAAAGTATAAAATAGGTCTTAAGTGGTTATAGCAAGATTTGTGACAATTACTTAACCCTCTCTCTCCCTCTCTCCATCCTCTCTCTCTCGCCTCTTTACATCACCCTCTCTTTACATTTCCAAACCACCAGACTCTCGGAGCCCCGACAGCTCCTCTGTCTCCTCCCCTCCATCGGGCCAGCGCTCCCCGCCCCTGGCTCCCTCGGCGGCGGCGCTCATGACCTCCCTGCCCTCCATCAACACCGCGGGGGTCAACAGTCCCATCAGCAGCATCGGCTCTCCCTTCTCCGTCA
The DNA here is from genome assembly GCF_963280865.1 of Gymnoscopelus braueri. Taxonomy (NCBI): domain Eukaryota; kingdom Metazoa; phylum Chordata; class Actinopteri; order Myctophiformes; family Myctophidae; genus Gymnoscopelus; species Gymnoscopelus braueri. Next base: position 17,865,557 of record NC_137613.1, read on the forward strand.
TCAGCTCCTCGCTGGGCTCGCCCTGCCTTCCCGGCACGCCCTCCGTCGGCTACGGGCCCATAAGCAGCCCACAGGTGAGGGAGGGGTCTTGAGATTAGGAAAGAGGTCAATTCACCCTTCATCACGGTCTCATAGGGCTTTATTGGCCCACAAAGGACACCAAACGACACCCGTAGGGCCTTAACCCATTAACACATTAACCGCCAAGAACGTAGTCCTACGGTCCGTTAAATCCAACTGTTAAGCGCCGAGACCGTAGCCCTACGGTCCACGGTCTTTTCGCGCTATTCACTTCCGGGTTCACTTTCGGATTTTTTTTGATCCACTTCCGTTTCCGTTTGATGACCGGAAATAGAATTATTTGGGATCCGGTTTTGACGATCACGTCCGCTCTCGTTCTACAGACGAAACTGAAACTCAATTCTCTTCCTGTAGTTTTTTCTCCTCGCATTTCACTGTTTAACGTAATCCGCTCTAACTACAACATGGATACCCCGTTTGACACGTGGTCTTCACTGGGAGATACAGTGGGATGTCGCGGATGTAAACAGACCTTGTACGGCTCAATCTTAAGGATTTTAACAAGATCTATGGCGACATGAAAAAAACTAAAAAACAACAAAAACACCTTGGCACTGGTGAGTACATTATGAGATTAACCTCTGGCGGTCGATGTGTTAAGACCGGGAACACATCTGTGTCATTTTAGATCTTTGAATATTCAAAAATAGCAGATATACAAGCTCATAGCGCGGCACCAAGTGCCACACTACGAGCTTGTAGATCTGCAATTTTTTGGAAAATGACCAAATACATCATTTTGGGAGTCCTTGACATGGAAACGTTTGAGAACCACTACTATAGCAACATAGGTTTTTTCTAAAAACTGTTCGGATTTAGAACACATTTTGTAGAATCAGAACCTCAGAACCTCAGGCCTTAAACAGATGACGAAACGTGCTCAAGAAAAAAAGAAAAGAAAAGAAAGAAACCTCAAGAAGGATCACAGAAGACGGGTGCCCTCCATACATTAGAAATAAATAGCTTTATCATTCTCTCATCGGCATGGCAAAGTGCATGGAAATACAAAACAGTCATTCAACCACACATTCCATTTGGGTGAATTGCTGTTAAGACCTTTACATTTTAGGCATTTCTCAAATGGGTTTTTCCCACTGATTTTATTGATTCAGAGGCACTTGCCCGTAGGTCAAGTACAGGTCATGTTCTACTTGCCCAAAGGTCATGTCCACTTGACCGAAAAGTAAATCGTAAGAGGTAAAATTTTATTTATCGTTCATTTGAACACTTTTTCTTTTACTTTACTTGCGAATTCTGGGGCTGTGTGATATGGACATATCTCAATATTTATGCCAAATATCTCAATACTTATACAGTATGACTTATTTTATATTCCACAGACGTCTTGTGTTGCGTTTATAGCGAACTAAAGACTGTTGCTTCCCCACTCAAACACACTTGCCCGTCGGGCAACCTGAAAGCAAACTCCACCTGCCTGAACGTTTTATTTACCTGCCACAGGCAGCCGGGCAACCGTTAGTGTCAACCCCTGACTACTAGGCCGCTCCTTTTTTTCCCCCTCTACACCAAATCTCTTGTTGCGTTGTATCGCAACGCATTGTGAGCTGGTAGACCTTCTGTTTCTGACATACTGTATGTTCGCTCCCAAGAAAAGGGATTCCAGGGTTCATGTGGTTAAAAAGAAAAGCTAAGAAGTTGTGTACGCCAGCAGGAGTCATTTGTGGTTCCATAGGTCAATGGTTCCCAAACTGGGGGTCCCCAAATTATTTTGGGAGGGTCCCCAGATTATTAGCTAATGTGCAACATCGTTTTCTCAGTCAACAGTAAACAATCCAACATACAGTAAAAGTGTATACAGGATATCTGCACATTTCTAAAGTGACGATTTAAGGGCTTTTAACACATTGAGTGCCAAAAACGGTCCGGACCGTTTTTGAGAATCCAAACGAGGTGTGCCAAAAACGGTTATAGCCGTTTTTGAAAAAAAAAAAAAAAAAACGAAGATTTAGACTTTAATCCACTTCCTGGTTAACTTATGACTTCAAAGGCCCGTATCTCGGCTCCTGTGTACTTTTTTTTTTACTATGTATTTTTGACTATTTTTGACTATTTTCAACTGGCTGCAACTATGGAACGGATTACCGAATGTTTTAAAAAAAAAATCCCCCGATTGTACGAGACCTCTATGTGTGTAATGAGGTGATCACCGTGACGACGGTGATCACTGAAAATATTTTGTGACTACTTGAAAAAGGTTCAAAAATTGTTAAAAATCCAGGCACTGACTGTACCCTGTTTTAAAAAAAACCTGTCATCAATGTGTTAAGACCTTTTTAATACCTCTAAAATGAAGAAAATAATACGTAATACTACGTCAAAAGTAACCAACAAACTATACTACAAAGAATGGTCAAACTTTGGCCAAATTGTCAAATATTACCTAAGAAAGAGGCAAAAATTGTGAAAATAGCCGAGCTACAAGCATTGCGCGGCGTGAATATTTATCTGTGGAACTGAGTCAAACTAAATTTAATGCCTCAACTCCTACAATTCCAAATGCTTGTCAGGGTGGGTGGTCCCCGTTTCAAATATGATTATTATCTCTCCCTCAGATCAACTCGACGGTGTCCATGTCGGGTCTTCACGCCGTGAGCAGCTCGGACGACGTGAAGCCCCCGTTTGGCCTGAAGCAGCTGTCGCCCCACAGCCCCGGTGGTGGGGCCATGCTCTCCCAGAAACGCCTCTGCGCCATCTGTGGAGACAGATCCTCTGGTGAGAAGAACGCACACCACTCGACTGCACAACTCAAATAAAGCGTAAAAACCTCACAACAAACGGTATCATACTTTGAATTAGTAAAACTACACACATTACATGCATATCTCTTATAAATGGTGCATTTACAGTATATAGTGCCTTTGTCCAAAGTGCTTCTCATTAGGAGCAGTTAGGGGTTAAGGGCCTTATTTTGCCTTACCCCTTATGCCTAAACTTTCTTTGGCATTTTTTATTTATGTTGGAAAAACATTACATTTTTTTTCAAATAGCCGATCTACAAGCTCACAACTTGTCGATGTAGATCGGCTATTTTCACTATTTTATTCTTTTTTTTTTAAATAGCCCAAAAAGTTTAGGCATAAGGGCGGGTAAGGCAAGATATGGCCTTAAGGGTCTTGCTCAAGGACACTTTGACACGAAGCCAGTTGGAGCCGGATATTGAACCAGAGGCGCCTCATCATACCCCATAAGGCCTAGGATGACCTAAATTGTTATTCAGTTACATGGGAACGCATGTTTCACATTCTGTCTGTCTTCGGTCTTGGCTGGAGCATATCTTGTTCAGTATACCGTAAGGCCTAGGATGAGCGAATGTACAGTAGATACACGTATATGGTTACATCTAGGGAAGCCTGTGTGCTGCATACCAAAAGTAGGTCACTGTGACCCTAACAACCCAATTACAATCACTGCTTTTTCCATTGGAGGACAAATAGATGACCCTGCAATACTTTGCCTGGTTTACCGAGCGATTCTTGGATTTAATTAACCACAACTTGAGATACGCACCTCGGATTGTCCTGTGGCGAATACTAGGCCAACACAATGAAATGTACATAACTATAATCATGTAGTAGTAATGGGAGCACATCTCAAATATGTCCCTTAATTTACTAGACTCATGGATTGAAGTTCTCAGTCGCCACGACTAATTTCAGTCATTTGGATTCCATAAAAGCCTTCTATGAAAGCATGTTGCGCAGCAAGGCTGATTTCGGTTATTATTTTAAGATGTGAGCATTTGAAGTGGTCAAACTAGCAAAGGCTCAAGCTGTGATTTCTTTACATAGGCCTAGTGTGTTAATTGTTCAGGAAACGGCACTAGTGTGGGGGGCTCCTTTTAACAAATTGCACATTAGGACTTGGCCATTCAACATTTTTCAGTCATAATATTTTATTTTGCTTTAATCCATGTAGACTGTTTTATTGACTCAACAGAATGCAGTATCATGCTCCTAATTAAATGTTATAATGGAAGTCAGTCAACGAGGCTGTGATCTTGCCTAAACCTTGCCCAAATGTGGAGTTATTTGTCTTGCATATTTCATTCTATACCAGTGGTTCTCAAAGTGGGGTCCGGGGATCCCCAGGGGCCCTGGGCGGGGGGGTTCCCCAGCAAAATGAGTTAATATAGCATAACAATCATTTTAACCACTATCCATTTAGTCGTTGGCTATTCAAAAATAGCATATCTACTGCTATTTAGAAAAATATAAATCATTTAGATTTTTTTTACAAATCTTTTCTTCTGGGGATCCCTGGCACAAAACATTTTCAGATGGGGGTCCGCCTACAAACATCAATTTAGGGGTCCTTGACATTAAAACGTTTGAGAAACACTGTCATAGAAGACTGACGTCACAGGCTATGACATGACGTCCGAGAGCACATTGGAGCCACGCCGTATCTATGTGCGTGGATCCTGAGATCCACATAATTAGATTTTTTAATTCACTTATTATGTCCTCTCCTCCCCTCCACCAGGTAAGCACCTGAGATCCACATAATTAGATTTTTTAATTCACTTATGTCCTCTCCTCCCCTCCACCAGGTAAGCACTACGGCGTGTACAGCTGTGAGGGTTGCAAAGGCTTCTTCAAGCGGACTGTTCGTAAGGACCTCAGCTATACCTGCCGCGACACCAAGGACTGTCTTGTCGACAAGAGGCAAAGGAACCGCTGCCAGTACTGCCGTTATCAGAAATGCCTAGCAATGGGCATGAAGAGGGAAGGTGAGACCCCGATTCACAGAAACCGGTTACCGTACGTCACAGGTTTCAGGTGACCAGTCGTGAATCAGGGCTCCAGGCCCTGCTACACCTAGCTGATATCATTAATGCCCCCCCCTTCTGCTTGAAGGTGTGCTTATTCATGAAAGAAGCGTATGTGTGACAATGCCCTAAATCAGGCTTAGCACGAGAGGATGAAAATGTCTAAATGAGCTGGGACTCCAGAGTACTGCTGCATTTCTTCAGTTTGGTGCTGCAATTGAGGAAGCAACATGGGGGGGGCAGCAGGATTGTTTATTGTATGGCCCCCACAGCAACTGTTGTTGTAGCATGAGGCTGAGAAGTGGAAGAATCCTTGCATTGATCCATTTATCTGACATCAGTCAAGTTCCATTTACAAATCCATTTTGAGCAGTTGTTTTGGCTTGCTTTACCACCTAGGGACAAGTGCCAGATAGATGAGATAGAGATTTTTTAGAATAGAAAACGACAAAGTGCTGTTGCGGTCTCACTTTTTATTCTGCGTTTACACGGTGACGCAACAGTGATTGAAACGGCTGTAGTGTGCATGCCAGGTGGCTAGGTGGCAGTGCCGCGCTGCCAGACGTGTGACATCATGCTGACCAGTCACGCATGCGTAGAACACCACTCCCTTTCTACTTCCGGCTGTTTGTTTACATCGCGGATGTGGCGTGAGCCGACGTCAGCCATGATGTCACACGTTTTGTCGTTTCTCCCGTATTGCCCATTAACATGGAGCCGGGAGGCGGAGCGTATTCAAAGATTTCCACTCTGGAAATCCGTTGTTGTCTAAACGGGGGCCTTAATCTTTGTCTTAATCCCATTTTAAATCTCTCAGGCTGAGATTATCTTGATGCAAGATTTAGCAAAGCCCCTCCCCGTTAACCTCATTGTGTTTGGTGCCCCCTCTCCATACGAGCTCAGAGCAAGGCTTTTATCGGAGCATTATTACGCAAAGTTTGTTATTGTTTCATTGTGACTCTGTGTGTGAGCTAATCAATTGAGTAACCCAGTACTTTAGGCGTTGGGTGTACGGGCTTCAGTCACAGAGTGACTTCACAGTGAGTGTGCATTGCAGGCCAGCAGCAATAAGGGAGACACAATACAATGTCCCACCAGAAGATGTAATAAATCTTTCATCACTCAAACTCTACTGTGTACATAACAAAATTAATGACAGCGAGAAAAGGTAACTTGTTTTTCTTAAATTGAGATATGATGTGAAGATGGAGGGGTGCAGTATTCTATCCATCGAGCCACAAAGGAAATGGAACACCCAACTCCTATATACCCAACAATTACCCATTGAGGCGGCTTCTCTCGCCCTCTCACCTGTTCTCACTCACTCAACAGTGGGCAGGCAGTTTGATCATTTTCTCCAGTGTAAGTGGACAGGACAGCTGAGAGGGAGATAGACTAGGGGAGGCGTTTGTGCATGGGGGTCACATCCTGGGACAGCGAGGGCTACACGTCATGCATGAGCACACGCTACGTAAGTCATGCAATGCACTGTAATGCCTGACTTGAATTGGTTGCGCAAATAGCCGATCTACGAGCTCTCAACATGTCACATTGAGACGCATTAAACTTGTAAATGTGAACTTGCAACTACGTATGAATCAGGATTAACAATGCACTTTGGAAAGTATTCATATAACTTATAAGGTCATCGCTATCCTCCCCATTAGAAGTATAAAACTATACATTATCCGTTAATGTCTACTTAGTAATGTTGGTTATTAATGATTCTGAAAAAAGTGTTTTTTCTTGTTTTGCTAGGATAACAGACTGTGATTCTTGTAATGAAACTATATATTCACCAATGCATTCTATTTGTCAGTAAAGTGACCTTTTATGTTATGTTATTACAGATTTTATATTGTAACACTGCATACCTTGAAGGGGCAGCTAGAATGAGTAAAAATAGAAAGGAGAGGGAGAGAGAGCAGACGTAGAGAGTGAAAAGGAGAGGAATGTTAGCCACTTAACCCTAGCGTCCCTAATATGGGCATGTCATTATAGGTAAACATTTTCAGTAACAGCGAAAAAAATATATCTACAAGCTGTCATACATGTTGAGCTTGTACTGTAGATCAGCTATTCTTGCCTCATGGTTCTTGAACCAATGACACTGTCGTACAACGAAGTATAAAACATCAGAGAACAGGGTTACAAAAGTCAACCTTGGGGTTTAAGTTGTTAAATCGTGTTGTTAAACTTTATTTAAGGAGCAAGGGAGGAGGAGATGAATGGTGCGATGAAGAAAAATGGAATAAGAGATGAGAGGAAGGGAAGGAAGTCAAGTAGTGAAGCAGTAAAATAGGAATGTAGAGGAGTGTAGGAAAGGAGGGTTGGAAAGGGAGAGAGAGGGATGGAGCGAGGGAGGGCGAGGGGGCAGGCCAGCGTTGGGAGAAGAGCGGGGAGGGGTGGGGTAAGCCTTGTAAACACTAATCCCCCTCTCCCCTTCTCTCCCTCTTTTGTTTTTTGTTTCCTCTCGTTCTCCCTCTCCCCCTCTCTCTATCTCCTTCTGTAGTGGTCCAGGATGAGCGGCAGAGATGTAAGGAGCAGGGTGTGTATGTGTGTGCGTGCGTCTGTGTGTATGTATTTATGTAAGACCTGATTTATAACATGAACATGGTCGATCTACAAGCTCACGACACATTGCAACATGACGCATTGTGAGCTTGTAGCTCGGCCATTTCCAACGAGCGACACAATGCGCTACAAAGCATAACTTGCATACCAGAGGGATGAGTGCACCTTTTTTTTGCCAAATTGAATGAGCAGGAACTAGTTTTCAAATGTCGTCTCATCGTTTCCAAGCCAAACCCTGCGTAACGGACCCACACCCGAAGTTTTGCCCCAAAAAATAATCCACATGTATGGACATTTCATAACACTACCGTAATATGATGGACGACAATATGCAGTATAACTCCTAGCATGTTTATCTTGGTCCACTGGGTGCTGAATGAATGAATGAAAGTAAGTCCAAGGTGGTGTGAGAGGTGTGTGAACTAACCAGGAAATGTACATATTTGTGTGTATCTCGCTTGTTCTCTTCTTTCCTCCCGTCCCTTTGTTCTGCTCCTTATCCTTCTGTCCTCTCTCTCTCTGTCCGCTGTGCATCCTTTTCCCCCCCGTTTCCTCCATCGTCTTTTCTGCCCGCTTCATACTTTTTCCCCATCCCTGCAATTTTCCTTCTCATCCCTTCATTCATTGTTTCTCGTGCTTCTCATTTATCCAACTTTCACTCAATCGCAACTTTTTCTCCTTCCGCACCCCCACCCGCCACCTCCTGTATTCCTTCTTCACACCATTTCCAATCCTCCCTACTTCCGCGGGGTCCAACCTTCTTTTTTCTACTCCTATCTCTCCTCCCTGTTCCTCCATCTCTGTCCTTGTCCTCCTGTCCGCCACCCCTCTGCAGCTGTGCAGGAGGAGCGCCAGAGGAACAAGGAGCGGGAGGCGGAGGTGGAGTCGACCAGCGCGGTGAACGAGGAGATGCCGGTAGAGAAGATCCTGGAGGCGGAGATGGCGGTGGAGCAGAAGACTGAGCTGCACGCCGATGGCACGTCCGGGGGCAACTCTGTGAGTAGCAGGAGTCTTGTCTCCAGAGAGGTCTATCCATGGACTTAGAGGCTAATTGAAGGTGCATGAAATCCTAGGCCAGTGGTTCTCAGACCTTTTTTAATTTCTAGGACCCCCATAACTCTGGAGTTACAAACCCATATGGGTCGTTTTGGAAACGCCGCCAAGGAACCCTGAGGGTCCTAGGACCCCATTGTGAGAACCACTGTCCTAGGCTGTTTTTGTAGTTTTTGTTTGGTGAGGGGGATCCATTTGTACACAAATGTAAGGGTCCATTTGGAACCCCCTCATGGGAACCCTGAGTGTCCCTGGACCGCACTTTGAGAGCCTAGACTGATTTTCACGTTGGCATCTTAACTCTCTCAGTGCCAAGCCCCGAGTTATCCCGAGTTTTAGGGTTATACCCTCAGTGCCAGAACGAGAAATCCAGAGTAAAAAAAAGAAAGAAAAAGTGTTCAGAACCCAAGATATCATTATCTGAAGATTTGCAGCTCCATCCACTCTTTGTTTAACCTATAACTGAAAAAGGCTGTATCTCGCTTCCTAAGCACTTTTTCTTTACTTTGAAAAAAATAAGAAAAAAGTTGGCACAGTTTTTTTATTTCATTGGCACTGAAAGAGTTAACATGCACAAGCACTCGCCGCTAGCGTTTTTTCTTGTTCTCCTGAATTGGACATTACGTGAAAGCGAAGACTTTTTTTTTTTTTTTTTTTTTTTTGTTCAAGTAATCTATCCAGATGTTGTCTCGCTGATATTGAAAAATGAGTGTGGAGTTGAGCCTCTCTGGCTTGTGTTCCTTTGTGTAGCCCAGCCCCAACGACCCCGTCACCAACATCTGCCAGGCAGCGGACAAACAGCTGTTCACCCTGGTGGAATGGGCCAAGAGGATCCCCCACTTCTCTGAACTGGCCCTCGACGACCAGGTCATCCTGCTGCGTGCTGGTACGATTCCTAGTATCACCTAATCTAGTCTCCACGTCAAATTATTTTTGCCAACCAATCAAACGCTCAGTCACCGAGAGCGGCGTCAGGTATTGGCCGCGTCTCGGGATCAGGCTTGTCACAATTATTACATAATCGCCTAATCGCAATTATTTGAGATAATCGCAATTATCTCATCATGATCGTTTCCATGCTGAAAACATTTCATATATTTATAAATAAAAAAAATCTAAAACTGTGAAAACTATTTCCACTACGTTTTTTTTTTAAGTATGAAGTTATTAAATATGTCAGCTATTTCTTTGTATATTTAGGTCACAGCAACTTGAAGTGTAATTTCTATTCATAATGTTCCAGCGTTCAGCAACAAAAAACACAATTAAATAGCAATTATTTGTGTCACAATTAATCGCCATGTAAGATTTTCGACCTCGTGACAGCCCTAGACTCTGGATTAAATATGTGTGGGATTAAAGGAGTAGTTCACCCTGAAAGACTGAAAGAGTCTCCCAATGATGACCCGGTCACCAAATTATCAGCAATGCGACAAAAACTAAAAAAAATCTCCACAAATTCAAGGCTTCATCGGTTGTGTAATTGACTGAAAATAAGTAATTTTTTGGTTGAACTACTGCTTTTGAAATTGATTTGTGTGTGTGCCACCAGGCTGGAATGAGCTCCTGATCGCGTCGTTCTCGCATCGCTCCATCTCGGTCAAAGATGGCATCCTGCTGGCCACGGGTCTCCATGTCCACAGGAACAGTGCCCACAGCGCAGGGGTTGGCGCCATTTTCGACAGGTAACACGCGCGCACGCACACACACACACACACAACACGCACTTACACTTTACACACACATACAGTATACATGCAGTCAGATACATACACGGATACCAGACTTGCACGCAAACAAATACAGACTTAAGCTATCAGATATATACATACACACACACACACACACACACACACACACACACACACACACACACACACACACACACACACACACACACACACACACACACACACACACACACACAATGTATCCAAATGAAATGTGCACAAGCTGAGTACGAAGAGTTCCATTCTAAATGCTGAAGAGGTCTTTCCATTGAAGTTCATGGTCATCTATTGGATGGTTTTATCACTTTGTCAACCAACTGCATTGATCCACCATCCTTTAACCACATAAACCTTAGCGTCTCTACAGCTGATCTAGAAGCTTGCGACACGTTGTGAGCTTGTAGATAGTCTATTTTCGGCGAAGAGATGTGGTGTAGAGACATATAAAAAAAAGGAAGAGGCCAAGTATAGAGCCTTGGGGGACCAGTCAATGAAGTATATCGTCACTGTCGGGTGGAAACCATGTCCAAGACCGTTATTTTTCAGGATTCAAATTCAAAAGTAGCAAAAGTTGCAGATCTACAAGCTCAAAACGTGTCGCTTCGGGCCGCGTTTCGAGCTTGTGGATCTGCTACTTTTGATGCTTTTGTGTGACGCTGTAGTATGATCAAGTTGACGCAAAAACACAATGGAAATGGAGAGGTTTCTGCCCGACAGTAACGATATAGTGTTTTAAGTGGTTAAAAAGCACCAGAAACACCACGTTTCAGTTTGAGGTGTTCCAAATGTTGAATATCTTGTTTTGGAATGGAATTCTTCATCTATTTCTGACAAACTTTAACTTTGTGTCGGTGGAGTTGGCTATCCTGCCTAGGGGACGCTTACAATCTGCCATGAATATATGATGAATTATAGAAATTATGTATTTTTGTTTAGTAGTGCTGGGCGATATCTTATTTATGCAACAAGTGATATCTTATTTATGCACCAAACGATGCTATATAATGTAACATATCTTGATATTATGCCTTTCTATCTATGAACTTTCCATGATGTAACGCCATGTTAAATCCAGGTGTTGGGATCATTTAGGATTTTAACGATTCTGGTTCCTTGACAATTCCCTCCTATAGGGGGTTCCAAATGGACCCTTACAGGTCTGTAACTCTTAGAAAACCACCAGTATTGTAATCGTATAGCAGAAGTGAAGTCCACATACCAGCTCTGACAGTGTGATTTAAAAACCGGCTCCAGAAACTGTTCCAAATGTGATGGAACCGATTCCGGTTCCTCAATGTTGAACCCGGTTCCCCCGATTCCTCCTGGTTCTGGATCCTAAACCCTAGTTTAAATCCAGCCAGGAGCCACACTGAAGTTAGTACACAGGGTTACGTTGAAAATGAGAAAGGATTGGGGCGCCCGCTGGCCTAGCGGTCCAGGCGCATACCACATATAGGCTCAAATGACAGCTTGTCGTGGGTTCGAATCCCGATCCCGACTACCTTTGCTGCGTGTCGCACCCCGTCTCTCTCTATCCGTTTCCTGTCAATCTCCACTGTGTATTATAAATAAAGGCAGGAAAGCCCCCAATTATCTTTTTAATAGTGAAAAAGGACACCATAGACCGCTGAGGACGTCATCTAATTCATCAATCTTTGTTGTAAGATATATAACATTTCTCAATAATCTTGTTATTGAATATGTCAATATTGATTTGTAAATATCTACCAGAACAGCATATATTGCCCAGCACTCAAACTCAGTGGTTGAAAGTCACTGAGTATTTGGTTGGTAGTCGCTCTAGTGAACCGCTAAGTATTCAGTGCTGTGTTCTCACCTCTGGTTGGCTGCAGCTGTGTTCTTGGTGGGCTCTGATTGGCTGTGACTGTTACTGCTTTAGATACTGCTGGAAGGTGACATTGCATGCCAGGAGGCTGGTGACTAATGCTTACCTTGTAGAGATATGCGTGCGTGCACGCGCACACAAACACACACACACACACACACACACACACACACACACACACACACACACACACACACACACACACACACACACACACACACACACACACACAAATACAAAAACATACTCTGATGCATACAAACTGTCAAACACACCCACAATCACATGCACACACTACGCAAGTCGACCTACGATGGAACTGAAGCAACTTGCACACGTACTGTACAGTACACGTGCAACAACATACATGTAGTACCAGGCGTCCTACCTACTCTTATTCCGAAAGACGTGAAAACGCACAAAGACGTTCACCAACTTGTAATCTTTTTCCTGTGTTGGAACAGAGCATGCCGTGAATATAGCGTCGCAGAAACCGTCAACTTTGAACCTCAGACCCCCCCAACCTCAACACAAAGTGTCAATGCACTGTTAATTACACTGTAATTACATTGTTACACAATGGCTTAATTATTATTATTACTATTATTATTAATTTTATTTAGAAAAGCAAAAACAACTCGGAGCAGGGTGAAAAGAAGCTATCTGGGCTACCTGATTTTCCTACTCAAACCTTTTGCCTTTCTGTAGAAGCAGACTTTTGTTTCAGAATGACAGCAGCCTGGGAAATCCCACTTGATTTTGTTTTCGGTTGATAATTAGTTTTTCCCTTTTCCCCACTATGCAGATCTGACATTAACATTTAGTGTCACTGCCTTTTCTCTAATCACACGGCTTTCATTAATCTAGTTGGATATCCGTGACAAATTTGCGCGTGATGTGCTTCTTGCTTTTCCTGCTGTCGCAGAATTGGCTTGTTTTTTTTAACATAACCCCTTCCCTGCTGAGTTTTCCATACATTTCACTACAGGACTGAATAATGTCTCACAAGCACTTCACGCCTAGACGCCCTTGAAGCAGATCTGCACTGTATAACAATATATAAGATGTGTTTGTAATGTATAAAGTACGGATGGGACGATATGAAAATTACATGTCACGATTATTGTGTCTTAAGTTATTGCGATAATGATATTATCGCGATAATCAAAGTATGCTTAAAACGCCACTTTTGTTAACCACTTGAACCCCCGGCATCCCTTTTCTGGGGGGAACGTTTCTTCAAAAATAGACGATCTACAAGCTCACAACGTGTTGTAAACTTGTAGATCAGCTATTTTGGCGAATCGATTTGTTTAGAGTGAAATAAGAGTGCACCAAATGCGCTCTTTACAGGTCCATTTTATAAAGTATAGATGGTTTAAGTCGTACTGAATTTGCAGCTCAACAATAGCTAATTCATCCTAGTGTATGATGGAGAACAATTTCACGATAAATTTAAATCTCTGTGATACGGTTATTGTGAGTGTTTTTTATAACGATAAGCGATAACGATTATAGTCCCATCCCTAGTATAAAGTTTCTCACCAAAAAGTGGAGAGTCCTAGGGTTCCCAAGGAGGCAAAAATCCAATGCAAAAACAATTGAGGAGGGAGACCACTGTACAATGCAAAAGTTATAGTTTTAATGACTTAAAACAGCGATAATTTACAAAAGAAATTGTTTAGGCAAACGAACAAACTTTTGGCCAAAAATCTTACAACGCGTTGTTTTCCGAGTACAAGAACTCCTCCTCAGGCGTACCACTGCTGCCTGAGGAAGAGTTCTTGTGCTCGGAACGCGTTGCGAAGTAGTTTGTAAGATTTTAAGCCAATCGTTTGTTCATATGTATAAAGTTTAAAGGTGGAACTTTGCTTATGTTTATGATTCTATTAGGAGGCATTTTGAGGAGTTTTACACAGAGGCTGGAGGTGATTCTTCTACAGCGAGCAGCCCTCGTCCCATAGAGCGTAGTCTGAAGTGTTTTGTCACAATAGGATAAGAGGATTCACAGGAAATAACAGAAGTTTCCCTTTAACTAAATGGGGAAATTAGTTTAATTCAATCAAATCTTTATCTTTCGAATCCAAACTGGCCCTGCCTGAGGTATTTTCAATCTACTTTTGTTTGCTTGTTTTTAATGATAATTAATTCAGTCCACTCCCCTTATTTCTGTCTTTGAGACAGACTTAGTTGGTAGACAGTCTTCGGTGAGAGATCAGCAACAGAGATAGGGTCTCTCAACCACACCATTGGACTGTAAAATTCGTAGTGTTAATTTAACTCTTAACAGTGTAAACATTTGCCTTTTTTCCACTTTAAGAGTTAAATTAACACTCAGGATTTTACCCTGTCTCTGGACAATGACCTACTATTTTGCCCAAGCTCATCAGGGGCAATAAACTGAAAAGACAAATGACAGCAGAGACAGTGGAAGGTCCAATGTGATAACACTGTGTACAACTGTGTAATGACATTTTAATAATGCCTTGTGATTGGATACACAGGGACAGTGCGCACAATGCTGAGGTTGGGGCCATATTTGACAGGTAAATACGTCACTACACACACACACACACACAACAAAGCAAATGCACACACAAAAACAAATACATACATAGTCATAGTTTCCTTTGGAATGTTTGAAGTCCAAAAAGGTACTACGCACATCTCTACTTTTATTTTCTTCACACGTGGATACTGCTTTAGTTTTCTATTGTGACATTCGTGCTGAAAAATCTCATCAATTAACCTGGTTGACGTAAGTATACTGACAATGTTTGGTTGTGTGGACAGTGGAATGTAGTCAGGTGGCTTAGCAAAATTACCGTTGCAAAGCGGATAAAAGCGCCAACTTTTTCATGGAACTTCTTTATGACTGATGGATTCTAGCCTAGGAGCCAAAACAAAAAAAACTGATCTAAAAAAATCGAATTAAAAAACAGGCCGATTCACTTTTTGGCTTATAACTTTTCAGACTAGGCTAGAATCCATCAGTAGGTCCTAAAAGAGCATTTGGCGCTTTTTCCCACTTCGTAACGGTAATGTTAAAAAAATTGCATTAAGCCACTGGACTAATAGTGGAGTGTCATGCTGCGTTCACACTAACGGCGCCAAAAGCTACTAAACTTCCAAGCGTGGTCAGCTACACTGTCGCTGTGTCGCCTGTTGCAGATTTGCTAAACACCCTTGTTGGCGTCATCAAGTGTGCGTCCGTGCGTGGGAGAGAAAAGCGAGAGACCGGGGCGCCGATGCCCTAGTGGTTAATACGCTCACCACATATAAGCTCTGCAGCAGCCTGATGGTGAGTCCCGGGTTCGACGGACGTTCACTCCCCGACTCTTTCCCCCCGTTTCCTGTCAAATCTCCACTATACTATCAATAAAAAAATATTCGAAAAGCTGATGCCACTTAAACCTTTCTTTTTTGGTAGCTTGTCACGCAGCGACAACTGCCAGGTGTCAGTTTGTAGCTTCATGTCGATGGCTTCCATTGAAAATGACTTGCATGTAGTCTGTCACTTTGTCGCTGCCAGTGTGAACGCAGCATTACAGTTTGTAGTCCTAAAATGTGGAAGTGAGTTCGCAATGGGTTTCCACTTTCCTGATAGAGTTTTCATGTTGCGACATAAATTACACCCGTTAATCACAAACTCATTTAGACCTGAGGCCAATTATAAAAACGCCGTCTAAATCCTAACCTAAGTTTATTATATGAAAAAATTATAAAAAACATGAATGTTGCTATATATGGAGCCAACTAATGTGACACGGATGTGGTCCCGCTTTGAAAGGTAAAAAGACGTATAGGTTACATCAGGTCTAAATGGGTTAAGGAATAGAGATTTGTTTGTTTTTTAAGGTTTAAAGATGTATATTATTTCCCTGTGTGGTTCACAAATTGTAAAAGTCCATTGGAAATCTGCAGTGGGAACCCAGGGTGGAGGTAACTAATGGGTTGGTATGCAAAAAGACGTCAACACTGAAGCACACCATTATACTGCTCTGGTCTGTGTGTACAGTATGTGTGTGTGTGTGTGTGTGTGTGTGTAGGGGGTGTAGAGGTCTGGTTTAGATCCCTGGACTGGTTCGGAAGGTCTGGGTGGGGACTTGGGAGAGTGAACAACCTTTCCCTGGCTCAGCAAATCGTCGCTGTCGGGCAGAAACCTCCTGTCTCCATATTCTAACTTTGTAAATTAACGCCCTACTTGATCATATTACAGCGCCACGGTGTATTTGAATCCTGAAAAGTAACAGTTTTGGACATATGAGGTTTCCACCCGACAGAGACTAAATAGTCCAAACGGTTCTCCTTGCACTTAACACCCTGTTCTGTGCCGACAGTAGAATGTTGGTAATAAACAGATTTTTTTGATTGTAGGATAAGGATTTGGTGCGATTTGGAAAAACAAAAAGCACAAGACTTATCTCCATTACCGCATGTCATGAACTTGTGAGTCGTCATGCTTTCCAGAGCGACGTGGATGAATTAAAAATAATTTGTTGATAAATTGGGTTACCGGCGTATCTGGGAATGAGGTCGCAGCAGTCTGCACTGATAGGGAAAAACAAGCCCTGTTTAGCTTCAATGAGAGGTTACCTCTTAACCCATTCAATCCGAGAATGCATCAAGATATTCTTTTGGCTATTCAAAAAATAGCAGATATACAAGCTCATCGCGCGGCAACAAGTGCCGCACTACGAGCTTGTAGATCTGCAATTTTCAGTCATCAAGTGTGCGTCCGTCCGTGTGTGGGAGAGAAAAGCGAGAGACCGGGGCGCCGATCGCCTAGTGGTTAATACGCTCACCACATATAGGTTCTGCAGCAGCCTGATGGCCAGTTAGGATTTAGAAGGCATTTGTAGAATTCCCTGAAGCAAAGATTTGAGTTACAAATGTTCACTTGAAAAGACATATATTCAAAGATTTGCAGAATGATTTTACAAAAGAAATTCAGATATACAGCTTGCAGATCTGCTATTTTTGAATAGCCAAAGTATAAGATAATGGGTAAAGTGGTTAAAATCTAAAGTGACAGATGCTTTCCATTTAGGGCGGGAACCCCTATTTGTAACTATACCTTTCAGGACAGGAACCCCTTCTGGGGGTTTTGTTGCTATGTACAGAATATAGCAACAACCATTTTTTGTAATTTTTGAATAAATGAAGTTTTTCAGAAAACTTAGGTCAGGATTTAGATGGCTTTTTTTTCGAATGGGCCTCAGGACCTGTGGGTTGGGACCCCCAGGTTGATTTTTGGGGTGGTTCCCCAGATGACCGTAAAGTGACAATTTAATGACTTCAAATGTGATTATTTTGGGGGGTTGTGGCCCGAAAAGGTTGAGAACCACTGCCCTAATGCAGTGGTTCTCAACCCTTTTCATATCAAGGTCCATTATTTATTAGGCATTTGAGCCACAGACCACCATTTGATGAGATTTAGACTCTCAGACCCAATAAGACTTAGAATATGTTGTGCCATTATTTCGTGCCATATATATTATTGTAATATTTTACATTCTGTAATTCTTTAGACTTCTTGTAAATCAAGTAATGCAGATGTTTAACAATAATTTAACTCTTGAGAGCGTAAAATTAAACCAAATGGATCTGTAAGGGTCCATTTGGTTTCATTTTACACAGTTAAAGATCTTTAAGGGTCAATTTGGTTAACAACTCCATCATTTCGCTCATTTCCTGATCTTAATGGATTAATAGCACCATCTTGAGGCCAGTTGAACTAAAATGTTTTTGGTTTTGTTAATATTTAAGGATCAGTGCTGTGTGTTACACCAGTTAGGTTATGAAAGATCTGTTACTACTGATTAATTACTTTGTCGCACAACGCCATTGTGTGCCGAAGAGCTGATCTACAAGCTCACAACGCTATTTATGAGTCTTTGTAGTGGTCACCAGTTCTTCAGAGCACTGGGGCAGCATGCTCAAAGTTGTGGAAAATTACTATATAAACGTGGCGTTTTAATTTAACAAGACATCGCGTCTAGTAACGCTGTGGCCTTCCTGTCCAGTCTTTCACTATTGATAGTAAGTTACTACTGTAGGCTAGCTATTCATGATTGAAGCTGCACGAATCGAAATTCAGTGGCGAAGCCCCACAATATGAAAAATCCAGTTGGCATTGCCTGTACTTGTTAGCACTTGTTCATTCTATGTCTCCTTTGGCCAAATGGAAATGGTGATGTATAAATAAATGTTTTTTATATATATATATCACATATATCATATCAAATATATCACTATAAAATGAATACTTGACCTATGAGCAGTGTTGGGCAGTAACACGTTACCTACTAATATATTACTATATTATTACTTTACCCAGTAATGAGTGGGTTAACTTATTACAGCTGCCAAAACAGTAATATTTTTACATATTACTGATCCAAGTAGCACTGTGTTACAATGAACAGGGTTTGTTTTTGTTTCTGACCGAGATAAAAGCATTCTGTCTTTGTTCTATTGGTTGTATTTTCTATGAGCCGGCGCGGCCGTGTGTCTGTGTCCAGACAGCTGTAGCTCCGTGGAGCAGCCCATTTAAACGGCAGAGTAGAAGGAACACTTTGCGAAGGTACAGGATCTTAGCTCATAGATTTGTTATTTTTAAGCATGCGCCATCACGCAAAGTTATTTTAGATACGTACAGGTCTGACGTCTGGCGGAGGTCCCGGTTTCCTCCGTGTGTTGGTTCAAAAACGAAGCCATGCATACTTTCAACAACACTTGGGAAGTATTGTCATTATTTTAAGTTCATTCAAAGATACAACAATTGTTGTCCATTGCAAACTTTGTGCGGGCAGCATAGGCTAATCGATTTCAACCGCAGTCTGTGAAGTATTCAACTGACATCTAAAGCCGAATAGGGACGCTAAAGTTCGAGGGTTCATGGTTAACCGATACAAATTTTATCCTAAAACATTAACAGTTTACAGGTTAACCATTGGCATATCCTGATGGTGCAGACTTTTCTTGCTGCAATGACCGAGGAGGCGGTTCCATTGTCTTGTATGTAGTTGCGTGAGCTGTGACTGCTCTACTTTTTGAAGGGAGATACAGACATGTAGAGCAGTGGTTCTCAACTTGTGGGTCGGACCCCCAGGGGGGAGGTCCCCACATGATTTTTTTTGGGGGGGTCCCCAGATGACGGAAGTGACAATTTAAGGACTTTTAAGACCTTTTTAATACCTAAAAAAAAGAAAAGAAGAAAGCCCATTACTGCATCAAAAGTAATTAACAAACTATACTATAAGAACTGGTCGAACATTGGCCAAATTGTCCTGAAAAGGCCTGAAAAGGTTCAAGAACCACTGATGTAGAGAACAGCGGACCACAGATTAGAGGTTGTTGCCATGTAAACTTAACAGAGTCTGCACTTTCTCCTTCCTCTGTCCTTTCCTGCCCCTCCCCCCTCTCTGTCCGCCTGTCCTCTCTGTCTCCCCGTCTTTAATCTTTGTCTCCATGTTTTTCTCTCCACACCTCATTCGATTCTCATTCTTCACCCCCCCCCCTCCATACCTCCACTCCTCTATGACGTCCACGTGTGTATAGGGTCCTGACAGAGTTGGTGAGTAAGATGAGAGATATGCAGATGGACAAGACGGAGCTGGGCTGCCTCCGAGCCATCATCCTTTTCAATCCAGGTTAGCCTACACACACACACACACATTTTAGGGTGCAGTAGTTTGCAGTAGAACTTTTTCTTTTTACTATGTATTTTTGGCGAAACATGCTATTTTCAACTGGGTATAACAAGAGAACGGGAGGTCACGATGACATTTTGTTTTTCACGGAAGCACAGTGATTTCCTCCGTGATTAGCGACCATCAGGGGATCGATCATAGCGGAGATAAATATTCTGTGGTTCCTGAAAAATGTGTCCGAATGCTTAAAAATGCTGGCAGAAGCTACCTGCCAGCATTAGAAAGGCCCTGGCAGTGAATGTGTTAAATTCAGTTGCAAAAAATACCCCCAAAAAAGCTCACCAGGGTGCAGCAGTTAAATCAAACTAATTGATTTAATCTGTTATATACACATTTTTAATATACTTTTTTTAAATGCAGTAGCAAAAAAATATCAGAAATAGCCTATTGCATGACTCTTATGAAAGCTCCTGTCATGTATATCGCAAGCACAATGGTGCCGTTTTCACATTGGACCTCTCCTTGGTTTAGCTTTGAAATATAGCATGTAGCTTGACCAAGACATCATTTTGCATCAGCTATATCACTATATTTTTTTAATCGACCTGAAAACATATGGCTATAGTATGCACCTCATGTAGGTGTGTGGTGTGTACATGGATAAAAAATCTCGCCACGACTGATTTCAGTCATTTATATTCCATAGAAGCCAGCGGCAGCATGTCTTCAATGGAAGCATGTTGCACACCGAAAATAGCCAATCTACAAGCTCTCAAGGCTATTTTCGGTTATTGTTTTAAGGTTAGAGAATTTGAAGTGGTCAAACTAGCAATATGTTCAGAGGCATCTTCCATAAAATCTTACTAGTCTCGGATGTTTCATATAAAAGGTTAAAACCTCGATCTGTGATTTCTTCACCTTGTTGGCAGTATGTAGAACAGCAGGAATAATAATACTAAGACATCATAATTTTACATATTGTGTAAATTGTTTAGGAAACAATTGTGGGGGTGGGGGCCTCCTTTCACTCTGTTTAATCACATAAGGACTGGGTCATGCAAACAATTTTCAGTCGTGAGATTTCCTTTTGCGTTAATCCTCGTGTGTATGCGTTGGCAGATGCCAAGGGCCTGTCGATCCCCAGTGAGGTGGAGCTGCTGAGAGAGAGGGTGTACGCCTCTCTGGAATCCTACTGCAAACAGAGATACCCCGATCAGCAGGGCAGGTAATGTTAACACACAGCGCCTGACATACAGTACATAGATGCACACACAATACTGTACCATGTTAAATAGCCTGTCATTCACACCAGTGGCCATCAAATGGTGTGCCACTGCCAAGTCACACTGGCGTGCCGCGAGTCCAGAGGTGCTTTGGGATTTTGTGACAACCACACATTATTATTGCAATATATAATATACAAAAAGTTATGCATTGTTTTTTAATTTACTAACAATTTTTTTGCACACTTGTTTCCCAATACTGGGGCAAATTGTATACCTTAAAAAATATGACCACCAGTGAGTCCCGGTACTCACTTCATTGAAAACCTAACAACATCACTGTATTATATTAGATTTATTAGATATATAGATATGTGACAATTAGTTGACTTTTGGTGCAAAAAGCCTGCATATATCGGTATCGGTTGATATCGGAAATTAGGAGTTGGACAATATCAATATCGAACAGCGTGTATCTTTCCAAATGAGACAGAGCCTATAATAATGTGTAAGGTATACTGTATACAATATATAGCTAATATCCTGTCCTGAGCTCAGTCAAATTCTCAGGAAACTGCAGAAAACCACTGGACCTTAACTCTACATCTGAAATGTACCCTGCCCCCTCCCCCCCTCCCTCCCGTCATCCTCAGGTTCGCCAAGCTCCTCCTCCGGCTCCCGGCGCTTCGCTCCATTGGTCTGAAGTGCTTGGAGCACCTGTTCTTCTTCAAGCTGATTGGTGACACGCCCATCGACACCTTCCTGATGGAGATGCTAGAGGCGCCCCACCAGATCCCCTAGAGGTGTTCTTCTCAGTCCGGTCTCGGCTCGGATCAGAAGCTGCCCCCGGGATTTCCAACACACCGCTCCCCTCGGTTGTCGCCATCAATTATGATTGGCTCTTCTGCCCGGGGGGCTTCACTATTACTGCAGCGCCCATCTGGTTCTGTTTGTCCCAGCACTCATACACACACACACGTCCATACATGTACATGTGTTGACATATACAGACACACACCCCTTGTAAACCTGTACATTCTTTTCACACACACACACACACACACAGACAGACTGTTGCACACACGCGTGTAACGTGTGAGTCTTGTCTCACAAACACACACGCCTTGAAACCCAACAGGGCTCCAGACTGTGAATATAAATGGTTGCATTTGCATCCATTTAACTTGGCTTTGTAACACATTTTTTTCCCTATGGGTCCCACCAGTTAGACTTTCAAAACTATTAAAGGTTGTTTTTCTCGATTTGAGCAAATTGTACAGTGCAGGAGTGTTGCTGTGTCTTATGGTTGCGCCGAAACAGGCCACAGTGTAACAATCAGTAGGATATTACGGTAGGTTAAATATAGCCCAAAATCTGGACGTGTTATCGACTTCTGCTGTGTTTCACCAAAATTGATGACCTTTTGAATTCTGACTCAGAGCTCTCACATTGATCAGTTGATCACAGGTGACGTTGGAAGGTAATTGATGGACAAAATTGCAATCCAGGACTCTTTGGAGGCCCTGTATTTGGAATGAGTGTACTTCAAAATCCTTTGACGAGGAGCCATTGGAGGGGAAGTCTGATGTAGCGTATCTTAAAGTTGCTGCAGTTAAAATGCTCCTAGTTGGATCTTGGAACCAAGCCGAACATCAACCAAATGTTTTAACCGTGCACACAGCGCCCTCTGGAGTCACAGTACTCGATGGTACCATCGAGTACTGTTCCATTGGAATACCGGGAAACTAATGGAGCAATCCCGAATTGGGTTACGTTTTCAATTCCTGATTGTATGGAACTTGGAAAAAGTACTTGAAAATGTTGTACTGTGTTGCTGTTTTTGGGGTCAACTGGCATTGGTAGTAATATCATTTTCTATAAATGCCTCCCCAATACAATTTCTTTTTTATTAACGCAGGCTATATTTCCCTTTGCGCTGGTGGGACCATCTGGAAAAACATAGTGCACCAGCGCCGCCAGTAGGAAGTGTTATGCCTGATTTATATACTTTGTTGCATGCAGGTGTAGTGCGCCGAACATAGCAGATCTACAAGCTCGCAACGCGTCACAATGTGGTGTTCGCCGCGTTGAGACTGAGAGCTTGTATAGATTGACTATTGTAAGTGTGCAACACGATGTGCAACCAATTATAAATCAGCTGTAACTCAGGCTTTAGTCTGGAGCTCTGCCCATGCTCAAATGACACAGCTCAGAACGACCATAATGCTGTCTGAAACACACACACACACACACACAATTTCCCACCCATACCCAGTGTTCCACCTTAGGGGTTAAGACTCAAGGAAATTCTGTCTCCTTTTAATCACACAGAAACGGTAAATGTCTTAAGTTTATTCTAAGTTAGCTTTTGGTTTCCCCATTCCCCTTCATCTCCGAGTGGGTTTTTATTTTTTGCTTCTTGCGATAAACTGGTAGACTTTTCTCCCTCTCTTGCTGTTAACTGGGGTTCCTTTGTTACACAATGCTTGCTGTATCTCTGTATATTATACTCATCGCCAGCCAGTTAGTTACTTGTGTATAGTTTAGCTTCTAAAAAAAAAGAAACAAAAACAGGTGCGTAGCATTCACAGTCAACACGTCAAACAGCTTCTTACCGATTGGTCGTCACGAGGTGTCTGACAGGCAAGACCTGCCCCTCCAATTGACTTCATCCAATCCGCCGTTGACGTTTGAATATTTGAATTTGCTTTCTTTTTGTTTTTGTTTTAGTTTTGTTTATTTTCCCTTGAATACTTGCGCTGAAACTTTTGAGTTTCTCCTTTTTGTTTTCGAAGTACTGTACTCATGAAATGAGAGCTTTTTTTTTTGTTTTTTTGGTTCCCAAAGCAATGAAATCAAGGAAATGGGGTGGAGGCCACTTTGTTTGACCCCCCCTCACCCTCCACCCCACCCTGATGCGCACAGCGGGCTTTGTAAAAAGAAAAAAAATAAGAATGACTTGAATTGAATTATGTTTTGTTTTATCTCTGTTCTCTTCTTTGTCCTCTCCGTTGTTTTGGCAGTTGGCTTACTTCTGTGCCAAAATGGCTAACACAGTTACCATTCTGGACAGCCGATAGGAAGCTGTTCCAGCTTTAATGCGAGACAAAAACATTTATTTTGCTTATTTCTTCATGCCCACACCTTGCCCTCATCTACTTCTATGGTGGTCATTTATGCACTTTTTTGTGAGTTGGAACTGTGTTAGGAAAAAAAAGAAAAAATCCCCCCCACCTCCCCTTCCCCCCCCAGAGAAATGACCGTCCGTTTTTAGACAAACTGGGATTGACCTATGGCCTAGGAGGTACTACGTGTAGGTTTTAATTTTTAATTAATTTTTATCAACACACATCACTGTTCAGTCAGAGGTGATGAGTTGTTTTTAAGCATTTTGCATCATAATTGGCCATTACCTTCACAGACAAAAACAAGAGTTGTTTGTCTGTTCTGTCCCAGCACTCACTGACGTCACCCTCCTTTCTTTCAAATGTGATTATATTCAGTGTTTTAATAACTTTGTACACATTTGCTGCCAATGTTGCATCACCATGGATGTTGATCTTTCCAAGTCATTTAAAAATAAAAACAAAACATAACACACATTTGTTTTTTGGCCCATCAGGATGGCTTTGGAGTGACACGATGGATTTGTACAGTATGAGTTTTTTTTTGCAGAAATCCTACACGTTCTCTCTGCTCGTTCATATTCATATTAAGCGCATTAGTTCAGTGCGCAGAGACTCTGTATAGTTGACCTCGTTTGTCTGTGAATTATATGAAAAAGTATCTTAACGATGCAAAAATGGCAGTTAACTTTTTATCAGTGATAGGTAGATGATAATCTCACACTATGCACCCAGAGGTGAAAAGACCTTGACTCATATATATCAGATATAATATGTTATGCAAGCAAATCAGGTTGCACAGGTTGTATGTTTTAACAGTTCAATAGACATGTTTTCTCTTTTTACAACATTTCGGAGCCCATTTTTACTGTAGTCGACTCCAATAAGTATAGATCTCGTCTCTCGCTTGATGTCGCCATGGCGCTGTCATTGAAACCGGGCGCTAAGTCGCCTACTCTTACTTCCTGTTTGTCTTGGTGTGATCTGATTGCCTGGTTTTGGTGACAACTGCACTCATCGTTTGCGGTTCAGTTGTGGGCAGCTGGCTCTTGAGCTTTCAGCTTTGGAAAACAAAGCTACATAAAACATAACCTGGGTATTTTAACCCATTAAGACCTGAGACCGATTCTACAAAAGCCTTCTAAATCAGTAGTTCTCACACTATCAAGATTTTTCAAAAATAGCAGATGTACAAGCTGTGATCTTGTATGTCTGCTATTTTTGAATAACCAACGGTAAAATCTAAAAACGATACGGATGCTTTCCCGGTCCTAATGGGTTAACAAACTTGGGATTATATTTAAAAAAAAAAGAACTACTCACACTTAAATGTGAGCAATACTCTGGATACAGATTTAAGTTCTACCACCTTTTTGATTTGTTTTTGTCAAAGTATTTTGAGTGTTTCAAGCTGAGAAGATTAGTAGTATTGGTTAGCAATTAGAACGGAAACTATAGGCTTTACACATTTTGCAGTATCATTCTACAGGGCAGGGGTTAACATTGTCCCCCAATCAGGTGCTAAATAACTAACGTGGTCTTTCAGTCAAAGACTTTACATGTTTACGCCAATGCAAACACACATTACGCACACAATGAGCCAAGAGTATGCAAGTACGCCGCCACATCAGATTGACCCATTTTGTTTTTTCCAGTCTTTGAACCTGAAATCTGTGAAAAAAATAAATAAACATTTCTCTCTCATAGCTCTTTTTTCCCCGCACTTTACTACTATAGCAATGTTTTTATCTTTTATTGCAGACAAAATTATAGCCAGCCTAGTAGCCAAATGCTAGTGAAGTTTGTCCAACTGGTTCTTAAAGTGGGATTTTGGCGACCCCCAGGGGCCCTTGAGTGGGTTCCAGGGGGTCCCCAGCTAAAGGTTGATAACAACAAAATCAGTTTAACCACTTTTAACACCATTTTATACTTGGGCTATTCAAAAATAGCCGTTCTACAAACTCACAATGTGACACAGTTTTCTGAAAATCTTGAAATATTTTGGATACATTAACATTTTTAACAAAAATATTGTATGGGGGTCCCTGGCACAAAACTCCTTTCAGATAGAGGTCCATGGCCAAATACATATCAATTTGGGGGTCCCTGACGTGAAATAGTTTGAGAAACACTGTTGTATTGTACCAGACCAGTGCAACAGGCCAGTCTTTTGCTCTGTTCTGAAACAACAGTCCGTCTAGTAAAGTGCGGAAATTGGCTGTAGAATACTGGCGATCCACTTGCTAGTTTGACTGGTGGATGAGAGAGTTCCATTCTCTGCCCTTGCACACAGTCCCAGTATTTGCTTCCAGAGAGGATATTTGGCTCCCCCTCATGTGATGTGGATTTGGAAGCCACCAGCAGCTAGCCTGTCGAACAGGAAAGTCTGCTAACACCCTGGGGCTTGTTATATGAGAGCACTGGCCCTCAGCATTTACAATACACACCCCATAGGCTGTTTTGGTTGTGGAGGCGCTTTGAAAATAGAAGTGAATTTGAGCATTCATTATGCCACCAGCAACAGGTCTGTTCATTTTCCATAATCAGAGAAACGTTGCCCACTGTTGATCAAGGTCTCGTCACTGTTTAGTTGGTGCACAGAGAACGTTGCTGCGGTGTGAACTTTTTGGGTGGCATCACCCTTCAGGGGCCCGTGGCTCTGACTAGAATTGACGCATGTCCCATGAATAATGCTGCAACATTACTGGATTCTACAGCTAGCAATCAAACTAGATCAAAACAGCCTTTGGCATGGTGATGGTGTTGCTAGTGGTCTGAATGTGGAACATTTAGAACCGATTGTTCTCAAAGAACAAACGCAGTTCACGAGTGCAACTCTTTAGGTCACTGTGTAAACTTTTACTAGCTCTAATAGAGGATAGGCTGACTCTTGGGCATGTGTAGCTCTACACTCTATTGAATAATCTTGTCTCATGATCAGTGTCGCAATGCTGAGTTGGAACGTGGTTGCACTGTATTTTAATGACGTGACGTGCACGTCGCTTAACACCTACACTACAGGTCACACAATGGACAATTGATATGCATCTAGGCTCATTCCTATGTTAATCCACCTGGTGTGAGTAGGGAGCCTTTGTAAACTTTGTTGAGGTGTGAATTTAAAGTAGTTTTAAACCTATGCGTGTGCCTGCACGTGGTCAAATAGGTTCCTGCACGGCGTGCAAGGCCGTCCCATGAGCAATGCAACCCTGCCCATGATATGTTAACAGTTTTTCCGGGTTGTGTGTTGTTTTCAATGGGCATACAATGCCAAATTCAGGACACTCATGGAAGAACTGCAACGGCGCCTGTGCAAATCAGCGTTGTTAGGCCCGTGCCATAAGGCTGAATGGCCACACAACTCCACGGTGCTGTGGGGCCTCAATGTATTTGTGCTTGCTGGGAGTGTACCTCTTGAATGTGAAAGCCTGCCGCTTTGTGATCATGCTTAGAGATGGGAATCATTGAAGGAACTGTTGGGTAATGACTTGGTCAACGGTCAAAATGCTTGTCTGTTAACCTGGCGTTTTGTTTTAAGCTTTTCCTGAGCGACAAGTGCAGCCATAGACTAGGTTAGAGTTTCTAGATCTCCAACATTTACAAGTGTACAGTTCCCAGACACGTTGATCCTGTAGAACAAGAGACTTTAAGTCATTCATATGAGGAATTGTCCGCAATTTAGTTGTCATGTCGATCACATGAGATTAGTTGGCAGTGAAATTTGTCTTAACTCCCATGCCTAATTATAATATTGAACAATTAATTTCTTGCTATGCTGTGTCTGTATGGTTTGATAAATGAACTTTGCTATGAGCTGAGGTTATTTAAATCTGAAATCCGAGCATAGCTAGCCTGAATTTCAATTGGCTAAGTTTAGCTAAACTTGGCCTGGAGTGGACGTGGTCAATCTTCTGTAACATAGATCTATGTGCTGCGGTGATGAATACCTCCATCCTGGCAAGCTTGCATACCTTTCGAAGGGTTCAAAAACAAGTTTGGGTATATTTATGATCTTGCATAGTTCCATCATGGGCACACATGGTTCTTATGGCTGTGACATGGATGTTTTGCACTTATTGCACTGGAAAACATTGAAGATGAACAAATGGGTCAATAAATGTTTTTATTTAAAATCTCAGTCAACCAAAATGCATTCCTTTTTGCCAAAAACACCCCAACAATTTGTTGAAAGCACGGCTATGTAAACTTGACAGATGGTAACAGAGCATCTGTCTGTCAGTAGGTTGTACTCATCCACAACGGACGTCACTCTATGTTCAGCTGAAACTGTCCATATCAGGGGCCCAGAACTATGCTTGGCTTAACTAAACTGACCTTCAGGTTTTGCCACGCTGTTTTAATGAGCTAAAAGGGTCTCGGTTTTGGGGAGGCTACATGCTGTATGCACATGCCCTGATATGCAAGTGTGTGTGTGTGTGTGTGGACTGTCTGCATCTGAACTTTAGTATGGTTGCCAAATCCTGTCAGTTTGACAGTGTTGTGATGAGCTCACATAGAGG
Organism: Gymnoscopelus braueri; assembly: GCF_963280865.1. Taxonomy (NCBI): domain Eukaryota; kingdom Metazoa; phylum Chordata; class Actinopteri; order Myctophiformes; family Myctophidae; genus Gymnoscopelus; species Gymnoscopelus braueri. The sequence continues at coordinate 17,894,153 of NC_137613.1, forward strand.
ATTGCTACTCAAAATGAAATGATGTGTAGAGGATCGCAGACCAGGCCCTACAGGGATGGCTTGATGCTTTAAAAGCATATCCCTCCCTCTTCATCTCTTCTCTGACTCGGCACTCTCTCCCAGGTCTTCACCGCTTGAATGTCAACCTAGTGCTGTTCCCTCACTCCACGCTGGGCTAAAAAGTGCTGGATTTGCTTCAGAATGGCCTTGCCTATGAATGGACTATAGTCTATAGAGAACATGTGTACCTGGAAAGAAAATACCTCTGTGAATGAGGCTTAAAAATGACATTGAGAGTAGTGTTGTCACGGCTCTGTTAGTTGTGATGTGCATTTGACAGTTAGGTCCATGCAACCGCTTAAATGGTGAAGTCAGTTTCCTATGAATGCTATAAGTTTGAGTGGTTGCTTTGATCCTTGGGTGAGTTTTCAGTGTCTTTTGATCGAAGTCTGCTCCAGAAGGTCAGTTGGCCAGGTGTGTTCAATGAATGGTTTTGATGCACGTGGAAATGAATAAGCCATGGCACCCAAGGCCATCTCAATCCATTATATCATCAGAGTGGGAGATTCTTTTTAACTGCAAGTGAGAGCTGCAAAGTCCCTGCCTTTAATATATAGTCAACTTTATTATATTTCTCCTATGTCTATAAAAGTGCAAAGCTGTTCACAGTTATTGGGTGTCAAGGGCAGGGACTCCTCCGCGCAATCTGTTCCTCTCCGCATACCTTACTTGATGGCAGAGCGGCGACGGACGGGTGGTCGGTCTCAGTTCGGGAGACTGGCGGACCGGCGCCCCACAGCCCAAAGATAATGTACGTGTCGTGGCGGGACGACACTCGAGGCAGACGACGCACGCTGTGAAACTTCTGTTTTAGACTGTAGCAGTAGAAATGTTGTCGCCGCTTTTGTTACTGTTTTTTTTTAAATTACCCGATTTATTTGGGATAATAAAAAAATAAACTTTTAGAAACTTTTATTTACTAGATCAAAGGCTGTGACTAATCATTAGGGTTGGAGTAACAGGTCCATTCTATTTTGATCATAAGAGGCTCACAATGCATTATGAAGCCTTCAGACCACCACCCTTAATTAATCCTACTAGTTTTATAACACTATGTTATGTAGACTTATTCCAGGTTATTGAGCTGTGTATTCACCTATGGAAAGGTACAAGTACACAGTATTTACTGTATCAGTACTTGGGGAAATCGTGAAATGAAAATATTACACAAGGGTGTAACATTGTAACAACAATACAAAGTACAGAGTGATTAAGAGCGCACAATGCTTATCCATGGCTTCATACACAGATTAACACGATGGAACAAGACCCAAGAAAAGTCGAAGTGTTACCGTTTATCTGTATCACTGCCAAACTGTTGGAAGCGGGCGGCCATGTTAGAATGCAGGGACACTCATGTCGAGTTCCCCCAGTGGCTCATTTGTGGGGTGTGTTCTGGTGTACTGTACTGTACTGTACTGTACAGTGCAGTAAAGAGTGTGTACTACTAAAGTTAGGCCTTTGTAGTGTATACTAGAAAGGGTCCCCAAATAGGAATGGTTTCACAGCAGGTGTGGAGAGGGCTGGACTGGTCAAGGACAGAGTGAGAAGTTGACCAGTTAGTGCCCCCCCCCCCTCTCGGGTGCTTATTAAGCTGTGTATTGGTGCTTTTTATCTGGGTTTTTCTGCTTTGGTTTCTAAAAGAGGACGGGCCAATGACTGAATTAGGAATATTTGACTGGGCTAACCTAACCACAGATCTAGCTCCGCACATCTTTTTATCTTCTCTTTTTTTTTGTGGTGGGAGGGGGGAATTAAGTTGGTTTTCTCTTTGTTTGTTTGGGTCCATTGCAAAACTAGTGTTTTGACATTGTTGGATCGTGCATGTGGCTGTAGCTAAACACTGCCAGCCAAGAAAGGAAAAAATAAACATAAAGAAATCTCTATTGAATTAGCTTCAGATTAGGCGAGGACTTCGCCAAGGGTGGGTTTGTTTGAGTGAGTGAGAGAGAGAGAGAGAGAGAGAGGTAGGGGTGGGAATTCATCCAAGAACTTCAGGATCAGCTGTTAAGTTGTCAACGGAGAAGGAAAAAGAAAAAACGAACAAAAGCTATTTTTCAGTAGATCTAGAATCTTCCTCTTATCGTTTACTCTTCTTCACCAATACTTGTACACACACACACACACACACACACACACACACACACACACACACACACACACACACACACACACACACACACACACACACACACACACAGCACTTCTTCTTTGTATGTTTCCTTTCGTCTCTCGACTGCGCTCGTTCCTTTTTATTACCGAGTATTAAAAACATTTAAACTTCTTATATAAAAATGGGATCTTCACTTTAAAATGTCTCTCTTTTAATTTTATTTTACTCTTAATGTCTCCCTCTCTCTCTCTGGCCTGTTGTTTGTCCTGTTTGTATCTCCAGCACACATGCAGAGCTGATTGGCTATTTTGTGTGCTTTGGGAAAGAAAGGAAAAGAAAAACATGAATACTGTTGTCCCCCCCCCCCCCTTTCAATCACTAATTCTGATTCTTGTTTCTGTTTGTTGAATCATGTCTGAGTAAAGGTTTTAATACTGTAACTTACCTGGACTGTCACTCATTCTTTCCTTTGGAGTTTTCTTCTTTCCTCTTCCAGAAATGCTCATGGTTTGAAACATTGCAAATGAAATGCATCAAGATCACAATAGTGCCACATATGTTTTAATCATTATGTATTGTACAATAAAAGGCAGCCTCCGCACACTCAAAATCAGTTTCAATTTTTATATAGCAAGCTTTCGGTCATAGACCTTCTTCAGGCATGACTCTGACCGGAAGCTTGCTATATAAAAAATAAAATGTATCCGTTTTGAGGAGGCTGCCTTTTATTGTTCATTATGGTTTCCTTTTGGCTCCAGCACCTCACCCAAGTCTACTGGTAGATGAGCAGTGTTTTTTTTTGTTCACAATTATGTATTATCTATTGTAAAAGAAAATATTCCAAGAGGGACATGTGGGTTTAGGGATTGGGTTAGTACACTGAGACAGCTGCAGTAACAACAACACCACAGTTATCTATTAACATCAATGATCAGAATAGTTTCCAAGTAACTTTCCGAAAGTACTTAAATTAAATCGTCCAGTTTACATTTGTGTTGATTATGCTTCTAAAACACATTATTACAAGCTTCAGACAGGTAAAACACCAGCCCCCTTGTCCAGTGAAATGGAATGTCCCAGTTTGGCTCTGTTTCCCTGCCTCCCTCCTCCATACCAGCAGAGAGCCTGGTACTTCACTGAGCTGGCTCCGTCCCGGCAGGACCCCCAGGCCTCGAGTGACTGCTGGCACCGCACTTACGCCTTCCATACACCAGAGGGAGCACTGTGCGCTTTTTGTCCACCGGTTTTCAGGCTGTGGAGCAACCAGTGCTCTTCTCATCTCTCCTCCACCCCTCCATGTTTGCTCAACAGGGGGGTTGAGGCTGGTCTTGAATGCAGCCCGGGTATCGACGCCCATTTCTCTGCCCCACCCTCCTCCTGTTTCTAAGATGAACCTGTTGCAGGAAAATTGCTGAGCTGACAGCGGAGACGTGTGGGTGGAGGTGAGGTTGATCTGCCCTCTGCTGCTGGAGGGCTGGTCTCTGGTCAGCAATGGGCAGTCCTCTTCCCGTTTTTCTTGTATCTTTCAACTACCCCGCTCTCTGCCTAGTCACTGTCTTTTTCTCTCCTTCCCGTTTTCTGTCATCTCTTGTGTGTTCTGCCCTTTTCTCTTGCTATCACTCAGGTTACTCTCTGTCTTAGTATCGCTCAGGTTATCTTTCCTCCTCCCATGCAATGCAGTATGTCTTATGTGTCCTCCCCTAAAGCTAGCTGTCCATCCCCTTCAGATCCCCTGGCCAGAGCGACTCCACTTGGCCCTGTGGCTTACTGTACATGAAAGACATGGGACTTCACTCACTTCACTCACTACTTGGAACCCAGAATGACACACTGAAATGAAATAATAGTGTGTTTGCTGTATTTAGGCTACAGTTTATTTGTAGGCCATGTCCAAAAATTGCCTTAGAGCTCCTGAATGCTTCTAATCTTGTGGTTCTGAACTCTGGCCCTGCGGGGACCAAGAGTAGGATAGGCTTTCTGTTCTAGCAGCTACTTAACCACTTAAACCCTATGGTCTCTATAGGTCTCAGGTCTCTATAGTAATGTCTTTTCTGTTATTGTGGGGAAAGCTTTCGCTGAAAATAGCGGATCGACAAGCTCACAACGTGTCAGAGCGCAATGCGTTGTGAGCTTGTCGATCTGCTAAGTTTTCCCCAGAATTCGAATGCTGGGATTTAAGTGGCTAAAACCTCTAGTCTTAGTGAAACGGACCTGAGTTGCAACTTTTTTTTCCATCTTCACCCAAATCTCTTATAGCCGAAATAGCCGATCTACAAGCTCACAACACTTAGATCTGCTACTTTTGGCGAATGTTCCCTCCAGAATAGTTGGGCTTAAAAAATGTGTTCCTGATTATAATGATAAGCTTTATTTATATAGCACGTTTCTTAACAATGTTACAAAGTGCTTTACAAAACACAAATAAAAACTGAGAACTTAGTTGTACAACCAAAATAAGAATAACAAGAAGGAAACAACACAATTAAGCAAGGTTAGACAGCAAAGATGAAAACCAACTGAGTTCTTGCAGGATGTAACTGGGACATTTTACATTTAAATTTAAGTCATCTTCAGTGACATATCTGATGGATTAACATCCAGGTTAAGAAATGAACAACCATGTAGGGTTGAAGTTTATGGGATTTCTTTTTTTTTTCCTGTGTTCTGTATATCCATAGATTAGTGGTTCTCAAACTTTTTATTGTCAAGGACTAACATAACTCTAGGACTAACATTCCAAATGGGCCGGTAAGGGTCACTCTCAGAGTTACAGACCTGTAAGGGTCCATTTGGAACCCCCTCAGGGAATCCTGGGGGTCCCTGGACCTCATTTTGAGAATCACTGCCCTAGATTACAGGGTGGAACAGAATCTTCTGTCTGTCCGTCTGTCTGTCTCTCTGTCTCTCTCTCTCTCTCTCTTTTTTTTTCTCTTCCCAAAAATAACTTAACACTCATAATAACACAGAAGCAGATTTTATGTATACAGGTGAGAAGTGTGCTACTGTGGAAAATGTGGCTGTAGGTCCAGGAGCTACCAGCAGGGGGAGGAAGTACAATGACAACTCTGTAGAACCTCATGAAGTTTGGTGAAAGCCATGTCAGCAGCACTGTATTTAGATAAGACCCTTATAACCTCTGGGCTTGAGTCTGCATATACATTTTCCAGCGGCTTCTTATACAAGGACAAAAATGTCAGATGTTAGAAAATAACTGAATTTGGTACATCGAGCATGTGTCATTATGTGGATATATTGTGGGTCCTCATCATCTAAGAATTAGTGTTTAATTTGACCTTGGCAGGAAGATCAAATGATTGCTTGTGCTATGCTTTCGGTATGGATTATGACTTTTTATCGCAACCTTACATTGGAACATTATATTCCTTTATTTAGTCCTTTCGACCTGCACAGTAAAATCCCAAGTGTAAAAGAAAATTACACTTTCGTTGTTAAACAAACGTATTTTAAAGTGCGTGACTAAAAGCCTGTTGTCTGCATCTCTAACCTTGCTTGTGCTCATTTAACACCTCACCGCTAAGCGTCCTCTACCTCCCTTTACCTTCCTGACTCTGTCATCCAACTTTTGACCTCTCTGTCTGCCCTTCCGTCTCCCCTTTTTTTAGTCCTCTCTCTCTCACTCTCCTCACCCTCCCTTTGTTCGATCTCTCACCCTCTCTTCGGCCCTCTGTCTCTCTCCTGTCTCCCTTTGCTTGTTCCCACGCCCCTTCCCTCACCTTCTCTCCCACTTCTTATTCTACCTTCTCTCTCTCTCTCTCTCTCTCTCTCTCTCTCTCTCTCTCTCTCTCTTGGGCCTACAGTACGTCTTCATCCCATCATACACACTCGCTTTCCCTCTGACCTTCTGTCTGTTACTGCCTTCCTTGCACTGTCAAATCCTCACCATTCCATCTGCCCTGCTCTCTCTCTCTCTCTCTCTCTCTCTCTCTCTCTCTCTCTCTCTCTCTCTCTCTCTCTCTCTCTCTCTCTCTCTCTCTCTCTCCACCTATAGCCCGTAGCACTTGCCCTAGCCTTGACGACCTTGCAGGCTTATGCAAAGGCTAAAATTACATTTAGATAACATGTTATGTACTGTAGACAGATGCCACATTCATTTGTAGACCTGGCATCCTATAGTGCGGTGTTTCTCAAACCTTTTCATGTCAAGGACCCCCTAAATGATATGTATTTGGTCACGGAGCCCCATCTCAAAACGTTTTGTTCCAGGGACCCCCAGAAGCAAAGATTTGAGTTAAAAATAGCAAATACAAGCGCATGTGCCGCGGTATGAGCTTGTAGATCTGCTATTTTTTAATATCCACAGTATACAATAATGGTTAAAGTGGCTAAAGTGATTGTGACGCTATACTAACTTATTTAGCTGGGGACCCCCTGGTACCCCACCAAGGACCCCTGGGGGTCCCCGGACCCCACTTTGAGAACCAATGCTATAGTGTGTAAAGTTTCAATCTACAGATTATTTATTTTCTGATATTATACTGTTTAGACCGATGATGAGGACTAGATTACTATTTCCATGCATTTGATGTATTACCTCGTGTTTTTCCTTGCTTACTGTAAATCGCTCTGGATTAAGAGCATCTGCTAAATGTCTAAATTGTAAATTCTCTCTTTCTCTCTCCCTCATTGCCACTTTCACTCCATTGCATTTCCTGTCCGCTCTCCCTCCATCCTCTTCTAGGTGCACAGAGTGTTGTTGGCTTTACATAAAGACCACCTTTGATTCAGAGGGTTAAATTCCTCTCTCTTTTCAATTTCTGCCTCAGAGAAACGTCCAATCTCACCGGGTACGTGTCGTTGCAGAGCGCTGAATACACGAGCACATTGAGCAGTGTTTGATGTCTTTCGACGGCAGCTATTTGGTGGGTGCTGCTGTGTGAGAGACGTGCTCCACACACAGTAAACACACACACACACACACACACACACACACACACACACACACACACACACACACACACACACACACACAAAAGTACATATACTACCTAATGCAGGGGTCTTCAGCGTTTTTCAGTCCAAGTACCCCGTAGCTGAGAGAGAGATGAAGCAGGGACCCCCCCACTACATATTGTATAAAATTGTTTTGCAGATTAGATAGATAGCTTCATAGACTTGTTTGACAGCAGTATCATCAGTGTTGTGTTAGATTCATGTTAAAGGGATAGTTCACCCCTAAAAAAAAATTTTCTTCTATCGATTAGTCACCCCATGAAGACCGCTGCCTACCGGTCCGCTGGTCATCAAATCATTGGCTTAGGAAAAACTAAAACATATCCATGATTTCAAGTCTCCATGGGGTGACTAATCGATTTTTTTGGGGTGAACTATCCCTTTAATGTATATTTTCAGACATTTAACCATAAACCGTACTTAGTTAACTTGACCTTTCACTCTGTACTTAGTCTACTTTTTCCCCCACTACACCAAACCTCTTTGCCGAAAATAGCAGATCTACAAGCTCACAACGGCTCGCAGCGCGAGGCGTTGTGAGCCTGTGGATCTGCTATTTTTGGCTTACGTTCTCCTCAGAACAGGGATACTAGGTTTCAAGTGGTTAATGTTTTGGTGGCCCTCCTGTAGTAACTCTGAGGACCCCCTAGGGGTCACAGACCCCCTGTTGAAGACCCCTGACCTAATGCATCCATCCACACAAACACACACACAGTTACACGCCACACGTAAACACACACCCGAGGAAGGTTAAGCTTTGTTGAACTTGCAGCCGTGGCAATAGTGTGTGTGTGTGTGTGTGTGTGTGTGTGTGTGTGTGTGTGTGTGTGTGTGTGTGTGTGTGTGTGTGTGTGTGTGTGTGTGTGTGTGTGTGTGTGTGTGTGTGTGTGTGTGTGTGTGTGTGTGTGTGTGTGTGTGTGTGTGTGTGTGTGTGTGGAAAAGTTACATAATTCTAACTCAGGCAATACTTACAAAATATGTATGATTTTGTCCTTGGGTTATCACTCCTTATTGCTCCAATAGCTTGCTGACCCACTTAACTTGGTTTGTAATTCTGGTCGAATTAGGCATATGAAGGGCTTGGTTATCTTGTTAAGTTTACCTGCCTTTAAACTTGAGACTGTATTTTGGAGCTCAAAAGCCCTAGCATGTAGCTTTTATAATCTATAAAAACACAGAAAAACACCCTATACGTTTTATGGAACTTGTTGTCTCCATGTCAAGAGGAGAGGCAGTAAGGGTTTCAAAAACTCTTTGGAAGCAGTGTAGGGATAACATTTAACTGAGCCAAACTACTGGTCACTTTGCTGTTTCCCCATGTTCTCTAGGCTGTAATGATACGCTAGGCCATGCCTGTAGACAAACCATAGTACATTTAGCTGGCTGTGAGGGGAGTGGCATAGTGGCCGTGACTAAATGTGGGAGAAATCTAGACATATAATTCTATAGTTCTGAATGTAGTTTCTGCCGCTTTTTAATCAGAACATGACACACAATTATAGACATGTTCTATATGCAGTATGCATATACATATGCACAATATATTGCTGTATGTTCGTTTTTCTTGTTACCATTTTTATTGTAATCCACTTTTTTAAAGAGCTGTAAGTGCACACAAATGTCACTCAATCCTTTAAACTTGGTTTAAAGTTGAGTAGAGTTTATACATTTACATAGTCATTGTCTTTGTTCTAAGTTATCCGATGAGGGACAGCGTCAGTCCAATGGAGCAGTGCCCATGGTTGGATAAGAGGGCACCAACGAATGCTGGGCGATAATCTGTTTATCACATACCAATATACTTATTTCTTCACAAAGATGATGAGAAAACACTTTAATTTGATAAATAACATTACTGTCAATGTCGAGGTAGACCCACTGGGATTTCCTGACAGTGTGGGGAGGGAGTTGATGAGAACACAGCGGTTCTTCTGGCCTTCGCTATGCAGCCATTCTGTGAACCGTCGACGGTCGCTAGCTGTTTTCTTTTCTGTGTTTTGGTTCTTTTTTGGCCAGATAAACTCCAGTGTCTCCTCAGCTATGAAATGTACAAAACCATCCACAGTAAAAGTGTGTGGCGGCTGACTTTTGTCCATGTTTGTCCTTAAATAACAAGGTCACTCATAATGACAGCAGCACTGATTGGTCAGCTGCCATATAACCCCTTGGGAAGATACCGCCAGTGCTTTAGCCTGCTTCAGCTATGGCCTGCCATATTTTAGAGAGCCCGCCTGGGATGCCAAAGGTCCCAGGTTCGTTTCCTGGCCCCAGCAATGAGTATAAGTGTCCGTGAGCAAGACACTTAACCCCTAACCACTCCCCAAGCGCCGTACTAATGGCTGCTCACTGCTCTATAGTAGTTACAGTAAAGGATGGGGAAATGCAGAGGACAAATTTCAGGTATGTGCAAAATATACAGTGACAAAAAGCACTGGGGAGTGGGGACCAAATTATTATTATAATTATTATTACCAGCCCAATGCCACTGCATTGGAATAATGGATTAAGAGTGTCCGCCCTGAGATTGGGAGGTCGGGGTTCAATCCCCAGCCGAGTCATACCAAAGACTATAAAAATGGGACCCAATGCCTCTCTGCTTGGCACTCAGCATCAAGGGATGGATTGAGGTATGTCCCTATGACATACTAGCGTCAAAGATGGGCTAGCGTCATGTCTTTTGACCTAGTATGGGCCATATGGCTTGGGAACCATCACCCAGGGTAATTAAGTATGTGAAGTTTATTGTATTGTCATGCCATTCTACTGAGAGCAATGTTGTTGGGGCTTGTTTAACGTAATGTGTCTCTACAGGTGGTGAATGGGCAGATCATTCACTTCTAACAACCTTCCTTGGATTATGTTGTTGACAAATATAGTCAGACAATAATCTTCTCCATAGGAAATGAACATTGGCACAAACCCATGAGTTCAAACGTGTTTATAAATCACCCCTTTGCTGACGCTGATGTGATCAAGCCTGGGAAACAAAGAGGTGGGGGCCGCTTTGTGGCCATTGTGGCGTCTCCACAAGCCACCCACACTACAATATTTACGTCCAAGAGCTAACCACACCCTGTACTCTTTCACATCAGCATTGTCTGGGCAGAATGGCCATGGATAAGGCCTATGTGCAAGCTATATTCTCCCACGAACCGTATAGCGGAGACCATACCGCATAGCAAGGCTTGCAAATATAGCTTCAGACAGACACCAACATGCCACCATTTATTTTCAGGTATGTGATCATGAACACAAAGAAAGCATCCAATTTGTAGTCTACTCTATCATTCACATATTGTGAGGGGGACAATCTGTTATGAAACTCAAAATCCCACGTGAACAGTAACGTTTTACAAGACACGCAACGTGATGATGGCACCTTACGAGAGAAAACCCCCCCAGCAAAAGTCACTAACAGTGTAAAGTCAATCATCGATATCTTTCAGTATTCCTGTTCCAAAGTTGAGAGGGGTGAAATACTGGTATGTGATTTTCAATTAAGTATTTTGTCCCCAAAATCCCCTGAAATGTTCTCCCCGAAAGATGAACCCTACTCATTTTGATGACCTCATGGCCTTTCCTCTAGCGCCAAAATGTTACATTATAATGTTGTTTGTAGCTACAGTACAGTAGTGTGGCTTTTAGACTCAATTAGTCTTGTTTTGTTTCACTGAAGTGTGACTTGGTGGTAAAGGAGTTGGGAACCAGTGTGTTCCCAGTGTCACACTGCTGTTGCACTGGAAAATTAGGTTTAGCTTTATTTTTGCCACACACGTGCAACTCTAGAATAAGCTTCAAATTCTCCATCACCAACATTACAAGCAGTATATGCAGAGCCTTGGTGTCTTTAGACAATGTTTCTTATGATACCAGTAAGATCATATAAGACGGATGTGTCGGTAGGCTACCAGAATAGCGAAAAGAGCTTAGAAGAGAGAGCTGCTAAATAACTGGAATCTTTTTTTAAATACTTTATTGATAAATAATTTACCAACAGAAGAAAAGAACACGTCTCTACAGAATGTCATATAGGATGGACAAATTTCTGCTCATATCACATTTTGTTGGTGATTTGGGATTTGTGTGTCACCACCCCAAAGTTCAAGAACCAAGTCTATTATTGCACTGTCATCACACGCTAAACTGTGTGTGTGTGTGTGTGTGTGTGTGTGTGTGTGTGTGTGTGTGTGTGTGTGTGTGTGTGTGTGTGTGTGTGTGTGTGTGTGTGTGTGTGTGTGTGTGTGTGTGTGTGTGTGTGTGTGTGTGTGTGTGTGTGTGTGTGTGTGTGGGCGCAGTAATGACACCGTGTCATCGTGCCAGCAGAGAACGTGAGAGGGGGTGATGTATGTGACACGAGGGGAAATGGGGAGAGGAAGGGACGAGCACAGACTGGGAGAAAGGGAAAGGGAGGGTATCCTTGTTATTGGATATCGTCGCCGTTATTTATCCTTCTGACTGGCTCTGTGTTCGTACTTTCAGTAATGGGCCGGATGTGAGCGAACTGAAATCAAAAACGGGTCAGATGAAAAGCACTTTGATGAGACACAGAGGGCAGAATGGTCGTGGCCCATAAACATTCCACAATAACCATGTGATTGTTTTTATTTTTGGTTTTCCATGACCTGATTAACTCAGACTTGTAAAGGGGGGGGGGGGGTCTGTACTGGGGCTATAGGCCCAAATGTTCTCGTTTTGCATTAGGAGAGAATTTTGGCATTGACTGCATTGATGTAGTTACCCAAATACCCAATTTAACAAACAACAATAGTCAGTTAACTTGATTGATTTGTCTTGTGTAACCCTGTCAGATATTATGATAACATTTTCAGTTGCTCCTTAATGCCTGAAAAAAAAAACATTTTAATGCTTTTATTGATAGGACAGTATAGGCTTACAGGAAATGTGGAGAGAGAGTGAGTGACAAAGCAGCAAAGGCCGTCGAGATCGGGACTCGAGCCCGCGTCACACTGTCAGGCTGAGCCTAGGTGCCTGGACTGCTACACCAGCGGCCCAAGCCATGGCTGAGAAACCATAACTGGGAATGGCTGGCTGCCTGGTAGTTATAGTTACAGATCCCTTATGTTTGATTGCCACAGCAGAACATGTGTGTCCACTCCTACAGGCCTTTGACCAAGACCCTGGAACCTTTCACCATATCTTAGGGGCGCTGTTTACATTTTTTACTACATGTAGTACAAGCTCTATAGAAAAACATGTCAAGTCAATAACGAGTAATGATGGTGTTTTCAACGCAGAAGATGAGCGACCACAGGGGCTACTGCTGGGACCAGGGGATTCTAGCCTACTTGGACACTGACACACGTGGAAAGCAGAGACAGTGACAGAAGGGGAGCCATGGCAACATGGGCATGGATTGATTTAGAACACTGGTCCCAGTCAGGACACACACCGCTGGTTGTTTATCTCCGGATCGTTGACCTAGCCCTGTTTTGTAAGGCCCCTGAGGTAGTAACAATAGCCTCTTTAACTGCCAACAGGAATTCATTAGAACCTAGGAACTTTACCCCCAAATTAACATGTGGCTATACAGTAGTCATGACTCATGACTACTTTAAAATGCACAGTTTATAACTATATTCAACCTGCCTATTTTGGTCATTATTTTCAAAAACCTTTCAAAACAGAAAATGCATGGCATCGCTATTTTCTCGCGACACCGTTTTTGTGGGATGGGGCAGTCATCTTTCAGGTTTGATGAATGGAGCCAACTTGCTGCCTGGAAGGAAGCATTAGGATAAAGTACTGCTTCTGTTTTGTCATTTCGCATCTTGGATCATGTTGTGATCACTGTAATCAACCTGTCACCCTGTCCCAGCAAACACATCCATCCATTGCAGCCCGAAACTAAAGTTGCTGCCATGAACAGGAGCGGCAGCGCTCATATCGAGTTCTCACAGAGCTGAGGTGAGGTGAGAGAGGGACTCCGGTAGCCTCGCTCGGCCGTCCGGGGTCAATATGGAATGCGTCGGGGGAGAGGGAGGGAATGTACCACAGGGGTGTTGAGGAAGGGGGTGGGGTGGCTGCCGAAGGAAACGCAACGGGGGGAAACAGAGGGGTCTTTTGTAAGACAGGAACCTGCAGAGACCAGGGCCCTCTCTCTCTCTCTCTATCCCTCTCTCTCTCTCTCTCTCCCTCTCTCACTCTCTGGGTACAGTGGACGAGTTAGAGGTAAATCTGGGAGGTGAGAGAGAGGGGGAAGAGATGCGAGTGATTTTTTTTTTTTCTTCATTTAACTCTTTATTTACCCATGGAAATTTGACTGAGCGCAGATGCTTTTTCAAAGCAAAGCCTCGCTTCATCACCCTCATACAGCTATATCCACATTAACACTTGGATGCCCAGTTCTGCTGCCGATCCCCCAATAGCTCCTGTATAGACAGAAACCACATGGCCTTCCCAAGGACACCTCCGTGGTACTTGTTTAATCACTTCCCACACCCATACTGTATGTTCACAGCCGGCTCAGGTAGTCGAACCGGCAACCCTTGGGTGACAAGGGTCAAAAGTCTTTTTCCCTTTAAGTCTGCTTATTTGCCCTTTAAGTTCCCTCAACCCCACACAGATGGTATGAGCAAGAATGCAGAGGATGTTGACAAAGAGAGCGTCAGGAGCGCACTGGAGGTGTAAGAGGAGGAAACCCAGGAAGTGTGAGACAACGAGAGTGTCTCACTCACTGTCTCACTTTATGGACGAGAGTGTCTAAATACAGTAGATCTCGCTGCATTGCCCATGCAGGCTTGCAGTCTTTTTTGGTCGGGTGGGGTACACTGGGGCAGGTTGGGCTTCACTCCCTGTGTAGATCAATGGGAGCAACATGGAGACAATTAAGGTCTAATATTTCTACAATTGCTATACAAATTGCTACAAAACCTGTCATTTTGGGGCATAAACTTAAAATGAATATGATCTACCATGCATGTTCACATCACGTAAACTTTACATTACTTAAGACCATTTTTCTAATATTGTATTTTTTAACATTTTGGACAAAATAGCCAATTTTACATTGACGTGCCCAGATGTCCCTAGTGCCCACCTATCCTGTATCCTGTAGTAGAGGATGAACAGCACCCCAAGAACGAGTGGAAATAGCTGTTTAGCCAATTAGTCAATCAATCAATAACTACATTAAGTGTTCAGACAAAACCTTTTAGAACATAAAAAACTAAAAGTCTCCGCTATCTCTTTCACAAATTCCTCGTCATTGCACTTTGACATCACCAACAGAGAGAGACAGTAGCCTACTTAAAGATGATTACACAGAGTGCAAAAACAACAACAAGCTTCTGTTGTGGCTTTCCTTTATTTTAACGGGATGAAAGGAGAGAAGCGGCAAGTATGTGAAGCATCGAAGGCATGCAGTTAGGTTGTGGTGTGTGTGTGTGTGTGTGTGTGTGTGTGTGTGTGTGTGTGTGTGTGTGTGTGTGTGTGTGTGTGTGTGTGTGTGTGTGTGTGTGTGTGTGTGTGTGTGTGTGTGTGTGTGTGTGTGTGTGTGTGTGTGTGTGTGTGTGTGTGTGTGTGTGTGTGTGTGTGTGTGTGTGTGCTTGCATGCTGGCGTGCTGGCGTGCATGTGTGTGTGTATGTGGTGGAGGTTAATGGGCAGCGCCACGCGGCTGGAACTGGAGACTCTCAGCTGGTCTTTGAGAGGTCGTGGGGCAAGGTCACAGGGGGGAGGGGTCACTTTGACATTGGGGTGATGCTTCCCTATAGGTTTCCCTTCAGACTCCTAATGAAAGTAGACCTTGTAAGAGCCCAGGAGAGCAGCCAGGAGGCTATACACCAGAACCTCCTCACAACAGATACTGAACTGTGTGCACTTCCAAGCTGAGTTCATTCTACTGTATATCTGTCTGCTGAAACTGTGGTTTTCACAGTGGGGGTCGTGACCCCCAGGGGGGGTTTCCAGTTGGCACCAGGGGGTCAACTGGAAAGGAGATAGTATCTCAAATGTAATTTCATGAGGTTGTTGTTCCAGTTTAAATACGGTATACATTCAACCTGGCATCCCCATTTTGTCATTATTGTCATAAAGATTGGAAACCCCTGTGCTGAACTGCTGTTCACATCAGAGAGTTTTCTCTCATATCTCCATACAGTTGCTTACTCTAATACCCTAATAATAATGTGGAAATAATAAGCCTGAATGCTAATGTGCCCTAGCTTTGTTGAACAAAAAAGAATTATGTATTTCTATTAGAAAGATGTGTTGACACTTTTTCCATTTGAAAAGTCGTTTTTTTACACACTAGTAAACCAGTATCTTCAAAGACAATTTAGTGTGGGATTTTGTGCTGTTTATCTGTTGGGTGAAATTGTGATTGTATAATATACAATTACAATTTCACAATTTTATGTGATTGCATCTGGAGCCAGAGTGTACAACACTTTTTTCTTCTTTTTGAAATTATGATTAATCACTTAAACCTTATATATACTGTACATAGTTTATCGGAGTCCCCCAAGGCCTCTAAAACATGAAAAACGTTTGATAACCGCTGATATAGCGACATACGTTTTTCAGAAAACTGTTAGGATTTAGAAGACATTTGTAGAATCGGCCTCAGGTCTTAATGGGTTAAAAACCACTGGCCTAGAAGGTTGTGTGTTTGAACCCATGGAGTGGCCCGCCTGGGAGTTACATGTACAGTGTTCCATCCCAGCAGAGCGGCCACCATGTATGAATACTGTGTTAATATGAAGCTGTGTCAATGAGAAGGCCTGTAATGTTGTAGCATTGTGCAGTCGAGTTAGTGAGTGAGTGAGTGAGTGAGTGCTGAAGAAGTGTTTGCCTTTATTTATGGAATAAACAGTGATTCTGTGGTGCTGTGGAGGATATAAATAAGCAGTCTTGTCAAAGTCCCTACGGTTACACCCAGTTCCTTCACTATAGGGTCAGTCAAAAGCATCCCACTGCTGGTGGCCTGGATGCCTTCAACTCCCCTCCTCCATCCATCCATCCATCCATCCATCCATCCATCCATCCATCCATCCATCCATCCATCCATGCATCCATCCATCCATCCATCCATCCATCCATCCATCCATCTCTCTCAAACCCAACACAATTTGATTATTTGTTTATTTGTCTTATATCTCTGGGTGCGATAGTGGTTGATCACATCTTCCTCACCCTCTCTCTCTCTCTGACCCCCCCCCCCCCCCACCACCACCACCACTGTCTCATAGTCTTTCTCTACTGTATCTATCTCCTACTCTTTCCCCTGCAATTCCGCAACTCTTTCTCTTCCTCACTCTCTTCATCAATGGCCTTCATTCATTCCCTTCTCCCTCTGCATGCCTGTGTACCCACCCCCTCTCTGTCCCCCTTCCTCTCTCTCTCTCTCTCTCTCTCTCTCTCTCTCTCTCTCTCTCTCTCTCTCTCTCTCTCTCTCTCTCTCTCTCTCTCTCTCTCTCTCTCTCTCTCTCTCTTCATTCTTGTGATTTTTCCTGCCTGTACCTATCCAGGCCACCCTCCCTCCCTTCAGGTTTCTCTCACCCACCCAGGCCCTCACCACCTCCATGTGACTCCTATCGCTCCTCTCCATCTCGGGTCTGCCTGCTTCTAATTTTGGGGGAATTTGGAGGGATTCAGATTCCCATCTAGATTTGGTTATGACAAGCCTAAGCGATATTTCTTGCCATCAGCTGTTACTTAAAGGCTTGCACTCTAAAAATGAGTCATCCACCAATATGTGACTGATTCACAGTGGGCATTATTAAGAGTTATCGTTTATTAGTTTACCGTAAGCCCTTAACTACAGAATATTTCTGTGTGTGCGTGTGCGCGTGTGTGTGCAAATGGAACATTAATTTTAACATTGTTGCTGCACGTGTCAAAACCAAATGCAAGTTAACTGGCTCAGTTAGCCCCTCCCTCCCTCCCTCCTCCAATTATATCACCAGTTCTACTAATGGCCATTTATTAGTGTGACTATTACAGGCACATCTGGACAAATTATCTTTAATAGTCAGTGATTGTGCTAAATGGAGTGCATCCGAGCGATCTTGGAGACCTATATTTAACGCTGAGAGGTATGCTGCATGCGCTCAAAGTAAGTCGGATGAATGAATGTAAAAGTGAATAATTTAGTGCTGTAACACACACACACACACACACACACACACACACACACACACACACACACACACACACACACACACACACAGTTGGCCCACAGAAACGTGTCAAAATGTTGGCATTTTTAACTGACCTCCCCCACCCCTCCATGGGGAATAAAAACATAAAGGTGGGTATACATTGGAACGGACAGGTACGGCACGCCTCTCTTGGTGTGTGTGTGTGTGTGTCTTCCTGTGTGTGTGTGCATACACACACACATCCGCCATACTGTACGTTAATGGTTGGCATGCAAACTTCCTCACTTGCCGCACACTTGCCACACACATTGCAAGAAGCACACCCACTCGCACATGCCCTTTCTCTATGCAAGGGCCTCTCTCTCTCTCTCTCTCTCTCTCTCTCTCTCTCTCTCTCTCTCTCTCTCCCCTCTATTTGTGCTTTTTCACCTTCTTTCTCTTTCTCCGTCCCCCCCATTCTTAGCCTCTTACCCCTTGTCCTCTCCATCCCATCCTCCCATCCTCCTCTCTGGACTATTTTGAGGTATGTGGTTAGCTGGGTGTGTTCAGGGGCCAAAGTCTAGATCACTGACCCATTCTCCTCTTGAATTCCTTTGTATAACCTGGCTCCACACTCCTCCTCCTTCAGTCTCACCAGGCACTACATCTATTCAGTAAGGGGTGAAATTATTAATCGATTATTCATCAATCAATGTCATGTTATCATCTAAATTAATCACATAGATTATTTGAAGCAAAAGAAACAAAATAATCAACAGATGAATCGAATACCAAACAATCATTAGTTGCAGCCCTGCAGTATATTCAATATCAATCACACACACATTTTGCCTCAAGTGTGGTGTCCAAAGTATCATTACAAATGACTGATTCATTAACATCATTCACCACATCGCTCAGGTTGAAACTTTGCCCAAATTTGGAGTCATGTATCAAAGATGCATCATAGGCAACTGATGTCACAGGCTCGCCACATAAAGTCTAAAAGTCAAGAGCCACATTGGAGCAATGCCGTTCCCATGTGGATCCTGCAATCCACATGATTCCACATGATTCCACATGATTCCACATTCCACATTTCTATTTTATTTTTAATGAAGTAAATTTTTAAAGTAGCTTGCCCGAGATTGGCTGATGAAATCAATAATCATTCATCAAATTGTTGATTTTGCCCATACTGTAAGTAGCCATTTAATAATCAGGATAATGTACAGCAACGCATTCATTATTGGAAAATAAAGCCAGCCTGCAGGGGATTCTTTTCCAATAATGGCCGCATCACTATACATTATCCCGTACTTTAACGTCAATCCCATTCCACAAACCCCACTGTTCTAGTGTTTGGAATATCAGCTCACACTCCCTCTTTCTGTTTCCTCCCAGGCCATGGCACCCCCCCTCCTTCTGTGATCTATTTCAGTGTGCTGTGGCTAGCAGGGTGTGTGCGAGGTTAGCTGCCCTGCCCTCTAAAATACAGACTTTTCAAGGAAGTCAGCAATATAATATGGTCCCGCTTTATTGTAATTACAAGGTTCCCCTTTTGGAAGTAGTGCAGAAAGAAAAAGATTGAGAGCGAGGGCAGTCCATGGGCACTTGTTGCATTCTCTGCTCCAGCTGTTCTCTTGCACTCACGCACACACGCACACACACACGCACACGCGCACGCACACACACACACACACACACACACACGCGCGCGCGCTCACACACACACACACACACACACACACACACACACACACACACACACACACACACACACACACACACACACACACACACACACACACACACACACACACACACACACACACACACACACACACAATACACAATACAAGGACCCTCTCACTAGTTAGAGAGGATTCAACCCTAAATTGGCAACTAGTGCAGCAACTGAATAATGACATCACAACCAATTAAAAGTCTAATGTGACCCGATTGGCTGCAGTGTGGGAAATCTGTTCTGTGGGTGGCCAGCCCTTGACAGAACCTCACTGGTGAGCTCCGGGTTCTTACAGCCCTCAAATTATCTGTCCTGACAAATTAGAAGTTTTTTATTCATTCCAAAAACAGCTGACATCGAAGGTGAACTGAGTAATTGGTGGGTTAACTTGGCGTTGACCTTAAGAGAAACCTGTTCACCAGATTTCTTTCTGGCGTGGACAACCAAAGAGCATCTGCCCTTTTTCTCATGTCAGGATATTTCAAACCACTGTAATGTTAGCGTGCCTATACTGGGGGCCAACATTCCGCTAAAAGAGCCAATCTACAAGTGAGCTTGTATATCTGCTATTTTTGGCAAAGACATTTTAGTGTAGAACCAAAGAGAGACTAGTATAGACCCCTTGGGGTATATAAGGCTAAATTAACAGGCTTTACTTATTTTACCGTTTGAAGAGTATGAAGTCACTAAGTCAGACATGTAATTAACTCTTGGTGGATGCTTACGTACAATTCCTCTGCTTTGGAATATGTGGAACTTCCTTAATGTAGACACTCAGATTATGAGGACTTTTACTACTGCTATGGCCAGCAGTGGAGGAAAAAGTACTGACATTTTGTAAAAGTATCAATACCACAATGTAGAAATACTCTGTTACAAGTACAAGTCAGGGGAAAAAAATTACTTGAGTAAAAGTACAAAAGCATTGGTTTGAAAATATACTTAAAGTACCAAAATGTATAAAATGTATACAAATCTTTTGAAAATAGCCGAAATGTATATAGGGCTGAAGTGGGTAATGTATGATCTGTAATAATCATCTAAATCTATGAAGTAACTAGTAACTAAAGTTTTCAAATAATTGCAGTCGAGTAAAAGTATAATATTTGCCTCTGAGATGTAGTGGAGTAGAAGTACAGTAGAATGTACTTAGTTACTTTCCACCACTGGTGGTACTTCCCTATAATGTAGATGCTCAGCAGATTATGAGGATTTTTTACTACTGCTATGGCCATTTTAGATGTTACTGTATGTGGTTGGGGGAGAAGGCAAATTGACGTGGGGTGAAACACCTCCTACTGCTGCCCTACAGCTACAGAGGCAAACAGAGCAGTTTTTATTTATTCTGGAGGAGACGCATTAAGGGCTATTTGAGCATGAATATGGATGGTAAGCGTTTAGGATTGCAGATCAGGCTGTTCAAATAAAAAAGCTTCCAAAATGCTGGATTTTGCGCACGCACGCACGCACGCACGCACGCACGCACACACACACACACACACACACACACACACACACACACACACACACACACACCAAGACATAGACAATCAGACAAATGCACTTTTATGCCAGGCAATCTGTGTCACGTCAGTGTCACTTTAGCCACTAAGGAGTGTATATCTCTCTCTCTCACTTTCACACACACACACACGCACACACACACAAAAACACACACACACACACACACACACACACACACACACACACACACACACACACGCATGATCATGCACTAGCAAAGCCAAGGACAAACACATACCACAGGTCTCTCTGGTGTCTCTTTTTTGTAAGCTATGTGGCATCCACAGCTCAGAATGTATGGGGACCAGAACCCAGCTCGCAGGACATAAAAACACTGGGTCCACTGTGTTCTGAAGTCTAAAATAAAAACCCCAAACTAACCCACACCGAGGGAGAGTTTCCTGGACTTCCTAGTTTAGGACAAAGTCCCCCCAGAGCGAAAATAACATCTTCTGTGGTGGAACTACAATAATGGGTTGGCGTGGAAAAGCAGTTAATAGCTACTGTAGGTATGCAGGCAGGCAGTTACTGTGTGTTTGTTATTGTTTTCAACATTGCACCAGACAAATTGCTTCTGTCCTGGCCTCCCTTATCTGTCTTCTTCTGCGTTTGTCTTCTCTTGTCCAGTGCTATCTTGAGAGTGAGACTAGTCCTTTCCTTTGCCTTTTTTATGTTCTCTTGGCCTGAGAACAAAAAACGTTTTCAATTTCTAGACATGAAGTTACAGATGTTGGTTTAGATTTTCAGATACTTATGATCTTCGGTAACAAAAAAAAAAGTGCTCTTTTCTTCTGATGCCGGCTGTGTAATTGGTGGATGAAGTAGCTTAGTTGAAACGGGTGCAGAGATCAGCATGGCAGCGTGTCTCTTCTTTTACTGTGCTTTATAGAAATTCATCCTCTGATGAGAGGGCACAGTTTTTTTCCCGTGAGATCTGGCCTCACGGACAGAACCTAAAAAAAGAGACCTTTGTACATCTAGCATGTCCTGCTCCTCTGCCCATAGGATTGCAGGCGACAGCAAATGAGCAGTCTGCTGCCTAAACAGAACACAGAAAGCAGAGTGCATTCCAGCAGAACTTTTTCACTAACATACTACTGCTGTCCAATTCAAAACACCCAAACCACAAGGTCTTATAAAACTAGCGAGGCCACCAAAATGGTGGAGTGACTAACTGTCCTGTAATGGAGATCACTCTTGGTTCATTTAGTACACAAGAGTAACTTGTATTATCAAGAACAGCAATAATATAAGACAGAATTACAAATAGCAAAAAGTAGTAAGGTAAGAAATAGCTGTATGTACATTAATCACATAGCACACTTTGAGGTGCTTTGAAGGTGCTGTGTGCATATGTTCTACTTTTACATAATTATATATGTGTGCAGTATACTGTATGTACATGAACACAGTATATGTATAGATCACTCTTGAGAATGAGTCCTCAGGTCTCAATGAGATTACGTATTTAAATAAATGTTAAATAATATATTAGTTTATAACCAGCTCAGTGACCTTGTGGTTAGAGTGTCCACCCTGAGATTGGGAGATCCGTGTTTGATTCCCCGGTTGGGTCATACCGAAGACTATAGAAATGCAGCCTCACGCTACAGAAACAAGAGATAGGCTCCTGCCATATGGCTTGGCAAGGCTTACTTGTATGTGCAATCTTAATGTGTAACATGTCAGCCGCTTGTCCTGCCAAAGTGTGCTGCTGAACCTCCTACCTGCTCGCCCACTTCTAATACAAGGGTGTCAGCTAAAGCCATTTATGTGTCATCTTGTATCTGTTCTTTTTGTCAAGCAACACCCTTGCATGATGGAGTATAAATTAAGCTTAAGCGACTAAAATGTAAATATGGGACGAAAGAACAAGAGGGGAGGCCCAGAGAAAATACCACATAACACAAACGTACGCCCCTCCTCTCCCATCAGAGAGAATCAAAGGCAGAAATAGAGGAAAGCAATGAAAGGGCGAGAAAGAGAGATGATTATAGTTAATTACTGCCTGCTGGCTGTGGCGTCCGCATTCAAAGAAAGTGACTATAACCATAGACTGTAGAGCACATTTAGAAAGACAGACAGCCGGGTATGTATATAATGGCTTTGAAATATAGAGGGTTTACTATAAGAGTTTATGACAGACAGGTGAGAACGTGAGAATGTCTTTCAAATGATGAAAATAATATATTGCCTTTTGGGATGACTGAAATGAATGAATGTTATGCAGTAGATTCAACTTACCATATTCAAAACTTACATTTCACAACCAACTAGTCCCCATTATTTATTTTAACCTTTGCCTGCTGAAGAAATGAACTACACTGTATGTATCATCACATCACTGAATGCACAGGACAAATTCTACATTGACATGTGCTGTCCTAGTGCAATATATTGAGCTCTTTACTGACAAATTGGAGACATTTGAGTGTGCATACATTACATTAATCTCTATTTGGCGTGTCACCTAGGGGCCGAGCCAAGCCTTCTAGAAGAGGGTCTGTCTGTGCGTGTGTTAGGACCAGTTTATAATATCTGTGTACAGAGATATATATTATAATGTGTGTATATAAGTTCTTTCTTTGATTTGTATTCATTTAATGGAATTCCTGCAATGTATTAATCCAATGTGTAATATGTCTGACAGTCCTTATCAGCTAGTAGAATTCCACTCCACTGTCTCCTCCTCTCCCCTGTCTTGTGATAATAAAGTGCTTGGTAGAGGGGAGGATGCGCCATTGTAAGTTGGGATCGTGTCCAGTGAGGTACATGGTCGTTTACAATCCTCGTACGAGTAAAAGAGATCTCGTGTGTCACGTGTCTTCTTTATCTGTGTGTGATCAAACAGCAAGGGGGTTTAAGATAACGATCAAGAACCTATCATTTCACTGGTCCTTCGTGTCGGATTTCTACGTCGTTTTTGGAAGAGGAGAAGAGGACGCATCGCAAGTCTATCGATAGCCAGAGATCTAAGAGGGTCCTGCAAGCCCTGGGGTGTAAACCAGGCCGGTGTTCACCAGTCCGAAATCTTCTCTTCGACGAACGACTGCCGAAATCTGAACGTGATCACACGCCTATAAGAAACATGTAAGTGTGGTCCTTGTGTGGACATATTGTTGTTATTACTAAGGTGTAATATTGACAAGTGTGTTGTAGTTGTGCATAGATAAGCAACTACAGTTATAGTTGTGTTGTAGTGGCGGGGGCCACTGCATTTTATTAGCTGCAAGAGTTATACTGAGTACGAGTTTTGTGAGTTCAAGAGAGAGTCACGGTAGTTAAAAGATAAAGAGTCTGATAGCTCCCTCCGGAGGATTTAGTGATTTATCCTCTGGGGCAAGTCGACACGTAGTGGACCCTCCAGGGCAGATCCTTTTGTCTATGTTTAGTCTATATATCTTATAACCCCCATATCATTCTCAGGGGTGTACGGTGTGTGGTTTGAATGTGATAAGTTAGCTGATCCCCTGGGCTAGTCCACACGTGGTGAACTGGTGAATATTTGGGTGTGATACAGTTTTTGACCAGTATACAGCAGTGCCTAGAAACGTTGAAATACACTTAGTTAGGATAAGAACAAGATATTTACAGTGATTAAAATAATTTCTACACATTGAACAGAACATTATAATAACCACACATATTTAAGTTTTCACCCACATAATAGTAATTGACTGCTAATATGGAGAAGGAAAAAGAAGATACAGGTGCTCCTGTGAAACAAGTGATTGTAGTCGATGTTACCAACGAAGGAAATAAGCCAAAGCAGGGCAAGAAGAAAGGCCAAACAAGGGCCCCCAACTCATGTTGTATATGTGGTCGTAAGGGCCATCTTCTCTTCGGACTGGCTCTTTGCGAGTCATGCAATATGTCAGGCTGGGATGAGGTTAGGGGGTAGGCTCCCCAATCCTTGTCCCCAACAGGCGGCAGCGGGGTCGCAAGGCTCCCAGAGCACGTTAAAGACAACATATAGTGCTGGGGAGAGACTGAAGGGCCCCCGTGTTCTGTCAAGGATGAATCAACATCCTAGCTGTGTTTTCCGTCTAGTCGGTGTGCCGACTGCCGCTCTCTCCTAGGGTTGGCAGCACATGGTGCGTGGATGACAGTCCACACCTAACCGGACGGGAGTGCGTGACTCACCGGTTACAGGCAAGGCGGGTGAAAACGGTTAATATTCTGGTTCCCGTAGCCAAGCGGGGCCAGGACAAGACCGTCGGTTTCCTGCCTGGGGCGCCAACCACGCCTACGGGTAAGGGATCGCTATCGACTGGGTCACCCGCCGGTCGGATCGCAAAAAGCATTAATTCCATGGCGTGCTCCCCGACAGGAGGCGGGTGTGGTCGCTGCGTTCGGCTCAATGTACAGTCAGGCCATCACAAGCTGAAAGCGACCGCCGGAGTGCTACAGTTACTAAGCGAGTGATGCTCCTGTGATCGGTGGGCTTTGAAAAGAAGACGCCGGGAAGCAGGAGACTTGAACTCTCTATCCAGGGTGACCTGGGTGTAGACCTCAAGTGGAAAGGGGTCTAGCCTGGGACTGCGCCCCGGTGGGGAGGTTCGAAAGACTTAAGTGGATTAGAGAAGAGAGAAAGAGAAGAAGCTAGGAGGCTGTGCGCATTAGAGCGAAAGCTAGAGAGTATTGTAGTAAGAAGAACATGTTTTGTTTTGTCTAAAAGATGTGTAAATGAGAGAGTGGAATGTGCATTTTTGTGATCTGTATGAATGCCCCAAATAGATGCAGTAATCATTTAAACATTTCAAAATTCCATGTCGTGGTGCACAACGACATGGAAGGAGTGATGTTTAAATGAGAGTGAGAGAGAAGAGGAAGAAAGAGAGAAATTGTACGTGTAAGAGTGTATGTGTGTGTGTTCAGGCGTTAGTGCACATGAATGTGAGTGAATGTGGTGTTTGGGTGTAATACATATGTACTATATGTAAAGTGTGTAGGGTAGCAACAGTAGTGTGAAAAAATGGGTTATGACGTGCGTGTGTGCTTGTATACGTGCATGTGTGTAGGTTCATGTACCGAAAAGACTGTGTGTGTTTGAAGCATGTGGAATGACGTCACTTACGTTGGAGAGTGTCAGGTACTGTGTGTGTGAGAGGAGTGGGTGTGTCTGTCTGACTGTCTGCATGTGTGTGTGTGTTCACATGTGTGCGTGAGAGAGAGAGAGACAGAGAGACAGAGACTGAGTACTGGAGAGTGAGTGTGTGCGCGCGTGTGAGTATGTGTGTGTGCTCGCATGCATGAGTGAGAGAGAGAGAGAGAGAATAAGAGAGTGAGAGCAATTCAGTGAGCCTGGCTCTGTGTGCGTGTGCGTGTGTGTGTGTGTGTGCGTGTGCGTGTGAAGTCCAGCCAAGAAAGAGAAAAGGAGGGACTGACCCAAACGAAAATTTAAAGTATTTTTACTCAGTTTGGGAACTTTAAAGTATCTGTACTCATTGTTTAAGTATTTCTAGTCATTTAAGTATCAGCAAGAGTTTGTGAATAGTCCAGCCAGTTTCTCAAGGGAAATAGCTAAATGTTAAGGCCACGTTGTCAGGTTTCGTCTCACGTTATCTCGTGTGTTGATTTAGTAGTAGAATCTCCCACATGTGAAAGTATGGGGGAAGAGTAGCAGGCCACTGTTTACATTCAGATAGAAGAGCAGCTTAGATACAAGCACCAAAACCCAAGAATAAGAGAGAGCTCCTTGCAGTATGCCCCATATAGTTTGAATTGCGTTGGCAGCAGACGTTTTTGTTAAGTTAAGACAGATGATGCACATGTTGGTCTCTGTGTTGGCCCTTCCTGATTATACTAAGTCCTTTATCCAAACTGCTGAAGTTAAAGAAGTTTTTTTAAATGATTTATGTCTTGTTGAAAGAGTAAGGTGCTAAGTTAAAGGCCTCTAGGTTTTACTCCAAATGTCTCTTAAACCCATTAAGACCTGGAACCTGTGTAAATTTTTGATATGTACTCAACCTCATCTCACTAAAGTTCGTTGTGGTATTTTTGAACCCCAAGGCCGCTAAGGGCATCGATGTTAAATGTCTGACTCTATAATAATAGCCACGATGCATTTTCTACTTTGTTTATTTTTTTGCTGCACAGTAGACTAGCAGAGGCACTTTTACGCCTGGGAAACGCTTATGTAGATAAGATAAAAAGGAACCTAGTCGCGCTTCACATTGGGAGTTTTTATTTGTTATGTCTGCCACCAGTGACACAGACCATTTCACACTTAGGATCTGAAGTTGAGTCATGACCATAGGTCATATCTCAAACAGGAGGGATGGTACACATATAATATATAATTAAGCAGCATTTTCACACTTATAATTTTCAAAATTATGCTAAACAGTTTTTGTACATGTTTTTAGACAATGAAAAGGTAACGAAAGGCCATATGTAAGACTATTATTTCCACTTATTGAAAAGTGATGATACTGTAAAACTAGATTGAAGTACAGATGTGTCAAAACGGCCATAGCCATAATGCATCACATTAGTGGAGCTTTACATGAAAATAGTCCAAAGTGCAAATTATCTGTCTAGTCTTTTCTCTCTCCCTACAGGGACTGAAGCACTGGTG
This sequence comes from Gymnoscopelus braueri, assembly GCF_963280865.1. Classification (NCBI taxonomy): domain Eukaryota; kingdom Metazoa; phylum Chordata; class Actinopteri; order Myctophiformes; family Myctophidae; genus Gymnoscopelus; species Gymnoscopelus braueri. Next base: position 17,921,246 of record NC_137613.1, read on the forward strand.
ATCTGCATGCCGTGATAAAGATCATCAAGCGACAGGACCAGGACCAACTCTGCGCTGAGAGGGTCCGTTCCGAGTCCTGGTCACCAACACAATTGCTGTGAAACGTGTTATTTGGATCCACAAAAGGCCACTGTAAATTGGTTCGAACATTATCAGACATTTAAGTAATAGGAGTGCTAAAGCCAGCAGCGGGTGGGGCCGAGCGGATAGAGCTCAGGTCAGACCCAAACCTGGAGAAGACTCCAATTAGAATATTCCCCATCCCCATTCCTATTACACCTAGAATTGCACCCCTGGTATTTTTGTGAGTTTTATAATTTCTATGAGTGTATTATATATTTGTATTATTAAAGTTACTCGTAAATCGAGGAGTGTTGACGAAAATGTTTCTCACCGTCTAAATCTAAATATATATAGGTATATTTTTACGCTAATCAAATCGCTAAGACTAAAATGTGAATGTTTTATGTTTGCACACATACTGTATAAATATATCTGCTTCACACAACTGGTCATGAGAAGTGACATGCCTCGAAATCCAATATCGCTGGTGAGCCTTGGGAGAAAATGACTTTGAACTAACAGCAGCTATTTGCCGTGTAAACCGTACCATCAGTTGAAATACGCCCTAAATAGCACTGTTAAGCCTGTATGTCACTCGGAAGCCTAACCTTTGTTATGTCCACGCTGGCTCTGTGAAGAAGGGTCAGATCAACGAACACAATTGTCAACAGACATTAATGCTGACTCCCCCGTGTTTGTTTAGATCAACTAAGAATTGGAGGTTGTAAGAAAAATACAATCTCACTGGTAATCCCGTGCCAATAAGGTTGGTTTGTCTCTCTTTCCCCATCTTGGAGTGGGAAAGCTTATGTTACGTGTAGAGACAATTAACTATAGACGTAGCCTGTTCCTCAATGCTACAATGACCATGAAGAGGCCCAAAACCGTGAGTTTGAGTCAGCGTCGTTAATGGCCGTCCAGAATAGATGGACTCTTGACCTTTTGACTGCTGCGAGTGGAGGGGTCTGCGTTTCTGATAAAAAGGACATGTGGTGTTTTTTTTATTTCAGATGACATTAATTCCAAGAATGTTAGTGACGCAAAGCAAGACCATTAGTGTATGGTCAATGAAAAGGTCGTGCAGACATGCGGCGTTGTCTCAGACTGATGACAATATTTGGCCCAAGTGCTCCACTCTACACGAGAGTGTGTATTCCTTTCAAGCCCTATTTGAGAGTGACATAGAAAGTTAGTCCCAAGGCCACTGGAAGCGAAGAGGCAAATGTTTGAGTTGTTGGGTTGATTAATAAAAAGTTATGATGTTCATTTTGAAATGTGATGTTCAGAAGTATTAATTAAATGAACAACAGGAGGGAATGTTAGGACCAGTTTATAATATCTGTGTACAGAGATATATATTATAATGTGTGTATATAAGTTCTTTCTTTGATTTGTATTCATTTAATGGAATTCCTGCAATGTATTAATCCAATGTGTAATATGTCTGACAGTCCTTATCAGCTAGTAGAATTCCACTCCACTGTCTCCTCCTCTCCCCTGTCTTGTGATAATAAAGTGCTTGGTAGAGGGGAGGATGCGCCATTGTAAGTTGGGATCGTGTCCAGTGAGGTACATGGTCGTTTACAATCCTCGTACGAGTAAAAGAGATCTCGTGTGTCACGTGTCTTCTTTATCTGTGTGTGATCAAACAGCAAGGGGGTTTAAGATAACGATCAAGAACCTATCAGCGTGTGTCTGCGTTAATCATGCAAACTACTGGACCGTTCAGCGCCACATTTCTTGCACACATTGCCTGTTAGGCCAAGGAAGTAAATCCCCATGTTTATAAATATTGCCAAAATCTGTAGTCTTGTGTGTGTGAACCCTGTCTTTATTCTAAGCAATGAGAAAAATACAAAAATAAACTTCTAACTGGACTTATGCAATATGGAGATGATCTTTTGCAGACCACAGTTAATTTCCCTTTCTGATTGATTGATTGATTGATTGATTGATTGAATATTTTATTAACAGTTAACAAAAAGTACAGAAGTACAGTTATACAATAATGCTAAAAGGATAACATAAAAAGCCATGAGGGCTTGTTTCCAATGTGGTCCTGTGTATTGTTTCCCTTGTGGTCCTGTGTATTGTTTCCATTTCGGTCCTTTATCACCCTAATTGCCACCATCTTGCTCATTTGGACCAAGCTAGTGTTAATTTGCTGACTAGCCTATACCTGTACCTTTAAAATCTTTGTGACTTTTGTGATTTTTTAGGTATTAGTTATTTTACTTAAGTATAAATGTGAATAACATTGTTGCTAATTTCTATGCTAAATCATTTTTTGTCTGTATTTGTATGTATGGGGCTTTCTTGTAAATACAAGTCAAGCCAAGGCAAAGCAAACAGTAACTTTGCTCACAGCTGTAAATTATAAATAAATGTGCATATCTTAATAGATAGAATGTGCCATCTGTCTGCCTGCCTGCCTGCCTGCCTGTCTGTCTCATCCTACCGATTTGACTCGTCACACCTGAGCTATACCGCTACGTCACAAAGCCACGTGGGGCTAGCCAATCACAGTCGATGATGTACTCGAGGTTTTCAAGTCAGGGGCGTGGCTACTAGCACGGACAGTGGGCTGATTGGCCCTTCTGTCTAATTGTTGTGGAACTTGTGGACCCAGTGGTGCCACACACTCTATCGCTACCACCTGGTCCATGATTTTTCACCTGGAGGGAAAACGTCCGCTGACAGACAGATGGACCATGTCATGCCTCATGGTTTAAATAGCGAGCCTTGTGGCACGGATGGCCCAGCCCGGTGCCATCACCAGTAAGATAATGATGGCAAGTAAGAAATAAAGAGAAAAGTAGCAAGCAATTATATTTAGCCCATTTCAGAACTTGGAGAGTTTGAAGGAGTGATTTGAGTAGGTTACTTACTATACATAGAAGTTGCCGTTATTGCCTACAAACAACTACAAATAATACTCGAATCGAGGAATTAACTTGTTATCTCGGTGGCTCACCTGGTAGCAACGCTTTAGTTTACTATACCTCAACCTCCCGTGATCGAATTCCATCGCGGGTACGAGTTAGCAAACGGTTGACTTGAAATCACAGGCTTATCGAAGAAAGTCGCCATTGTTGAGCGTGAAGCGAAATATTTGTGCATAATTTAAAAAAAAAGCCCTGTGCGCAATCTCTCGTACACGTATGCTACGTGTGCCCCCGTGCGCGTAATTACGCACGGCCTCTCCCTCCCTCCCTCCCTCCCTCTTTCCTCCTTCCCCCTGCACGGTCCCTCAATCATTCACACACACTCTCTCTCTCTCTCCACATACACACACACACACGCTATCTCACATTTGGTGGGAGAAAGTAAAGAGGGCGAGAGAGAGAGAAAGAGAGAGAGTGATTTCAGCCAGGGTCTCTCTCTGCTCTCTCCGCTTTAGGCACCACTCATCCCCTCTGACTCAATGGGGCTCTAGCACTAAGGGGTTCAAAAGCGTTAAATAAAACATATTTATTCACCCCGTAACCCCCATTTCTTTTTAGTATTTAAAGTTTTGTAAATATAACATAGGGTATAGGTAATTTATTAAAGAAGGGAGCGTCCGTGAGGAGAGAGGTAACCACGTCTCCAGAGGCGTGCCTTTTTTTTCTTTTGGTGCCTCTCAGTAAAGGTTCGGTGAGTCGGATCTTTCTGTGAGAGGAGGATAGCCTCCACCGTTACCTCCGTTTACTGTCAGTTATGGATATGCCAGATTGCTTTCGGAAGAAGCGGAGGCCTTGGAGGAGCATGGCGGACTTTTCATCCTTCGCCCTGGTAACAGTGGCGCTCGCCCTGTGCCAAGCTGCCGTGGCCAGTGCAGGTAAGATGATGGCTTTGTCTTAATATCTTGTTAATGATTCATGCATCTTAAATATATATTTTGTTGTTGTTGTTGTTCTAAACATAACAAATCCCTACATAGATGCTTATCTTTGACTTTGGGTCTACATACTGATGCGCTCTTTACGCACATTCCAAAAGCTGCAGCTTGGCATTCTTTCGGCCACAGGGGACGCTTAGAAGTTAATGTGACCGTGATGACAGTGGAAACGTTATTGCTAATTAAGAAAATAACAAACTGCCCTTTCAATTATTATTATTTTTTGCCGATATTTGTCTTTGGCCTGTGTTATATCGTCAACTCCCGAGAGGCCAACATGTGATTGGAGCCAAGCCTATTGACAGGTGTCATGATATCCCCCAGTGGTTGGCCCAACAGCTCAGCTATTCCAGGAATTCAGTTATACATTTGAGCATTTTTAAATAGTTCGGGACCTTTTAACATGTGATCATCATAGAAAGATTTATACGGTTATGTTAACCAGCCAAACACTCATATGTGCACAGATGCCTACTTCGTTTCTAGGATGGAACGGTGCACGAGAGGCTCTGCAACATGCCCTCACATATATCATTTCTTCATGCAGCTTACTTTTAGCTTTTAACTCCGATATCATTGCTTTTTTACCCTCGTTTTCAACTGATTTGACAGACAATCCACCAGTTGTATATGCAATAAAGTAGCTATTGAGTGGCTCTTGAGGGACACTTGCTGTTTACCAGTGTAGCCTGTGGCCCCCGCCCCTCCCCGGCCCGCCACCAGTTCTGAGCAGAGTTTTGGGTAATATCATGGCATGTAGGATGTGACAATGATTAATGTTTTTTTTTCAATTTTTTTTTTTTTAAACACAAATTACTGTGGATGCCTTATGTAGTTGCGTGAACACACACGTTTCAATTCTTCTAACCTTTTTTTTTTTTTTTTACTTTAAATACTCGAAGTTGGCAAACAATTCAACAGATTTCGTCACTTTTATATGGTTTAATGTAGGCCTACTTTCAAAATGCAACAGTTTTTTATTTTCTATTATAGGCCTACATACCCTATTCAGTTTTTATTTGTTTTAAAGTAAATTTGCACAACTATTTCCCATCAACTTGTAGCGACCTACAGTATAGGAGGCTATTTATTGAATATGAACAGTCTGACTGTGCATGCACATTCATTGCCTGACCACTAGTCGTCTTCGTCTGGTTATTTATAGGCTACCCCTGAGTGTCGTGTGAGGAGTACAGTTATATATCTTCTATACTTGCTGTTATAGCCTACTGATTCAATCAATTGTATGGTAATAGTTTGGCAAAAGCCTATGACGAATGAATCATTTAGTTCCAAAATGAGATAGTAGACCATTCACCGTTTGAATATTAAAATAATTTCATCGAAAATTATTACATTTTTTAGGATAGTTGCCAACTTCGGTTCTTTCATAACTTTGCAGCGCATCATGAAAGTTAGACTCCCCCCTGCACAAAAAAAAAAAGCTTTCAAAATTGGAAATTAAAACGAATGAATGCTTGCCTTGTTGAACAATTTGGTTGAACGATGATTCAGGCCTACAATATTTGCCTTATTATATTTTAGAACACATAGGAGGAAATACAAATATTATGTTTATTTGACTTAGACTAGAATTTAGATGCCATTCATTGTCTATTCAAGTGGGTTTTTAAGTGCGTTTCTGATTATAATAATTTGGCGCATTCTCGTTATGTTCTTTGGCTCCAGCAACATGTTTAGATCTCAGGAGGTGATTGTACGTTCCCTTGAGTATTTTGGAAACGGAACCCTTTTTTTTCTTTTTCTTTTTTTTTTCTTTTACCTTTTCTATGAATAGGTTATTATACAGTCAGTGGGAGCGCGCTGCGCGCACCAGCAGGAGAGCGCATGGCAAGGCGCTTGACTTGAGTGAATGCGTTTAGTGTCTCCTCTCCCCGTCTATGCGCGCTTTGTATACACTTCATGTTTGTCTATATATATATATATATGTGTGTGTGTGTGTGTGTGTGTGTGTGTGTGTGTGTGTGTGTGTGTGTGTGTGTGTGTGTGTGTGTGTGTGTGTGTGTGTGTGTGTGTGTGTGTGTGTGTGTGTGTGTGTGTAAGCTATGGATATTTGTTCCCACCTGTTAAGGGTGTGGAAATGTATGCAGCACGAGTGTGAATGCGCCTCTGTTACCGTCCAGCACCTTGACGAAGATCTGAAATGATAAGAAATGGCATGCGCTTGCAATAAGGTGCTCGTTTTTTTTACCAAAAATGCATTTTCAGCCCATGTAGCTTTCGATAAAATCAGTTATTATGTATGAGCACAAAGTAGGCCTATGCTCCAGTTTTCCTCTGAAGCTGTCTGTGTTCCTGGATAGGCTACAGGTGTGCACGTGAAAGCATCCAGTTTGTCTTCTCATAACCTCTCTCTCTGCAGGCAGTGAGTTAGTTGGGTCGTTTTCACACAGTAGTGGATGGCAATCATGGCCCTTTGACTTGAGTGCAAACTATAAAGCACCCCACCCAGCTAGTGAAAGACCGATTTAGAGAAAACTGTGGCCGCTTCAGAAAAAATGCCCGCCTGTCCCCTTTTTTTCCCTTCTCTTTTAAATGTTTATTCTCTTTTGCCTGGGAAAATGAGACGACCAGAGAGGTGGCCCCTGTGCAGCCACCACGGCACATGAAAAGAGTGGTGGAAAGGGCCATGAAAGCAGGGTTTTGTTGCGATGAGGAGAAAATAGGGGCAATATTTTCTTGACATGGATGTTCCCCAACCTCATTTTCAAAGCAGAGTTCTTCTCAAAGGCCAGTCTGTCTCACTTCAGCTTAACATAACATACCCTCTCCCCACACTTACACCCTCCCTCTCTCTCTTTCTCTCTCTCTCTCTCTCTCTCTCTCTCTCTCTCTCTCTCTCTCTCTCTCTCTCTCTCTCTCTCTCTCTCTCTCTCTCTTCCTCTGGGGTAGTGAATGGGTCTTCTATGTGGATCAGGCCAGCTCAGGCAGCTGTAGCTGCTGCACAGCATACCTGTGACTTTGCGTAAGTGTGTGGACATTTCTGTCAACTCTGGTGGGTCACATCATGTGATGAAGGCCACTGATGGGTGTCTGGTATCCCTTTGATTTCTTCTCCTCTCCTCCTCTACCTTTCCAGTGGCACTTTGGGCCTACACTGAATACATTCACATCCTCACTCTCATAAACTCTCTGTTTCACTATCTTTGTTGTTTCTCTCCATTTCTTTGCTTCATCTCTCTCTGTGTTTAAAACCTCATCTGTCTGTCTCACACTGTCTCTCTTCTCATTCTCATCTCCTTCTCTCATGTCCCCCCCCAACCCTAACCCTAACCCTCTCCACTTTGGTCTCATACATACGCTAAATAATAGAATTCAACTCATTTACCTGTGTAACATCTACCAGCGCTATACTTGTCAACCAGTGCGTGGCTCGCCTAACACCAGAGTCTACATTTCTCAACGGAAGTTTAGGGAGTTTAGGGATACCACTGCAGATGTGCTAGTACCATACACATTGGTTAAAACCACATATAGTCATTAAAATAACTTAAGCTTTAATTTTACACTGAGTTAAAATAACACTGGATTGTAGTGTGTGAATAGCATCCCCAAGTCAGGTCTTTCAAAAAAGCTCAGCGTTTACACATATACAGTAGATATCCATACTATATGGACAACCCCTCATACTCACAATAGAGAAACCCACAGGCCACCAGGGTGCTTACGGGTTGCTGTCAACGTGTTAGCCTTGCTGGCAGTCTAAGTTCAGCATTTAAAGGTCATTCTTACCATTATTGTCTGTGGACAGCAGGGGCAGACTAATGTGCACATTGACATGACTAATGAGCTGGCAGAATAACCAAGTGCACAGCACACATACACAGATGTGTGTGTGTGCATGCATTCATATGTGCGTGTGTGGTGCAGAGTTTTCAGTGTGTAACCATACCAGTGTAAACTGTCAGTCAACGTGGCCACTGGCAGGCACTTTACAATGAGCATGATAGGACTAGACATGAACTCTACACTCACCAGTGCCGCCTAACCATGAAAGTACAATATAAACTGTCTTAACTTATCTTATCTTATCTTATCTTATCTTATCTTATCTTATCACCCCATCCTGTCTCACTGGCATAGACCACAGGTGTACATTTACATGTTTGAGTTTAAAGCCACATTCTGATTGTAGGGTTGAAATACACTCACATATGACCGGTGGCCAAACTTGTATCATAGATGCTAAAGCGCTTCATTTATCCGCCATGCACCAGGGGGTGATATGAGGTCCCCGCAACCCATCAACATTCCCTCATAGCATTAAATCCCCCTCGCAGACGAAACCACAAGCACCACCGATGAAAAGGAACATCAAGAACCACATGGCTAGACTGACAAGCAACCTCATCCCTCTTTGCCACAGCCGCTCTGGTTTGTGATGTGACCGTGTGTTAAGAAGAGAGTGGAGAAAGATCATTCCGTCTTAGAAGAAGATAGCTCTGCCAGAGGGGTAGAGAGAGGAGAGCGTGCCAACTTTATAATGACAGAGTGTCTGTATGGAATTCTATTCCCAGTCGCTGTTATTTAGCTGCTGCTATGAGGCCAGTGGAGGTGGGCGTGGGTCGTGGGAGGCCAGATGTGTGCTGCCTGCAACATGCATGCATAATGTACAGTACAGGCAGCGCATCTCTTTTACAGACCTCACAGTCTAGCCATAGCAGCCCAGAAGACAGCACGTGCCAATACTGTAATACTAGGTTCATCTCAGCTTTCCCCCAGAGCCAGCTGGGGTGGGGTTGGCCACACAAGGCGAGACACAGAAAGTTTAAACGACCAAAGTATTTGAAAGTCATTTTACTCTAATGTGATTAACAACTTAGCAGGTGATGCTATTTTGTGCCACTAGCCATGAATTAATGAGGAACACAAATCAGAATAGCTTTAACCGCTTCGTGGTCTACTAGGTCCCCTCCTTTTTCCCTCTACACCAAAAGTCTTGGCAAAGAACAGCTATCTACTGTAGCTTGTAGATCTGCTATTTTTCACCCCAGAATAGGGACGCCATAGGGTTCATGTGATTATAATTACTGCTCTTAATGTACAGGAATTCGACTAGGTTTCACAGACACACATTATGGATAATAATGCACTGCAAGGCATAATTATGATCAACTATATATCACTCTACATAAAGTAGTAAAGTAGCGTATTCAAGCAGGATAGGGGTAGAAATGTATTAGTGAATACACCTAATCTTTCACCGATAATATTCACCATGTCTAAATTAGTGCCTGATTAAATGAAAACCAGCAGTACACAAGGACCCTAGTTAAAAAACACAACACCAGCAATACTGTACAGACATCACATTTCAAAGCAGCAGGTCTTCAACATCTCCTCAGGCAGTAAAGTATGACCATAAAGGTGTCAAACGGTTTCTGAGGTGGGGATTTCCATGCTAAGAAAAATTAACAACTTGTTTTGTTTCTTGCTTTCACACACCTCTTATCGCATTTGGTCACTTGCTAGACTTTGAAATGAGTAGTAGTAGTTGTTCTGTATAGTCTAGAAAGACTTACAATAAGAGAGTATAGGCAGGAGGTTCGGTGCCTTGCTCAAAGACATTTTGACAGGGGTCATGGCTTTCCTCAACTCTAACTTTTCAATAATGGTGTTCTAGATGTGATTTATTTATAGATGGAGATTTCTCCTATATTTCCTGAGGTATTCTTATGTCCTGAATCACTTAGAGGCCCAGAGGGGGCCTGTCGATGACAGTTGAGCCACTCCCCTCCCCTGCTTGAGCCACATTTACCTCAGATGGCCGGAGATTCAATCTCCCCCCTCTCCATTGCAAAAGAATGTAAAAAGTATAGTGTGTGTGTCTGTGCTAAGTCACGGAGCAGAGGTGGGACCAATTGTGTTTGTATAAAGTATTAACCTCTGGCAGCCTGTGGGCTAAGTACAGTCATATACCCCTGTGGTGAAGAGTTACTATTTGCCTCAGACACTTTATTTGACTTAAGGACGGGTTTCCCAGTGTGTCTCGTTGGCTCAGCTGGCCGGTGTACCCTCCCACACAGGCTGCTCTGTGACATCATGGGTGTTAACCCCACTCGTAACCTGTGGTGCGTGTCATCCCCTGTCTGTCCCCAGTCTGTTTCCTGTCACCACCGCCGTCCCACAACACACAAAGGCTTTAGATAGATGATCCGCTTCATATCATTATAACTTTTCACACGGTTTTGGTGGGTCACTGTATGACTTGTTGCCTTTCTTTCCAGTGACATCAGAGGCCTCCTCCATCCATATTTACTTAGATCCCTCTTTTTCTGAGGTCATATAGAGAGGCCTTGGCCCTTGCAGTGCCAGTGGTCAGCTTTTGTGGCACCAAATCATATGCAATATACACATATACACGCATGAATACAATCATATATTTTAATTAAATATGTATTAAATAAAACAATTGACCCACAAGGGTCCATCTTTAGACAAGTTAAATTAACACTCCAGATTACTTTCTAGGGTGAAATGGCACGGCAGTATAGAGTTTATGGGAAATGACTATGAGTTCATGCAAAAGGTGAATGGGAAACTCCAGCACCTACTGTACTGTCCATCCCTTTGAGCAAAGCACTAGTCGCTATAGCGGGCAGCAGTTCCAGACTGTGTGGTTGCACTGGGCAGCGCCCAGGTGTGAGTGGGTGTAACAGGGTGTGAAGCAGGACATTGCAGTCAAAGAGCATCTGTGCTCAGCCATGGAAGTACTGAGTGTACCCACTAGTTAAGCCCCCCATGTGTTCCTACACAGTAACTCTTAACTCTTAGAGTCTATAAATGTAACCAAATGTACCCTTACGGGTCCATTTGGTTACATTTGTAGACTCTCAGAGTTACAGATGGATGAATTACAGTACAGTATCCACCCTCAGCCTCCCATGTCTTCATATAGAAACCGCACACCATTCCAGGACATTACACGCTGGCAATGCCACCGTGGCACAGACCCAGACTGGCACGGTACCACATAGAACACAGCATTGTGAATCACTCTGGCACGGCACACGTTGGCAGCAGCGGCGCGTCCCATGCACCGAAAGGGAACGCTGTATAGAGAAAACCCACATAAGACGGCCCAGCAGTGCTCTGACCGTCAATGACAGAGTGGTTTAGAGACGCGACCGGCCTCCAGAACCACACGAAATCCTGCTTTGCCGGTGGGCTCGGTTCCCGCTGGGCGTTAGCTTCTCCGAGCGCAGTGTCAGCTATCTCAGCTATTTCAGTTACAGTGTATTGTAGCTGTCCATCTTCATGAAAGATGAACCACAACATTAGGATTAGATTACACACCCCATGAAGCTTTGAATTCATGGAGATTTTTTTGGTTTTGTCCGCATTCCTAAGCCAATAATTTGATGACCGGCGGAATGATGCTAATGTCTCCGGTAGGAGACTCCGCAAGTGTCCTACCGCAGACTCCACCGGTCATCAAATTATTGGCTTAGGAATGGAAAAAAATCTCCATGAATTCAAGGCTTCATGGGGTGTATAATTGGTAGAAAATAAGCCTTTTTTTGGGGTGAACTACTCCTTTAGGTAGACTCCAGTGAGAGCTACAGACTGGGATGAACTACTAGACTAAAATCCAGCTGTTCAATTAACGCTGAAAGTGTAAAGTTTACCCGGTAACATTAACTTTGCTGTGCAGTGCTGTGGTCCAGTAGGCGTTTAAGACTGTCATTAAAGCATATATATAGTACAGAGCAGACACTGTATGGTACACAGCAGGGTTTCTCAACCAGAGGGTGGGGACTCAAAAGTGGGTCAGCTGACTTCCTAGCAGGGTCACATACAAGGAGCAATCTCCAATGTGTAAATTGTGCATGCTGTTTGCATTTGCTTGCATTTCCACTGTTGACATGTAGGCAGTGGTGGAAAAAGTACTCAAATGTTTTACTTAAGTAAAAGTACCAATACTGCAATATAAAAATACTCTGTTACAAGTAAAATGCCTGTGTTCAAAATGTTACTTGAGTAAAAGTACAAAAGTATTGGCATCAAAATATACTTAAAGTATCAAAAGTAAAAGTACTAAAATGTTTGAAAATAGCCGATCTACAAGCTCACAACGCGTTGTGAGCTTGTAGATCGGCTATTTTCAAATAGCCTAGGTATAAAATAGGGCTAAAGTGGTTAATGTATGTTTCATAATATAATAATATAATCTGAAAAGTAACTAAAGTTTTCAAATAATTGTAGTGGAGTAAAAGTACAATATTTACCTCTGAGATGTAGTGGAGTAGAATTAAAAGTATTGACATTTGGAAATACTCCAGTAAAGTAAAAATACCTTAAAAAAGTACAGTATTTGAGTAAATGTACTTAGTTACTTTACACCACATGTAGGTTTGCCTACCATTTTGTTCTTGATTTTGCTAAATATGTAGCACCCCAAGATCTCACTGTCATCATTATATGTTACCATTATATTTTCCTCAGTCATGCATGCCCTGTTGAACAATACATCCAGAGTATGTGACTACAGTAGGCTTGTATAATGAGTGGCATTTCTCTGCACATTCCCATAATTTTCAGTCTGATAGAGTAGAAATGCATGGAACCAACAGGAATCCATCAGGTTTTCCTCTAGCATCCTAACCAAGTTTATGGATAGGCTCTCCCTTTAGTTGAAATTCACAATACACACACAGCGGGTACGTCAGACCCTGTGTATTGGTACATATTTTGTATCCATAGCTTTCCGCAGTTTAAAATTGACATGATGATCTCCACCACATTAGCAGGTGCAGCAGTATTTCATTCCAAATCCACATAAATGCGTTCCGTTTCAAAAAGCCTCTATTTGTTTTACAGCGTGGGTAGCTATGATGGATTTTCTGTCTGTGTAGATCTACTTACATTACCGGGCATTATAAATAAATCGTAACTATAGAGCGTGATGCTGGAAATTACAACTTGCAGTGAGCGCTGCGCATACAAGCACCCGCCTAGCCATCATGGTCAGCTGGCAGACTGGAGAGAGATGGCCAAACTGAGGCACAGAACCAGTAATTGAGGATAAACTTGGTTTTGTTTTGTCGTGCATTCATTTTCATCCTGAATAGCTTTAGAGGTCTTTGATGTTCTTCTCATTCGGCTTTCTGTTTTTGGTTTGTGTTATTTTTTCACATATTCTTGCCTGCATCGCACATCGCTCTCTCTCACATCCTGTCTTCCAAAATCTCTCTTCCTTTTTTCGTGGAAAAAAGTCTATTCTCCTTGCAGGGTGAAGCATAAGGTTTTATTCAGACATCCACAACAGCAGAAAAAGTGAGCGCATCACAGCGGAAACAAATGGGCACAGCTCAGCCTCCCGCCCGGCTCCACCTAGAGACTTCCAACACTCTCCTCTCTGTTCTGTGTCCTCCTCAGTTCTCTCCCTATCCCCCAGAAAGCAACCTCAAAGACCTCTCATAGTGTTCCTCCTCACACACAGAGGCGGAGGGCTGCTATTCTTGCGTTAGTAAGCCGCCATTAAATTGTAATATTCTATTATGTAAACCAGAACATTACACTAATGGACAGGGCATTGCAAATAGGAAGAAACGGACAGCTGTCCCCGCACGACCAGCAGCAGTTACTGGTCCTGTTAATGGAGTCTGACATTCGTTTGACATTAAATGTCAATTTGTCATATTTACCACTTAAAACCTATATGCTTCACTGACTGGGGTCCTCCAGGGGTCTGCACTTGCACCCCTTCTTATATTTTTAATCTCTACCCCAAATCTGAAAATAGCCGATCTACAAGCTCACAACGTTATGAGCTTCTAGAACGAGATACCTAGATACCTGTTATTGTACTAGATGCCTAATGTACTACTTTGCTCATGTAACCTTTACTGCTGTGCTGTCTCTGGGACCTGAATTTCCCCCGCGGGATCAATAAAGGTATCTATCCATCTGCTATTTTCGTCAAATGTTTGCCTATTATGACATAATAAGGACAGAATAAGGACGCCAGGGTTCATGTGGTTATTATGGGTCTTTTCAAATTTTGTTATCACACCTTCTCTCTCTCCCTTCCGCATCCTATTGCCACCATCACTGGCACACTGTAAAATCCTGAGTGTAAATTTATCTCAGAGATTGTAGAAAAAGCACCCACAAGGGGCCATCATGCACCAACTCATTTCCCTGAGTCTTAACAGGCGACCCAGCCACCCCCCCCCCCTTTACCGTGTGTGTAACAATGTCCGTGTTGTGTAAAGGTGAGAGTTGAGGGGTCGTGGTGTCAGCTGGAGTGTGTGTCCGGTATTTGGCACCGTTGTATTGGAACGCCGGTGGGAAAGAAGAAAGGAATAGAAAGCAAACACACACACACACACACACACACACACACACACACACACACACACACACACACACACACACACACACACACACACACACACACACACACACACACACACATGCACACACAGAGCACACAGAGCACACAAAGTACACAGGGTAAGGGTGTCTAATGGCTCCAAGTCCAGGGGTCATCCAGGGAAATGAGGGGTGACCACAGGGGTGACGTGAGAATCACTGTAGCAGGATCACCACTGGGACTTGATTAATGTTGGACCGACACTAACAAAAGACTGCAGTGATGGTCCCAGGCATAGACTACTATGGCATGTGTGCGTGTGCCTGTGCATGTGCGTGCGAGAGAGCATTCATGTACACACAGTAAAAATCATCACGGGTCCATTTGGTTTCATTTGTACATTCTCAGAGTTAGAATTTGAAAAATTAACAATGAGGACTGTACTGTGTATCTTGAAATATATACAGTAAATACATGTGTAGTGTGTGTATGTGCGTGCGTGAGTGTGCGTGCATGCGCGTGAGCGTGCAAGTGTGTGTGCGCGTGCGTGTACGTGTGTCTAGTCCTGTACCTGCTATAATTGATGTGTTTATCCAGATGCCAGAGCTCTGTAGCTCCAGCGAGTGTGATGTGAACAGGCCCATGCTGTTTACCCAGCCAGTGTTTAGACAGCGGGAGCTGTTTGTGGCTCCATGTTTGTCTGTGGTCCGCTAAGACGTTATACAGCCTCTCTGCATGCTTGAGGCCGAGATAGTATGGATACACTGTGGTTCACTGTAGACAGAGGCACTGGTCAGCAGCATTTGGCATTGTTTGTCTTTTGAGGCCGTGTGTGTCTATTTCTGTGTCCCAATATGCGGTCAGCCGTGTGTGTGTTTCTCACGTTGTGTTGTACGCCGCGCGCACATATAGGATTCAGCCATGTGACACGTGCGTGACACGCAATAATGTGTTTGTCCTATAAGTTTGAATGTTTGAACCTTTAAAACCTTTAAAAGCTTAGGAAGCATGAGCTCGACCCTGGCCTCCCTAGGCTGAAGGGGACTGGTGTAGCGCTGGTGTAGGGCAGGCGTAGCGCCCAGGATCACTTAGGAAATTGGCACCGGGTGAAAAAAATGGGTTACAAAAATCGTGAAATAAAAAAAATAACTTTAAAAGCTTATTAGTTTGTTTGTACGTACTGATTTGTTCTCAATGTAGTATGTACATATGGACATTATGTGTCCTATTGTTTTAATATTTTCTGTATTTTTATTTACTTGTTTGTAGATTTTATTATTATTTGTATTATGTTTTAAAGCTCAGGACTCTTGAACCAGCTCATGTGGCCTTGTGGATAGAGTGTCTGCCCTGAGATTGTGATTCTGCTTTGCACTCAGCATCAAGGGTTGATTGGGGGGTTGATTGTGACATACTAGCGTCATGTCCAGGAGGTGTATTTGTACATCATGGCTGGGGTATTTTCACACTACAGACACAGGAGATAGGCTCCTGCCCAGCTATAGGCCACATGGCTCGGCAAGGCTTACTTATTACTCTTGGCTAAAAGATGAGTATGAGTCTGTGTGTGTGTCTGTGTGTGTGTGTGTGTGTGTGTGTGTGTGTGTGTGTGTGTGTGTGTGTGTGCGTGCGCGCGTGCACGTGTGTGCGTGCGTTTGTGCCGTGCCTGCCTGCATGCGTGCGTGCGTGAGGGGCACATGTCTTTGAAGGCTTGAAAATTGCTCTGGTGGTCTCAATGGTCCCATCTGTCTGTCAACAACTGAACTATAGCTACTCCATCTAGTGGTGGCTGAGGAGAACAGCAGTAATTGAAAACATCAATTAAAGGTTCAAATCGGTCGTTATTAGATTCGATTATTCACCTGGGGGTCGGCAGTAACTTCCAGGATCTTTTTGTATCACATTTTATATTGGTCGTGTACGTGTATGGTTGTCTGTAGTAGCTAACACAAGGGTGTATGAGTTTAGGATTGCCCCCCCAACTCGTACAGTAACGCCCTGCTTCTGGGGGACACCACTAAGCAGAACTGTATGCCTTGCTCAAGGGCACACTGGTTGGTAATAGTGAGGAAGGGGTGAAGGTCTTTTAGCCTCACACACATGCTGGTCTTCCCCGGGCACCTCCTTTTCAGGGCAACAGTGTAATTGGCTGGTGTTTATATATCAAAGGACAACGCCCATCTGTAAGCAATTAAGGTAAGGAAAAAATACAGATGGAGAAAGAGGGAGCGAGGGAAACAGAGAGAGAGAGAGAGGAAAGACTACAGAGTGCAAAGAGAGGGAGCTTGTACCGTGCGGCGATGTTATCTTTGCGGGTGTGTTTTGTCGTATTTCTGTGGTTCTTCTTTCTTCTGCCGGGGGCCTCTGAGGCAGGAAGGGCCCGGTCAGCGTATGTGGGCCAGCCAGGCAGAGAGCTGGCGAACAGAGGGGTACATTGTATTGGGGGTGGGGGGGGGACCCCACGTATGCAATCTGATCCGGGACCCCCCTCCCACCCCTCCTTGCCACCACTGTTTACTGTCATACAACTGGCTGTTCTTATAGCCACTGTGTGTCTGTGCAGAGTAGACCTCCCTACTTCTCTCTACCTCTCTCTATAAACCTCTCCCTACCTCTCTCCTGCTCTCCATCTCTCTCTCTATCCATACTGGCATCTCCTTCAATTTCACACCTCCTTACAACCTCCCTTTGACCCCAACCCCCCCCCCCCCCCCCCCCCCCACACACACACACACACACACACACACACACACACACACACACACACACACACACACACACACACACACACACACACACACACACACACACACACACACACACACACACACACACACACTCCCCTCTCTCTCTCTCTCTCTTTCTCACTCTCTCACCTGGCTGTCTGTACCTTTCCTCTTTTTCTCTGCCTCACTATTTCTGGACATCTCTCTCTCTCTCTCTCTCTCTCTCTCTCTCTCTCTCTCTCTCTAACTCTCTCTCTTCTTTCTCTCTTCTCTCTCGAGTCTTTCTGTTACTTTATGTTTTGATCTCACATTATTTCTGTCTCTGTTTCCTTCTGTTGGCATTCCCGGCCCCCTGAGGACCTGTTTGAAGTCGCTTCCTGTTTTGGAGAGTCAGAGTAGCATTATGTTATGATTCATGCTCTCCTTTGCCATCTCTCTCTCTCTTCTTCTCCTCTCCTCTCCTCTCTGCTCCCCGCATCGTTCTCTCCTCTACCAGTCTCTCCATCTCCTCTTTCCCAATGTTCCCAATTACTTCATTCCCCCTTCACCCTCTTGCCCTTTACTTGTCTTCATTACACCCCCCCCCCCACACACACACACACACTCAACTTCTCTCCTTCACTTCCTTCTTTGTCACAGTATGACGTTAATGGCCGATGGTCGAGTGTCTCTGAGTCAACATTAACGCGCCATTTGTGCCCTCCACATAAATATTGCTGTCTGCTGGGCTGCCGGCCCAACTGTTAACACTGGGCGTCACCTAAACACGCGGACCGCCGCTTGAGCACGGGTCCATTTACATTGTGTTGTGAATAACTGACGCTTTCTTTGTAAATGCTGGAGTGGCCCAGACTGAACCTTTGACCTGGCCAGTCCGCTATGCGGCTATGGGACAGTCACTCTCTAAGCACCCAGGCAACCCTGGCACCTTCTGCTTGAGGGAAACCACACCATTACCGAAGGGAAGTCATAACAATGCATCGCTTCACTTATTGCTTACAGTAGAACGCAATAAAGAAAAAAAGCAAAGAAGTTATGAATGCACGGTAGTCATCCCTAGAGGTGTTAAACTTCATATTCTCTCTTTATACTTTGAGGGCTTTGAACCACTTGTACTTAATTGAAATATTATATATATACTGACCTTACCTTTTGGGGTCTCTGAGTTCATGAAACACTGATGTGGAATTATATTTAGTTATGGTACACTATACAACCCTGAGCCTTAATTCTTCTATCTATCATCTATAATCTATCTATCTATAATTTGAGAATTAATGATATCCATCTATAATTATCAATTTTCTCCTCAGTGGGTTGGAAAATCACCCTGAACTTGCAGTATGTGCATTGACCATTGGCATATGCAGAGACTGACAGAGCAGATTGTTCATTTTTCCCATATTTAATCTGATAATTAGCATTTTTTGCCATCTCTGCATAGTTGGGGCGACAGGCTTTGGATCGGATTTGTGGTTATTGGTCGTTTGTTGGTTGTCAGGGTGACATCACGACCAATTGGTGGACAGGCTCTGGGGTCTCTCAGGAATCAGGAAGAAAAGTGAATGTTTTGGCGCAGACATACCAAAATTATAAATCCTTTCTTATGCTTGTTTAAATAACCCTTGACCTGTCTCATGCTGCATTGTCAGTCTTTGTCTTGTGTTTTTCCAGCCACGCCCCCAGTCATCTCGTTAGCCAATCATCTTGTTTTCCCTTATAATTCCGGTCCTGCCCACTCCAGCTGTACCTCTGTTTGTTTGTGTTTGTTGTTAGCCTCTTCATGCTGAGCTGTAGCCTCTGTTTGTTGAAATAAACATGGATTAAATCTCCTGAACCTGTGTGTTCAGTACAGTGGATACAGCAGTGCTGTTTTCTAACTAAACTAATATAGGGTGAGTGCAATCAAAAAGTGCTGTAAACAAATAATTGTTGATAATCACTCTACTTAAAGTTTTTGTATTGTGCTTTACCAGTATGCAAAGCCCATGCAGTCATAATCCCATAATCCCCCCCCATAAATCTCTTGCTTATTATAGAACCTGGAAATTATAGCTTGTTAAATGTGGCTTGTAAATGAAAAATGACGAAACTTAGTAATTTCATAAGCTCCATTACAGCAGATCTGGGTTGGAGTCCTGTCGCCACCACCCTGGCCTTTTACCAAGGCTGTGTTTGACTGCCACCACAAGTTTATTATAACAAGTGCCAGAGTGTGCGCCTATAAATAAGCTTTAATGGGGTGCTAACAGCAGAAAGAGCCATTAGTTAGACCCACCCCAAACACAGAATGGTTGAGACGAGACCAGTTCAAGAAGAGTGTCATGCTGCACAATTCCTTAAACTGGGTGTCATTTGAAATATATATTATTTAAAAAGAAAAAATTCACATATACCGTAGTCATTTTAAAGAATATAAATTATTATAGTAGCTCTCACTCAATATCCTCCACAGTCCACTATGACGAGATCAATCTTCTATCTAGGCAAGAGCTAATAAGAGCAGAATTTCTGCCTTACTTTACCTTGTTGTGGAGATCTCAATGCTTTTTTGTAAATGCACCTCTAGTCATTACCTCTCCCCCAGCTGACCTGCGGTGGGTGTCACTGAACACCCATCAAGGTTTTGGATGAAAGTACAGTATGTTTTACGTTGACATTCAATCTTAGGCCATATTTATCCCTAACCAAATAACATGGCTTTGTGTCCTTAAAGTCTTGGGAGAATGTTGCCCTGGTTCGTACTGTGGACTCTTTTTCAAATAGCTAACTTTCATTTCAGCTGGTATTTTAGGCCCAAGTTCTAGAACTCCATGAATAACAAATCAATCAGCACTTTAATGGCTGACCTCTAGTACTCAGAGGTTCATTCGTCAGTTGATACTGTAGCTCAGGGCTAAGTTGTAAAACTCTTGATGTTCATGTTCTGTTCATTGGTGTGGGTACGCAGTAAAATCTAGTGTTAATTAAATGAACACTCAGGATATGCACTGTATCAGCATGTTGATCACATAAATCAGGGCTTCTAGATAGGGAAGTGAAATTGGTGTGACGCTGTTGTGCAAACAGACAACAGACGACAACATGAGTTTGGAATTTAATTTGAATTAAAATCAGCTCACACCGCCCTACACTCCCCTCAGCTGTCAGCAGACCTATTATTGTAGAGTGTCTAGTGATCTGCTCCTGGGCCTATAGACAGGGAATGGAACCCCTAACCCTGGCAGTGTTCTAGTACTCACTGAGCTGTTTCTCAGTCCAGACTGTGGGCTGAGAGATGAACCGTCTGGCCTCCATGTGTGAAAGTGGAGGCAGGATCTAAGACTGGCATTGTGCTTTGACCACGTGTGCGTGTGTGTGTGTGCGTGTGTGGTTAACTGATGTCCATGCTTGTACATACTGTAGGATTTGTAGGCATGCGCATGACGTGTGCGTGCATACTGTATACATACACATGCACTCGCACGCACATCGGATGAAAATGTGAAATGCTTTTGTGTTTACAGACTTGACATTCATTTATCTGAGTCAGCAGTACCACAGCAATGGCAGCCAGTTGCTCTATTTGCTCTATTTGAATGCTGCTCTCATTGAAACTGAGGTCCACTGTTCTCTCTGTTGGTGTAGAAGTGGTCTGGAAGAGAGCCCGTTTTCTCGGACACAGTGCATCTTCTCACATATCACACGTGCAGTAAAACATAAAGAAAGCCCCATCACAGAACACCTTCCCTGCAGTGATATAATATGAATGCATTAGTACGGCCCGAATCTTCCAAATAATTCCTTTTTGGATCAGAACAGCATGAGCATTAGTACAGCAAAGCTATATCTCTGTCTGTCTGTCTGTCTGTCTGTCTGTCTGTCTGTCTGTCTGTCTGTCTGTATCCTCCCTCTGACTCTACAGTATTTCTATCACTCTGCTCTTTCACTCTACTTACTGTTTCATTCCCTCAATTCAAATTTAATTCATGGCGTTTATTAATGGTTGAATGAAATATTCCCTCTTCACCCTTAACCTGTCAGATCCAGTGGATGTGACTCAACATTACAATAGAGCCAGCTACAATATATATCGGTTTGGACGATATATCGGCCATTATTCAACTTTTATTGACGACATCTGTATCTGCAATTATACAACCGATATATGTGTCCCGAATTGTAACCACTTTCAACCTGTCATCCCTATTTTGGTTCATGTCCTTATAGGCTAAGATTTTTAAACATTTTCAAAGGTTTTCACACTTTTTTGTTTTACTAATTGATTAATTTTTTTACTTTTTTACACAATATCAGTCAAAAATATTGGTAATCGGTGGTCTAGAACTCTCCAAAATCTGGCATCAGTCGAACTCTTGTCAATGTCTGTGTGTCTCCCTCTTTATCTGCTGTAAGTTAAAGTCTCTCTCTCTCTCTCCCTGTCAGACCCGGTGGATGTGTTGAAGGCACTGCAGGTGCCCTCGCTTCCCGAAGGCGTCAGGAAAGTCCCCGGCTTCTGCTCCTCCCGTCGCCATGGAACCGCCGACCACGCCTACCGCATCACCAAGAAGGCCCAGATCTCCGCCCCCACCAAGCAACTCTTCTCAGGTACAGTTAGGAGGTCTAGCGTCAACTAGGGCTGCAACAGTTAATCCAACTAATTTATTTAATCAATTCATAATCCATCCCTATTTTGGGTATGTCGTTAAACGCAGGAATCGTAAAAAAAAAAAAAAGAGCTGATCTACAATCTCATAATGTGTCACTTTGTGATGCATTGTGAGTTTGTAGATCAGCTATTTTCACAATTCTTGCATGACACCGTTGTGCGACAAAAGGGTTGCAAAAGGGTTTAAATGGTTAATCGATTCAGTGGAGAAAAAAATTAAGAAAAATGCTTCTCAATTATTCGACTAATTGAAAAAGAGATCAGTGGAATAATCGCTACGGAAATAATCGATTGTTGCAGCCTTAATGTAAACCGAACCATAACGGAAAAGATGATTCAGTCTTCTCAGGTCTACACATTGAATTGCCTGCATTTGGAATTTATTTTCTATTTCATTCAGACATATTAGGTTCTAAGCATTAACATTCGTTTTTGAGCACTTTGACAGAAATGATGTAGAACAATCTGCACATCCAATTCAAAATGTATTCAAAGAATAAAAGCAACATGATTTTAGTTTTTCACAATATTGTGCAGACATAATACTGAGGAACCTGTTTTCCATAGACACTGCCCACTCTGGTATTTTGTTTGGAGAAAGACGTTCAAGACATTTTCATTCTAAGTGAGAATTCTGGTTGTGCACAAGGGTATTAAACTAAACTACAGGCTTAACAAGCATCAACATAAAGATAGCATACAGAATATAGGAAACAAAATGATTAAAAATGATTAAAGTGTGAATGATTACTATGTACTTGTGTTGATGGTTTCAGTGCAGGCTCCAAATGTAAGTTAAGCGATGAATTCCTATAGACATGAAAAGCTTTCATTATCATTACAACCATGACTGGTTGCTATTTACGTTAGCGTTAATTCTCATCTGAGAACTCAACTTTCACAAGAGTTAAGTGGGCGAGGTAGTTATGCACTCATGTGTAGAAGTATAATTATGTGTTGTGAAAGCGAGAGAGCTCAGCTACGCAAATGAGTTGGAAAGAGCCAAAACAAATTAAGTTGAAACCACTGTCTGACACCCCGGAGCATGGGGCGAGAGGAGAAGGTAACATTTATGTGGGCTGTGAAGAAATCTCATTTCAGCTCTCATTTTGTGGAATTTGAATTTCCTTCTGAAAAGGCACACACCTGTTATTACAGTGTATCTACAGTACAGCATTTATCATCTCTGCATCCAGGCATCATTTAGGCCTGCATTCTTTCTTGCCACAACCCATGTGCCAGACTATAAATCTATAGCTGTAATGGTGTTAAGAGCATAACTCATGTATGTATGTATGTATGTATGCATGTATGTATGTATGTATGTATGTATGTATGTATGTATGTATGTATGTGTATGTGTATGTGTATGTGTGTGTGTGTGTGTGTGTGTGTGTGTCTGTCAGTGCAACGGAAACGAAGCAGTGCATAAACATCAATATTCTCAAAACAAACAAATAGTATTCTGTATTGTGCAAACAAACAATAGACGCTGAAACTGTACAAATGAATTGTGCCCTCCCATCGTCTCCACTCTCTTCCTGTCTCCATGTTGTTTTGTTTTCCAGGGAACTCTTCCATCAAGGCCTTGGTGAAGGCCCAGACATGTCTCCAGGTCCTCTTCTTAGTTAGAGCCCGACCCATGTATCGGTCTTGGCCTTTATCGACAACATCGGTATCGGCAATTATGCACCCGACGTGTCCCTATCATTATATGTGAACATTTTCCAAAGATACTAGATCTACAAGCTCTCAACTCATCTTAACGCAACCCCGTTGTGAGCTTGTAGATTAGCTATTTTTTGGAAAGATTTGAATATGGCTTAAGTGGTTATTTGTGTTTACTAAGTTGATTCTTCTCAAATATAAACTTTAATCAATCAAAGGTTTTCAAATTGATATTGAATTGAATTGATACTATATATTTTTTGGAAATAATTATCGGTCAAAAGAACGGTAATATGTGGTCTTGGACTCTTCAAAAACGGCATTGAACCCAGAAATATGGCATCGGTTGGCCTCTACTTTTTGTCCTGTGATCTAACATCATATGTCTTCTCTTTGTCTCTGTCTCTGTCTCTTTGTCTCCGTCTTCTCCCTCTGTCTTCTCCCTCTCCCTCTGTCTCTGTCTCTGTTTCTGTCTCTTCCTCCTCACCAGGTCGTTTCCCGGAGAACTTCTCCATCATGGCTCTGGTCAAAGCCCAGTCGGGCCTGCAGGCCTTCCTGCTGTCCATCTACAGCGAGCAGGGCATCCAGCAGCTGGGCATCGAGATGGGACGCTCCCCCGTCTTCCTGTACGAGGACCAGAACGGAAAGCCGGCCCCCGAGGACTACCCACTGTTCAGAGGCATCAACCTGGCTGACGGCAAGTCAGTAAACCAGCGAGCCAGGGAAACAGTCAGCAAGCAGTCTGAGCTGAAAAAGATATCGGGGGGCTGAGGGGTTATCTGTGGTGTATGACTGTACAGGGGTGTGTGTGTGTGTGTGCACGTGTGCATGTATGTCTGCGTGTGCATGAAAACATGTACATATGTGCATGTACGTATGCATGTGTGTGCATTGAGTTTAGTCTTAGACCAGACCCCATGACTTCTGCCGCGTCACGCATTTATTGGCCTTGCTGTCGCTCTCCTCTCCCGCATCTGCAGGTGGCACCGCATCGCCATCTCCGTGTCCAAGAAGAACGTGACGCTGCTGCTGGACTGTAAGAAGAAGATGACCAAGGCCCTCCCCCGCGGAAACAACGCTGAGGTCGACACCAACGGAATCACCGTGTTCGGAGCCCGTCTGCTGGACGAGGAGGTCTTCCAGGTATGGGGTTTAGAGTAGAATAGAATATAACAGAATAGAATGTAACAGAATAGAACGGAATAGGTAAAGTTCCTGTCCACCGCTGTGGAGACAGGGGTTCGATTGGCCAGAAACTCAAATGAACACAATGGGCCGCAATTGCCACAAAAAGCTGGCAGGGGAGAGTGATCTCAATGTGTGCACTAGCAACACCTACAGGTTGGTCAGGGTACTATGTTCAGCAGGGAGCAGTGGAACTGCGTGTTCCTTCGCATGCGTTATACCCCCCCCCACCTGAAACTCTACACCAGTGGTTCTCAACCTGTTGGTCGGGATCCTCAGGGGGGTCCCTACATGATTTGGGGGGGGGGGGGGGGGGTCCCTAGATGACAGTGAAGTCATCAATTTAAGGACTTTTAAGACCTTTTTAATACCTCAATTTCTTTAAATAAAAAAGACCATTACTGCATCAAAAGTAATAAACAAACTATTCTGTAAAAATGGTCAAACATTGGCCAAATTGTCAAATAATATAAGAAAGAGGCTACTTTTGTGAAAATGGCTGTTGTAGAAGCTCACAACACCTCGCACTGCGAGGCGTTGTGAGCTTGTAGATCGGCTATTTTCACACGCGTGCACACACACACACACACACACACACACACACACACACACACACACACACACACACACACACACACACACACACACACACACACACACACACACAATATATATATCTTTGGAACTGAGTCAAACTAAATTGAATGCCCCAATTCCTACATTCCAAGTGCTTGTGTCAGGGTGGTGGGGTCCCCAGATAAAATATGATTATTTTGGGGGGTCACAGCATGAAAAGGTTTATTTTGGGGGGTCACAGCATGAAAAGGTTTATTTTGGGGGGTCACAGCATGAAAAGGTTTATTTTGGGGGGTCACAGCATGAAAAGGTTGAGAACCACTGCTCTACACTGTCAACTGATCAACACAATGACAAATAGAAAAGAAAATAAAAGTCCATGAACGGAAATTTTGCTCACTGCCTGAAAGGAAATGGTGCAGTTACTTTGGTGATGCAGTTACTTTTTGACAGCAGTCATCATCAGTGATGTGTTTGTGCTTGTCGTCAATCTACAGGGAGACATCCAGCAGCTGCTGATTGCATCCAACCCCCAGGCTGCCTATGACTACTGTGAACACTACAGCCCAGACTGTGACTCCCCTCTGCCCAAGATACAGGCTCAGGACCCCAACACATACGTGAGTAACACACCACCATGACATACATAGGCTACACATACACAATCACATACATCTGACACATACATCATCACACTTGCAATGCCGCTCCACGGCACACGCAGTATATACATGTATACATGCACATATGCGTTCGCTGAAGGTACGCACATGGATGTACTGTATATACATTATGCACATATTCAGCACACAGGATGTACGTACATGCACACACGCTAAATTAAGTCATTCATTTTAGAATGCATCGCCGCAGCTCATAATAAAGTTCAATTGCGTACAATTGGCACAGTCTTTCATCAATGATTATGGGTTCTCAAAGGTTTTATTTTGATGTAAGCGCTCCAACTCTGTCATAAAATCACACCACCCAACCATTTGCCAAACAGAGAAGAGGCAGGACCACACACACACGCACACACACACACACACACACACACACACACACACACACACATGCCCAAGTACGTGCACACACGCGTGCATGCACGCACAATACTGTCACAAGACAAGTTCAGTGTTCATTTCAGAAGGGACGGCCATAATCTCACCTTAATCACATTAACACACAGCTCATATCAGCCTCCCAAACAGAACCTGCAGACTTTCTTTCTTCATTTTCTTGGCAGCTTCTGGCCAGTTCAAAGGCATACTATATACGTAAATATCAAACACACATAAAGAAAAAAAAGAAAGCGTAATATAAGTGTGTGGGGTGGGATTATTAATGGAGAAGGAAATCCATCATGATGTGAATCATTAAACTCATGCATGTAGAAAGTTCTCTCACCTACAGAGTGACTTGTACATGTGTAAAGTCTAATGCAGCCATCTGTAGTATTAAAGCAACATACATGTTGCTGATGGACGTTTTTAAATATCGACTTGATTAAGGGCCAGCCAAATTAACCACTTGAACCCCAGCATCCATATTCTGAGTCAAAAATAGCCGATCTACAGTACAAGCTCACAACGTGCATCGCATTGCGACGCATTGTGAGCTAATGCGATGCACATTGTGAGCTTGTACTGTAGATCGGCTATTTTTGACAAAGATATTTGATGTAGACAGAAGAAATCTGTCAAAGTACAGTTGCAACTCAAGTCTGGTTCTCTAAGACAAGAGGGCTTAAGTGGTTAAACAGAATGGACAGTCTGCAAGGTTTTGCAATCAAAGTTATCAAAGTGCTGGCGATCTTTCCCTCTATCTCTCCCCTGCATCATCTTCATCATCATCAACAACAACAATAACTGGTTTGTATCAATCCAGTTTCCTCTTCACCTTATCTGTCTCTGCGTCTCTCTGTCCTCAAGGGATCTAGAGACGATCAGGGACTTACTGTATGTTCTTTCTGCTATGTACAGATATATTATATACTGTCTAAATAGAATTTGATCATACCTTTTAAACTGGAAAATGATCATATTTTGATCATTGATGATAAGACACGTTGCATTGGTGACACACAAGCTGTGAGTTACAGTTTCTACTGTAGCACAATGGAACACAGGAAGACTGTAGGGGGAAAGGATGATACAAACCAACTTTTATTCTATTTATTTATTCATTTATTTCTTTTTTATCATTTCTCTATTTTGCTTTCTCCCCGTGGGTTGAAGCAGAGGGAATGTGTCAGGTTCATTGACACTTTGGGAAAAAATAACCATGATTCTAATTGGTTTTCTAGGGCCGTACCAAAAACAAAGATTAAACATAAAGATGGTTTAAGATGGAGCCGCTATATACACTGAGTCACTTGACTGAGTCATTGACTCACTTGTATACTGTACGTTAATTAATTGTACAGTTTTTCAAGGGGTATTGCACCCACAATGCATCAGATTTTTGTTCTAGCCTACAGTGTAGTTGACTTTTCAAGAGAAATTGTCTGTACAGCCTGTACAGTAGTTCATAAGATAATTTGTATGAAACGCCTTGAAACACCTTGATTCCTCATTCCATCACTGGGAGGGGGAAAAAATCTAACTTTTAACTCACTATGGTATTGGGGATAGGTGTGATATTAAGTGAGACAGACAAACCATTATGTTTTAGGTGAAAAGCCCAATTAATTCAAATCTGTCACTAGCTCAGTCCCCAAGCCCTGTCACGTTGATGCTGTTGAGATGACATTGCTTTGTGAATGAATATAAATCAGTGTGGTTTTATTCATTGCCTTTTGTGCTTGGTTTTCTCATTCATCGATGGCGGTCACTCTGTTTCCTGTCATTCAACTCTGGTAGTGTACAAATGGACCAGTCTTATGTTTACACTACCAGAGTTAAATGAATGTTCCAGGTTTACTGTGGGCCACCTGATGAATAGAAAATAAGTTACCATCTGCTATGCTCTCTCCCTCTGTCTCTCTGTCTCTCTGTCTGTCTCTCTCTCTCTCTCTCTCTCCCCCCCTCTCTCTCATGGCCCCACCTCCCATCCCCTTGTCCCCTTGCTCACTTTCATCTATCCTTTCATGGCTCCTCCAACCTCTCCCTCCCTCATTTCTTCTCCTATACCCTTTGAAAACTCACTCTTCACCCTCCACTGTCACACACATTCCTCTCCCTCCATTCCTCTGCCGTCATGTGAGCCCCTCTCCCCCCACCCCTCCCTCCCTCCCCCTTCTATCCATTTCATTGTCTTCGTCAATCCATCCATTCCTCCCTCCATTCCTCACCCCAACCCATCCCTCCTTCCCTTTCTCTCCATCTCCCTCACTCTACTCCTCGCTGGCTTTCTTTTACTGTCCCAACTCTACCTCTTTCCTTTCTTTCCGTTCATCCCTCCATCCATCCATCCATCCATCTCTCTCAGTACTTTGATGAGGAGCAAGATAACCATGAATACCCATATTATTACGAGGAGAGCACAGACCACCTCCCCACTACCTCCTCTCAGACCCCTTCCTCCTCCCCACAACCACGGACCCCCAGTCACCAGGTAAAGGATGGAGAAGGAGAGAGAGGGGGATGAGAAGAAAAGAGAGGGAGTGGGTGTGGAGGGAGATATTGGAGAGTGACAGAGAGAGACAGAGATAAAGTATGCAGTAAAATCCATGTAAATGTATTGCTTTTTTAAGAGCGTTGTTCCATGTAAATGGCTGTCCAGAACAAGAATGATAATTATAAAGATAAATATAATGATAATGACGTGATCGTCCACACTGATGAACGATAAAGTTCAGTAAAATGTTGAACGTGATTTGATTGGCTTTCTATCGTTCATCAAATCTCTCCGAGAGTGTTCCCAACTATATCGTTTGCAGTGTCTGTCGTTATAGTTGTGGTATGGACTCTGCCATCCACGTCAGTTAGAACGATTAAAAAAAGATACATTTATCGTTATTGTTAAAATTAATGTTCTTTGTATGGACAGCACTTGGATGACACGGAACATTTTGTTAAAGTCATGATTTTATTAATAGTGGCTTTACGTGCAGCGCTTTGACCTCAGACAGTTTTGATTGTTTACAATTCTTTATGTTCGTTATGTCATTACCTTGATTTAGTCAGTAGGGTTTCTCTCTCTCGTCTCCCATCAGTCTCTCTCACCCAGTCTCCCTCTTTTAAAATCAAAACGTACCTTTTTTTGATTGACACCGTACACTCACACACCACGTGCACCTCGTCTTCATCAATAATAATTAACACTACACTGTACAAATAACATGTGTTGTGTCCTCGTCCAATTCAATGTGTTTTCATTTTGTGTGTGTTCAGTGTGTTGCTATGTGTACACATGGCCAGGGCACTGGGGAGGGGTTAGATGGATTAGCTGTGTTGTAACACACACACGCACGCACGCACGCACGCACGCGCACACACACACACACACACACATACACACACACACACACGCACACACACACACACACACGCACACACACACACACACACACACACACACACACACACACACACACACACACACACACACACACACACACACACACACACACACACACACACACACACACACACACACACACACACACACACACACACACACACACACACACACACTATACAGTCAATTCTGGGGTGTATAATTTAATGCTGAGAGAGTAAAAATTCACTTACATTCACTTACATTTTCACTTACATTTTTACACTGACTTAATTAACACCCTAGATTTGACTGTGTAGCGTGTAAACACCATTGCACACCATCAGTCCGGGGTCATGCCAACTGCCACGCACGACAAGAGGGACAGAATAAGAAGCTTGTACCATATGATACTCATAATTCCATTCCTTTGGTTCTAACATCTGCACGGAAGCCCGTCAATCTGACTGATGCGGTTGATGTTAATGGCGCCTGGGTGTTTGTCCATCCTGACAGGAGGATGATAATATGGAATGCCGGGTTAACATAACATAGGAAAACATTGTGTCAGACACACATTCAATAGTATTTACGAATAACTGGCTTTCGTTTGTTTCCAGCTCCTCTGCTTGTGTGATGGGTGGCGTTTTACCACATTCAGGAGAATTCACGTTGCTGCGATTGTCCAGACTTTCTGCAGCTCTTATTGTCCTCCTGTGCCCAGTATAAGCCCTGCCCATTTCGCTACAAAGTAGATTGAAACAAACTATATAAGTATTTGCAAATACTATTTGACTCAAGTCTTGATTCTATTGTCGCTTGTTACTGTATATTGCATGATTTCTTGACGTTTGTTGTGGGATGTCATCGCATGGGTTTTCCCTCTGTGTCACCCTGTGTCACTGTCATTGTCTTTGTCTTTGTCAACATGGGAATTGTCAATGCACGTGCGTTTCTCTCGGTTCATGCATTCGTGGTCGTTCGTACGCTTGACCTTGGTATGACATAGAAACACAAGTAGGTATGCCACAGTCTTTCTGTTCTGTGTATCATTTTTATTTATGCTATATCACTTAATTGATATTAATATCCAGTCTGGGCAATTTTGTGTTGTCTGGTAGTTCAGCATGTGTCCTTGCATGTGTCTCCTGTGTAGCAATAAGTGGAACTGCGTGTGTTTGAATGAATGAATGCACGTCAAGGTTTACCTGAGTCAAACTAACATGCATCTGCTTGCCTGACCTCATAGCTTTTTACTGGCTTTTTAAGCAGCATCTCCCTCTCACTCACCCGCAGTTGGACAGCTTGGTGCATTAGCAAAGTGTGTGTGTGAGTGTCTGTGTGGGATATGCACAGCTGATACCAGTGTTTCAGTGAAGTGTGTGTGTGTGTGTGTGTGTGTGTGTGTGTGTGTGTGTGTGTGTGTGTGTGTGTGTGTGTGTGTGTGTGTATGCGTGCGTGCGCGTGTGTGTGTGTGTGTGTGTGTGTGTGTTCAGCACTAGCTTTACCTGACATAACCCCCCAGTGCCTCTGCCGAGAGAGCACCAGGCTCCAAACCTCATTAGCAAGAAGATGCTGCTTTGTCATTTAATTCATTTAATAATGGAGAATGGCATTATTGGAGAGACCAGCTACGTATTCAGAATCAGCTAAATCTTTTTGATTCAATTACCATCAACAACGTTTTCTCAATGACCTAGGACATGTCTTCTCTAATTTCAAGTGTTTTGATTACCTATTACTAGTTTTTGTTCAACAAAATAATTATACCTTATGACATGTCCTTTTTTAATTGATTCTTTTCAGTGGTCATTTTGTTCATAGAAAATACACCTAATTTCCAGCTGTATCCAGTAATGCCTGAACAGTCTCAGTAAATCATCCAAGCCTTAGCCATCTTTATGTCACCGTGTCTCAAAACATCCACCCTTTTGTCTTTCTCTCCTTCTGTCCATCCCTTGTTCGTGTTTTTCATCCCCTCCCAACCCCTCCACATACCGTGTCTCTCCATCTCTCACTCTGCTCTCTCACTGTGCCTCTGTCCACATGCACCTTCACTTTACACACGCCACTTCTCAATCAATTTGTATATATGCGCAATAATAGAAGAAGCCAGCCAATGCGAAGCCAGCCCCCTCTAAAGCTGCTGCTCTCAAAGTCAAACCCACTCCGCCAGCCAAGCCAGCCAAGCCAGCCAAGGCACCATCCAAACTCGTAGTCAAGCCGCCCATGCCCACCAAAGCGCCTAAATCTGCCCCCGCCAAGCCTTCCAAAGCTAAGCCGACCGCCGTAGACATCCTCCTCTCAAAGATCAAACCCACCGTGGCCGCTAAGCCCAAGCCAGATGCCGCCCCTGCAAAGAACGGAAACGGCAAAGCTGCCACCGAGAAGAAAGTCAATGGTGCAGCTAAAGTTAATGGAAATGGAAAAGCAGCCGAGGCTAAAGTTAATGGTAACGGTAAACCTGCCGCTGAGGCCAAGCCTGCAGCTGCGGCTGAGGCCAAGCCTGCAGCTGCGGCTGAGGCCAAGCCTGTGGCTGAGGCCAAGCCTGTGGCTGAGGCCAAGGTTGCTGTGAATGGAAATGGCAAGGCTGCGGCTGAGGCAAAGCCTGTGGCTGAGGCCAAGCCTGCTGTTGAGGCCAAGCCTGCAGCCGCGGCGGAGGCCAAGCCTGCAGGTGCAGCGGAGGCCAAGCCTGTGGCTGAGGCCAAGGTTGCTGTGAATGGAAATGGCAAGGCTGCGGCTGAGGCAAAGCCTGCTGCTGAGGCAAAGCCTGCGGCTGAGGCCAAGCCCAAGCCTGCAGCTGAGGCCAAGCCTGCAGCTGAGGCCAAGGTTGCTGTGAATGGAAATGGCAAGGCTGCGGCTGAGGCAAAGCCTGCCGTTGAGGCCAAGCCTGCCGCTGAGGCCAAGGTTTCTGTGAATGGAAATGGCAAGGCTGTGGCAGAGAAGAAAGTTAATGGTAATGGCAAAGCAACCGTTCAAGCTAAAGCTAACGGCAACGGAAATGGCAAAGCCACAGAGAAGAAAGTCAACGGAGAGGCCAAAGCTATCGGCAAAGCCTCCGTTGAAGTGAAAGTGAAGGTCAATGGTAAAGCGGAGAACAAAGTCAGTGGCGAGGCAAAGGAGAATGGCAAAGCTGCAGTAGAGAAGAAAGTAGCCAAAGTTGTGAAAACTGAAACCACTACTAAAGCCAAGGCTGAGAAAGTTGTTAAAGTAGAAAAAGTAGTCAAGACTGTCGTCAGTGCAGCAAAATCTGTTGAGAAAGTTGTAGCTCCCAAGGCTCCTAAACCTGCACCCACAAAAGTGACAAAAGCCGAACCCACAAAAGCGCCAAAATTGGAACCCACAAAGGCACCAAAACCCGAACCCACAAAGGCGGCGAAACCCGAACCCACAAAGGCTCCGAAACCCGAACCTGCAAAGGTACCGAAACCTGCAGCCACCAAAGCTCCGGTGGCAAAAACCGAGATCAGGGCAGAGGTCAAAGAGGTCATTAAAGTTAAAACGGTGGTCACTAAAGTCCCCCTGGTCAAAACATCTGTTAGCAAAGTAGAAAAAGTGAAGACCGTGGTCCAAAAGCCTGTCATCGCAAAGAAAGATCCGCCTACATCCGTTCCTGTCCTGCCGACTCCCCCCAAACCGACGAAGTCCAAGGTGACAGTGGTGGATCTCAATAACGTCAAATCCCAGCACAAACAATTCCCACCCTTCGAGAAGACTGCACTGAGCGGCACCACGGTACCGGAGAAGAAAAACGGCAACGGTTATCAACAGGTACAACAGGAAGGCCTGTGATTTGGGGCCCCAAGATATCCAGAGCTGTATGTTCCAACATGTCCTTTTTGGCTACTGGAGGGTCCTTAGACATGCAAGGTTTTACCACAAAGTTTTGCACCCTAAGAAAAATAAATAGAATGATGACTAAGCTAAATATACCTTGAAGTGAAATTATGGACAGGCTAAACGGCATTGCTGAGAATCAAATTAGATAGTTGTATATCAAATATCTGTGCAAAGTTTGTGGTAACTCCTCTATGTTGGACTTCCTGGTCTCCAGAAAGGAAGTTGTCTCATTCCAATCTGGACCCCTCTCATCCTCTGCGTATATATCATATGATCATTCATGATCAGCACGATCTCTATATAAATATGATATGATACAGCGGATTATGAGACTGTCACATTGAAGCATGGCTAATTGTGCAGTCTCCTTCCTCCTCACTTCCACCCGAAAATGGATCTCTGGAGTCCACGTTGACACCAACCCTACCATGTCTATCTAGTGGTGACATTGATATTTAAAAGTACACATTCGTCACACTAAAGAGCACAGACTGCAATGATAAAAATAGAAACTGAAGTTGAGAAAACATACATCCACACATTCAAAATTACAGTACTATACATACAATGCAACACAAATGTTCCCAAACTTCTCCGTTACTCTCTGAGTCTCTTTCATTTTCTCTCTCTCAAGTATCTGTGTTTTCTATCTTCCTGTCTTTGGTCATATTTTGTATCAGATATGAATGAAGCAGCCTCACAGGAAAGTATCTAAGCAAGCTGTCTGTTTCCAGCATGCTTAGATCAGGAGTTCAGTGGCATTTGGAGCACATATGGTCGGCCACTTGTGTTCACAATACACAAGGGCCATTGATGTCAGTCAAGCTGATCATCTTGATGTGCTCTAGATGATTACATTTTTTTGTAAAAGTATATCTGTGATGGATTAATAAATGGACAGATTCATTGAACTCAACTCTGTGAGGCTGCTAATTGGGTTGGTGCTCTAATTCTGGGCCCTTCGGTGACACCAAATATCCCAAAGTGATGATATTTTGATCCTACACAGTAAAATCCTCAGTGTTAATTTATCTCTGAGGATGTACAAATGTAACCAAAATGGACCCGTAAGGGTACAGTATATTTTCATCACTTGGTGATGGTGAAACTAGAGGCCCTTGGTGGTTCTTCGGACACCAGTAAGAGCATACCAGACCCTCTCATGAATCTACCATGGCGTTGTGGGCTCTTTAAAACCATTTACAAAAGAAAGAAATTTCAGCAAAGATGACAGTCTTGATGACTCCCTAAATCTTGCAGCTGGCAAGATTTATAGTCATCGATGTTCAAAAACACACTGAAATTTCTTTTCAAACATGAGATCTCATATCTTTGAAAATGCGAGTTGCCATTGTCGAATTTTCCTCGTGTCTGGCAACCACCATTTTATGATGTGTTCCAATCCTCTTCTCTTAACTCACCTTATGCCACCGGACTTCGAACTAACCGCCCTCTTCGAATTAAATCTGCTTACTTCCTTCCCGCTCCCCACTACTTCCTGTCAACTTGACCAATCAGGACGTAGATACTGAGAATTCTGAGGCTGGCCACACCCCTACAGAGATGGAATATTATTATGAGGAGGAGGTGCCACAGCCAGAGGGTGAGATCATTGGACAAGAAGAGGCAACTGGCCAGGTAATGGAAAGCATTCATACTGATCAGAGACACAGATACAGAAGATATAGACAAAGCACAGTAAACCTCAGCAGGTACAGTATGGCCATTCATTGCAATCTGTTAAAAGATTGTAACATCCCCTTTAACGTAGCTCCGTTTTAGGGCAGCTACTATTGATTATTTTCTTAGAGATTATTCCATCGATGGCCTTTTCCATAATCAAATAATCTATTCGATCAATTTGTCTCATTAACCACTTAAAGCCTATTTTATACTTTGTCGTACAACCTACGTACAATAGTGAAAATAGCCTATCTACAAGCTCGCGTGTCGCATCATGACACATTTTGAGCTTACAGATCAGCTATTCAATTGATAATGTTTTCCTTTAAAAAACATGCCCAAAATAGGGATGCCATTTTAAAAGTGGCTAACTGTTCTCCACTTAACCCCAGTTAAGTTTAGTTTAGTATCCCTGTAGGTACTGTACAGCAACCTTCTAGTCTTACTGGCACTGGAAACCTGCAAATTTATGAGGGAAAACAAAAATTCCGAGGCATTTATAAAGACCTCTTATCAGAAGATGCAAACAAGAAGAGAAGAATGACTGCAATATAAATGTGGTGGTGAGCCCAGCCCATGTAGTGGAACCAAAGTAGTTACTAGTCATTATAACATGTTAATACTTTACATTTCTTCAACTACTAAGAGACGAGACGTATAACTGATCTAAAGAAGAATGCATCACACGCATCATTATTGTATCATCAAACATTCTCATGTGACTCTCATTTGCCCTAACCACAGGATGCACGTTTTGTTCTCATATCAAGAAATAACGTTGTGTTGTTAGTGGTCTTGAGATAAGAACAAAACGATCTTGAGTAAATCGGGAGGCACATAGGGATATTTGATATGCATTTTTAACCAGAACAACAAAAAAGGTGATGAATTTGAATGCATTCTTGTTTGATCACAAATCTAACTGCATTTTGTGAGAACGTACCGTAGTTGTAGTAGTTGTGGCTGCCTTCACAGCCCAAATAACTGTTTGTGACTGAGTTGTGTTCTGGTGATCATGCTAATTGTCCATCATTAGCATCTTTAGCCTACTCTATTTGTTGACGTTTTCCACTGTTCATTTATGAGGAGAGCTAATAGACTGTTTTGATGCTATGAAAATCTTTGACTGTTTTTGAAAGTAATGTATCGCCACAGTATAAGGGCTTTATCTCAAGCAAATAACGTATCATATTAATTAATATTAATAATTTTAATGGTATAGATTTGTTTTGATAGAAGACATTCCATTGTGCCGTTGTTATTGAGAAAGGTTTTGTACGTTCATGCAATTATCCTGGTTCTTTTTCCATTATGCCCCTTTTCCATGGGAAGACATTTAAGATAATTCCATTGGATTCATATATAGATATTTTTTATCACACATGGTAAGTTAACTAGAGACATAACATAGCACTAATAGCTTTGCTCCACGGCAGCAGTAGCTTTATGTTTTAACAAAGCAAGGTGCTTCATCGGTCTTGTGTGTTAATGGTCTTCAAGGAGATACGACATGTGGAATTTAAGTTGGTTGTTTTTGTTCACCACCATTTCACTGAAGAGAGACAATTAAGTTACAATGTTGGGTAAAGGACAAAGTGCTAAAAACTTCTTCAATATGACAAGCGTTTGATGAATAAATTACGCCAACAACATACAAATTATTTAAAATACTATTTGTTTTGTGTGTTTTGCTTTAGACAAAACATGTTTTCCCCATTTCTTTTTAAAACAACATATGCCCCATATACAGTACAGTATACAGTAATATTGGCAACCATAACACACAAGCTAGTATCTATGCACACGCTTTGGTGGAAACGCACATGATCATAAACCCAAATGATAGATGATTAATGTGAGATTCGAGGCAGTATTTGGGAATTCACTTGGGAAAGTCAGCCCAGAGTTACCTGAGGTGGGGCCCAAAGGTCCACGAGATGCCAGTTTGCCCTACAGTATATCCCTGTCTCACTGTCTGTTTATTTGCACAAGGTAAGACTCTCATATGCCCTCTTCTACTACTTCCTCCATCATGGCTTCTTCTCTCTTCCATTCTTTCTTTCATTCCTATACCTCTCTGTCCTCTTTGCGCAAACCTTCTTCACCTCCCTACCCACATGCCTCTCTACAACTTTCCTTCCTTCCTCCTGTCCTCCCTCCTTCCATCTCTCCATCTTCTGTTCTCTCCGTTTCCTCTTGCCAACCCGGCCATCTGCCAATCTGCCACCACGCGGTGTCCAGGTGGAGCAGACGGTGGTAGAGGAGGTGGTAGACGCCGTCAAGTCAGTCGGTGAGGAGCTCTTCACAGAGGAGTATGTGACCGGGGACGTGGGCCTGAAGGAATACGACTATTCCTACCGGGACTACAACGAGCCACCGCTGCCGGAGGCTGGCGGAGAGGGCGATGCCAACCTAGGCCCCGCCCTGTCCGCTGTGACGGACGAGGGAGGCGTAAGTCAAATTGTTGCTCCGGGGAGGGCCGGTAAAACAAAAGAGCCCCAAAGAAAGAGCGAAATCTGGTATATTTCAACCAAATCAATCTTGGTGGAATTGTATTTGAGGTACTTTCAAATGCATTGGGTTCCAGATGAATGAAAATTGTTAAGTCATGATAATAACTGATGCGTTGAGTTATTTATTAATATATTTGTCACTTTGAGGACCACTCAGTGGATTTCACCACATACTGTACCAGGCGATCACAGAGACAAAATATATATATTTGAATCCATTTCAAATACTATTTCGGCCAAGATCTGGTTCCTGCATTACTGGTTGAAATAGGGATTTACTCTATATTGTGTGTATAGTAAGTCCCTACAGGACAGCTACATACACAAAGGGGCATTCAAAGTGCAGAAAAATGACCAGGCCCTCGGTTCATTTGCTTCGAATGCCTTCTGTTTTCTTTTCTCATTTCATGCCATTATTTAGACTTGCTATTAATAAGCGTATGCAGACTTCTGTGTCAATGGGGGAAAAGACAAGTATTAATGGACACAGTTAAGTGAAGCAAGGACTCGTGGGTAACTCTTCCATTTCCTTTACTCTCTGTCTCACAGTCGGAGCAGGTAGTTTTGAGTTTGGCGTTTCTACTTTTCGCGTCGCGCGATCGAAGTTCAACATCGAACGGATGAATGCATTGACACTGTGTTTTCAAACAGAGTTATGATTTGATTCTTTCAATTTATTTTGTATTTGACTGTATGTTTTACCTGTCGTGGATACGCATCCCTAAATGGTATTTTACTACAGTTTAACAACACGTGTGTGTGTGTGTGTGTGTGTGTGTGTGTGTGTGTGTGTACTGCTGTACTGACTGTGCTGTGTTGTTGGCTACATGTGTGTTATCCTCAGGCTGCAGTCAGAGCCCAGAAAGGAGAGAAGGGGGACCCTGCTGTCCTGGAGCCTGTGAGTTACTCATTAATTCATTAATTAATTCATACATTTGTATGCCTCCGTTGGTGGACAGCTGTGCCTCCTGAGGCCATTATATGTTTTCGGGTTGTCCGTACATCCATCATCTGTCCATATCTGTCCCAACCTTGTAAACGCGATATCTCGAGGAACACCTTGAGGGAATCTCATGACATTTGGCACAAACGTCCCCTTGGACTCAAGGATGAAGTGATTACAAGTAGGTGGTCAAAGTTCAAAAGTCAAGGTGACTGTGACCTCACAAAAGACTTTCATTAAAATAATTTACTACATATAGTATAATATAGTAGACTCATATTATGACTGATATTATGAGTCGGATGTAAACGGCAACTGGTCGTCAGAGGCATGCAACCGTGATGCAATATTTCTTGTCTCTTCTGGGGCGCCAGAAGAGGGTTCGCTCTCAACGGTAGTCTGTGTGTGCCCATCAACAAGCCACACAAGCCATGAGTCTTGTCAAAGAGTCAGGCATGTGCACACATACCGTAGATATCAAAGGGGGCTTGAGCCCCTGCCCTTTAAACCGTCTGTAAAAAGTGCCCTCTCCAGACCATGATTGCAGCTTTTACTATGGTGAAAGAAACGTTTCTGCAAAGAGTCAAATGTCTTTCTCTGAAACGTACATTTTGGAAGACGCTTACTGACTCCCCCCACCTGTTCACCCTGGAGAAGAACTTCAGCCAAATGGGTAAAATGTATAAGTGCAAATGCAAATGAGCGCTATAGGCTTGAAGCGAGTTCAACTCCTGGACTTGCTGAGGAGGCTGAGACTATACTGGCTCCTGGACACTCGGGAGTCACGAAAGTATTTGTAATGCTTTTTATCTCATTTTGGAAGGGAACTCTCGGCTCATCTTCATTGTGTTGTTTTTGACCTTCTCCAGGGTATGTTGATTGAGGGACCTCCCGGACCAGAGGGACCATCTGTAAGTCAATGACAGCATTATATTATAATGTCGCAGCAGTAATATTTAATTATCCTTGACATATAAGTAGCAACCATGGTATGAAGGGCTTAAAGAGCAAGACTAAGATGGAATAGATTAGAATATTCTTGTTGTTTCTCCAGGACAGGATATCGGTGGTGCACAAAGCCTATACACCACTCTGTCTAGTCATGTGTAGCATGTATTTTATTTCAGTGCTCAATTATTAGAAGAAAAAGCAGTATTTTATTATTTTCAAATTTCATTCGGATTTCATTCTCTTTTTCACTGCCTTGCTTGCTATCCTATCCTGTCCCTGAATCAAGGTCATTTCTTTCCTGTTCAACCCTCTCTTTATCTTTTAGGGTCCCACCGGCCCATCTGGCTCTTCTGGACCCCCCGGCTCTATTGGTGATCCTGGTGAGAGGGTCAGTATTTCCCATGTGTTTTTTAGATTAGATGTTTCCTCAACTCTTTGATTGTGGCACAAAAGTGGTCTTATTGTGAACAGTTTTTCACAGTCATGGACCTACTGTCAATAGGAAGATGCTGTGTCATGTGGTAGATCGGGTCTTAATTATACTTAGTTGCGTGCCAGTGTCACTCACCGGAAATAGCAGATCTACTAGCTCACAACACATCGCGATGTGAGCTTGTAAATCTTAGGTGCACTTGCAAATTCTCGATATAAGTTCAATTCAAGCTTTGGGAGAGAGCGAGACCTTTGTTAGTCACGCGGGAAAAATACTGTTTCAGCAGTTAGGGGTTAAGTGTCTAGCTCAGGGACACTTTGACCTTAATTAAATGTATTGTGGTTACATTTGTACACTCTCAGAGTTACAAATGAGGATTATACTGTGTACTCTGTACTCACTCCTGTCTCCATGTTTTCAGGGTGTTCCTGGTAAGGCTGGTCTCTCTGGAGCTGATGGACTTCCTGGACCTCCTGGCACCTCCGTCATGCTGCCTGTGAGTCACCTTTGACCCCTGACGGTCATTGCCATGGATACGTTTTTTATTCCACGATCGCCATTGTGAAACCTCTCTCACTGGTAGAATTAGTTATAGAGGCCTTCAGAGGTCTTCAGAGCACCCTAGAGTGTGAATCAGACCTCTGACTCTATCAGCATTAGTGCCACGCTAGTCTCTCTAGCAATTCCAGTGATTATCAACCTTTCCCGGATCAGGGCCCACTTGAAAATCTCAAAAGCGTTCGCAGCCCAACCATCTGACCACTTAACACGACGTCCAATATTTTCAGAGCATGTTTCAAAAACATCGCACTTTGCTTCACAGTCTGGAAATCATGCTATTTCCAAGGGGCGGGACTTCAGATTGGTCCGTGGGCGGGGCTGGACAGAGCCTTCCAATGTAAAATTCAAGTCACTTCCAGACTTGCCTGCGTAATTGAAAAAGTGAAAAAACCCAAACGCTGAACGAACACCTCCGTCTGGCTTCCAGGCTAGTCATTATCTCCGCCAGGCCGCAAGGCTTGAGATTATGTCCGTCCGTCCATGTGTCTGTCTGTACAGATAATCTCCAGCACCGTTGCACCGATCGACGTGAAACTGTGCGCACACACTCCCAGTAGGCCATGGAAGAACCTCTTATACAGGAGTCATGTGATCAAGATGTATCAGATTGTCAGAACCCAACGTCCAAAATCATGAACGTAGCGTCCAATCTACCTCAAATTTGAGTCACTCATTGAGGGAGTTCTAAACCAAACCACGCGAGCCAAAAGCGATTTCACCTCCACCCATGGGGGCACCACAAATGTTACAAATTGCACTGTTTGTAGTTTTTCACCAAATTAGGTACAAATGGTCTCGTGCGTCGTGACAATGGCTCTTTACCATTTGCCTATAATTGCCTTCAAAAATTTCCCTTACAGAAAACGCCATATATCATGAACACAACATCCAATCATCCCCAATTTGGAATCGTATGTTGAGGTGCCTCCAAAAGTGCTTTTGCCCATAGGGGGTGCCACAAACGGAAAATGTTGTACGATGCTGTTGTACTATTCTCTAGTCTATATTTATGCGATTGCAAAGGCTATAACAGAATGTGCTGGGGGGTGGGACAACCGCTTTATTTATCTACTCTTTTTCAGAGGCTCCGAAGTACTGACTGTTACTCAGAAGCATTTGAAAATTGTGGGAGGCAAATGTCTGTGTGGAGAGTGTCTAGCTCTATAGAGTGAGCTGCACAGGGAATGGGACTCCCAACCCTGATAATGCCAGTGTCATGTTCGACCTATTGAGCTTTATCACTGTTTCCCAAACAATCCCATCAATGTTTTGATCGCAGACCAATTTTTATGCGTCGCAAGTAAATATCCCCTTTTTTTGTTTCCT
Source organism: Gymnoscopelus braueri (assembly GCF_963280865.1). Taxonomy (NCBI): domain Eukaryota; kingdom Metazoa; phylum Chordata; class Actinopteri; order Myctophiformes; family Myctophidae; genus Gymnoscopelus; species Gymnoscopelus braueri. The sequence continues at coordinate 17,963,021 of NC_137613.1, forward strand.
ACATAAATTTTTGTTTTTATTATTTCAAAAGAATACAAAACAAAAAAAGTATTTTCATCAATTAAAAAGCTTTCATCAAAAAATCGAATAAATTCCATAAATAAATGAAAAGAAAGTAGTGAAAATAGCAGATCCACAAGCTCGCGACGCGAAGCAACGTGTTGTGAGATTGTAGATCTTCTATTTTCACTAGTTTGGGTCCCGGGCAAATGTCTAATTTCTCTTTTGGGTCTTGAGCTAAAAAGTTTGGGAACCATGAGCTCGAGATGATGTGAACTGAGCAATGATGTGTCTCTGACAGATATTCTCTCTTAGGAACGTCTCTCTTAGGAGACGTTCCTAGGATCAGTTTAACTTCTTCTTTCTGATAATTCATGTCGAGAACTTCAATTCTCTTCTTCTAGTTCCGTTTCGGCCAGAGTGGAGGAGATAAGGGTCCCAGTGTGTCGGCACAGGAAGCTCAGGCAGCTGCCATCTTGTCTCAGGCCAGGGTGAGTGAACACTATTATATTAATTTGTCACAACCTTTCACATCTCTAGTTCCTTTTAGTTTTTGAGACGACCGCAACTCCAACCAACCTTGAAAGGAGAAAGAAAGGCGCAAACAGTCTACCCTGGCCTCTACAAACTGTATCATCTTGATAAGGAGATAATATATCCTTTATCAAGATGTTACAGTTTTGACCATATTATACCTATTCTCCCTATTTTGGGCAAAGTTTAATAATGAGAATATAATTTTTCTATTTAATCCAATTTTATGAAAAATGTCTTTTCTTATTTAAAAAATAAGTAAAATAGCCAATCTACAAGCTGACAATGCGCCGTAATGCGATACGTTGTGAGCTTTTTTTAAATATTTTTTTGTTTAGCATATTTAGATTATGATACTCTCTTTAATGTTTGTGCTCAAATGTTCCTTAATCTTCAGATGGCTCTCAAAGGACCACCTGGACCAATGGGATTCACTGGACGCCCCGGACCTCTGGTATGTTAACCTGTCACTTAAAGGAGCTACACCATGAATTCAATTTTTTTTTTTGATATTTAATATCATATGGTGTATGTCCCTCAAACCTTTTTCAAAAGGTTTGAGCCTAAATCATCACTCAGATATACTCATCCCAAGTCAATTGTCTCTGGCTTATACAGCACTTTCAGCTGCAATACCAAAACGTCCTCTTGTGCAGGGGGGGGCTACTGAGCAATTCTGTCTGTTAATAAAAAAATATATAAAAAAAAAAAAAATTAAAAACAAAAAAAAAATTGAAAAATTCTGCATAAAAAGAAGCATCTAAGAAAAATACAAAATCGAAAAAAAAACACTTTGAACATTTTTGAACAATTCCACCAAGTGTTTGAGGTGCCTGTTTCACCCACTTCCGGGGGGCGGAGCCAAAATCCGAGCCCGAAGTATTTGTTCGTAGACCCCCACTTAGGGGGGGTAGAAAAAGTTTCGGAGCGATTCCGGCACTTTTCATTTAACATTGGGTTTGCCATCATTAATGTTTGTGACATCATAAACATTTCCATTCTGAGATCGCCTGTTCAGACACGCCCATTCTGGAAATCCATGAAATGAGAAGGAATGACTGAATTTAAAAAAAAAACATTTTTTTGGGTACAAGAGACACTGGGGACCCCAAAAAATACAAAAAAACAAGAAAAAGGTGATTTTCATGGTGTAGACCCTCACTCATCCATATCGTTACCTGTAAACTCACCTGTACTATACATGTACCTGAACATTCACCCACACCCACACACACCACCTGTATATCGGCACTGTCGGGCCAAAACCTCTTATCTCCATATTCTAACTTTTTGTGTTTTTTCGTAAATTAACACCCTACTTGATCATACTACAGCGTCACACAAAAGCATCAAAAGTAATAGATCTACAAGCTCGAGCTTGTCGATCTGCTACTTTTGCTGTTTTTTATTATTTGAATCCTGAAAAGTAACAGTTTTGGACATTATGAGGTTTCCAACTGACAGAGACGATATTCAACTCAGCGTTATTATAAATTAGTTAACTAAAACTAAGGCCTAGTCCACAGTCACGTACACAGGTATTTTGAAAAACTCCTTCCTTTAAGAAAAGATTCCCACCTACACAGGCACGGTTATAATTCTTTTTTTTATCTCTGTTCACTTGAAAATAAAAAAAACGTCATAGACATAGCGAGACTGTCAACACAATGTAGTCTAGTGATGACGGCCCATACAGCTGCAGTTATTCTGTACACTGCTAACACTCTACACTCTATGTATAGTTACACAGTAACTATACTAGCGTTCATGTTTATTTTAATAATCAATCGAACGATTGTGTCCAGGCTTGGATCATAGTTTAAGTTCCTATGTATCCATAGCACAATGAAAACATTTTAAAAGTTTTAAAAAAACATATAATTGTTATGTCATCAATAAAGTCTTAGTGTTTTGCCAATTATTTAGTGGCCCACTTGCAATATCCTCACGGGCCACGCCCCACTAGTATAACACACAATACCCAGCTATACGTGTTTGGATAATGTTTTATAGTTTAGTTCCACCATCATCCACCAACCTTTGGCTTTTTGAGTTTGCATGTTTGATGTGTTTCATGTCCAGATGGTGTTGGATATATGTTTGATGTGTCTGTCTGTTTCAGGGCGACCCAGGAAGTAATGGTTTGAAGGGAGATAGTGGAGACCATGGACCTCAGGTACGTGACCCTATACCACCCCTGACCTTTGAACTTTGCTGTGACACCTGTGCCAGGTGTTATAAAGGACACCTCACAGAATATAATTTACCTACACATGTGCACATGGTAGACATTGATTGATTGAATACTTTACTAACAGTTTGGTAGACATGCTGTACAGCATAAGCACATGCACACACACAGTATGTATATTCACATATATATTTTATGTATACTTTGTGTATTATGACTTAAGACACACACACACACACACACACACACACACACACACACACACACACACACACACACACACACACACACACACACACACACACACACACACACACACACACACACACACACACACACACACGTATGTATGTATGTATGTATGTATGCACGTGCGTACACACACACACACACACACACACACACACACACACACACACACACACACACACACACACTCACACATGTGCATGATTGCTGCTAGGACTTAGACATTCATCACATTCACCTGTTTTTGTCTTCTAGGGTCCTAGGGGTGTCCAGGGTGTGTTGGGAGCTCCAGGAAAATCAGGGAGAAGGGTGAGTGCCCGCAAAACAATGAATATTGTTTGACCATCCCAAGCCATGAAAGATGGCTGACGAAGTCATTGATTGTTCTGGCATTGGAGCTGTGGAGTAAAGATTGTGTGTGTGTGTGTGTGTTTTCCCTGCTTCAGGGTCGTGCTGGAGCTGATGGAGCCAGGGGTATGCCAGGAGAGCTTGGAGGAAAGGTGAAGACCCTCACCGGGTTCATTCTTTTATATTCTGATCAAAGAGACCGCTGTATGATACTGCTTTATGCTCACTCACTCACTCAGTCACTCACTACAGAATTTTTCTAACCTGTTTTTGCAAATACTTTATCGTGCAAATGTGTCTCTCGCCAAAACAAAAAAGATTTTCAGCAATTGAATTGTATTTAGTTTTTGTCAAGGTTATCCTTTACCTGAGGTGGCAGTATCAGTTTTCCCTGTTGTCTGTTTTCTCTAGAGGTACCACAGTGCATCTGTCAATTATTGCTGCATCCTTAGATACTACCCAGTTATAATTCTTTCAAAAATTATAACTGTGGTGGGCAGGCTCAAATGTTCCACTGTGGCATCCAAATCGTAACCATTTCAGTAATGCGTCCTACCAACCAATCCCTCTCACATTCAGTCCATCTATTCTTTATAAGAATGCTCTCAAAGTTTGACGTATGAGTGAACAGTTGTTCAAAGCTAACTTAAATTAATCTCCTCCTGACTGTTATAACAGAATAACTATATAACTGTAGGTTTCTTTCCAAAAGTAATTGAGTACAATACTTTTGGAAGTACAACTACAGTGTTCATGATATAGCTACTCGGTTATATAATAAGAATAATTCTAATGAGTTACTTTTTGACAAACTATTGGTAACATATTGATACGATCAGCTGAGCCTAGTTAGTATCAGCTAGTAAATCATATGGGTGCATCGTTATTTCTGAATGTCCTTGCGGTGTAATGAGTTAATCTCTCTTTAGGGTGACCGTGGTTTTGATGGCCTGCCTGGGCTGCCTGGTGACAAAGGACACAGGGTAAGTCAATAACACCAATACACACAAGGCCACATCAGAATCAAAATGCACTTGGCGCGACCAAGTGTGTAAAATTCAAGTGCATCCATTGTAAAATGCTGTATTGAAATTCCTCTTAAACCTAAAAGAAACCAAAGGAAGGTCATTTTGATTTTGTATAGCGGTGTTTAATTTTGTGGGTTAATCATAGCAAGATGGCACCTTTTGATTGGAAAGCATATGTGGCTGATCCTTCAATTGGTGAATTGGATTGTTAATGATTTGGTAATTACGGACCACTTCAGAGTTATGGTAAACAAGGGGGATGTTAAAAATAAAATCAAGGAGATTTTCATCTCTCCCTCTCTCTAGGGCCCTCGTGGTTTGTTGGGACCTAAAGGGCCTCCCGCTGTATACCTTAGTCTCTCTCCACATTTCCTATCTCTCTCGCCTATCACTATCAAATAAAGGCTTAAAATGTGCTTTATTACCAACTGACGTTCACACAGAGAATTTGCTCTAGGACATGACTCGTGACATCCAAGCATTTAACAATGAATGCAGTTACTACTGACATGAGCCGTACCATATGCAGTACATATGACATTGTGGATTGTAATAAAGCCGCATATTCAATCATCCTTGCACCCGATAGTTACCTCAACAAAGATCATGTACAGTAATTCTTATTCTTATATTCAGGTGATCAACAACTAAGAAAAGAAAGTTCTAAATAGCATATTATATAGGTGCTGGCCCATAAAAAAGATTAAACACATTATAGCAGAGTATCAGATTATTGGTATTTCAATGATTAAATATTTATTTAGCTAATATTCTACTGCTGGTGTGTTTCCATTGAAGAGTGGTAATTCTAACACTCCTTTTTTTTTCAACTATAAAGGGTGATACAGGAGGAATTGGAATCCATGGATCTCAAGGAGAGGACGGAGAGAGGGTAAGAACTTGGACGATGATAACAAAAAATATGTGAATGATTCTAGTCAGACTGTCTGACACTGTCTGTCTGTCTCTCTGACCACCTGTCTGCATTTATCTACACGGTAACATTCTGATGATATTTTACTGTGTTCCTGTCTGACTAGCTAGGTAGCTAAATATTGTCTGTTTGCCTGTCCTCCAATCTCTGTCTCTCTTCACATCTACCAAATATCTGTCTTTTTGTCCTCGTCTGTCTGCCTATCATTCTAATATTTATATTATATATTTGATTATGTTGTTGCTGTTGGGCAGAAACGTTGGACGTTATACGGTTCCTACTACGTCGTACAAAAGTGATACGCAAAAGTAGCGAAAATAGCTGATCTACAAGCTCACAAAGCGTCGCATCGTGACGCGTTGTGAGCTTTAAATATTGAACCAATGAAAGATATTAACAAACACTTGTGACTAAATATTAACTACATTGGATCAATTGGAACACAGGTTCTCCTGTTTCTTCCATTTCCAGAAGAGTAAGTTGAACATAAAAGGTTTCCACCCGACAGCGACAATGCATTTTATTATATGATTGACTATACTTTTAGATGATATTACATCACTGTGTGTGTGTGTGTGTGTGTGTGTGTGTGTGTGTGTGTGTGTGTGTGTGTGTGTGTGTGTGTGTGTGTGTGTGTGTGTGTGTGTGTGTGTGTGTGTGTGTGTGTGTGTGTGTGTGTGTGTGTGTGTGTGTGTTTTTCCAGGGAGACGACGGAGACATCGGACCCAGGGGTCTCCCAGGTGAACCAGTGAGTGTTGCAATGACGATGCAGTTGATTTGCCCTTTATTACTTCTTCTCAACATTATGTACTGTTCCCTTGTCAAGAGGCTGAAGTTGTGTATATCGCTACTAGAATAGAGCAGAACAGTGGTTCTCAAACCCACATTAATAATGTATTTATCCGTGGACCCCCATCTGAACATTATTATGGTTCCAGGGACCCCTGTACAAGAGCTTAGATCATCAAATAGGCAATGTATATAGGGTTAAAGTAGTTAAACTGATTGTAATGCTATATTAACTCATTTAGCTGGGTGCTCCCTCAAGGAGGGACTATGAGAACCACTGGAATAGAATTTGGAATTGAATTGACTTGCTCAGAATGAAATAAATTGATGATATGAAGTGAATGATTATATTTAAGATCTGAAGTAGATATTAAGCACATGCAACTTAGACAGACACACAAGCATGTACTGTACACAGTATTACACAGACAGCCCAGTGAAGTACAAATGAGGGCAGACAGGCTGTATAGACAGCCATAATCAGACAAGTGTGAAGATACACGCAAACACTTACAGCAGAGGTGTAATTGTATGGTATGTATACATACAATACTGTACATGTATGGTGTTCATCACTGAGGTCATCATTATGTGATTGTGGGTTGTCAGGTTGTTTATATACCTGCTGTTAGGTAGATGTGTAATTCTAATATCGTCTGTCTTAGATTGTGATGAATTATGGTGCTCAATAGTGTCATTAAATGCTTGCGTGATTACAGGCTGCTAGCGTATGGTGGCTGACCTTGATCTTGTGTGTGTGTGTGTGTGTGTGTGTGTGTGTGTGTGTGTGTGTGTGTGTGTGTGTGTGTGTGTGTGTGTGCGCGTGTGCGTACATGTGTGTGTGCTTGAATAATCGCACCTGCGTCAATGCCCGTTTGTGTGTGTGTCTATATGCGTGTACCTGCATGTGTGTGTGTGTGTGTGTGTGTGTGTGTGTGCGCGTGTGTCTGTCTGTGTGCGTGTATCTCCCCTTCATCTCTCCCTCTCTAGGGCCCTCGTGGTTTGTTGGGACCTAAAGGGCCTCCCGGAATCTCTGGACCTCCTGTGAGTAAAAACAAACAAACATGTCCGCCACACCCAGACACTTTTATTACAGTAACGTCAGTTTATCCCCTATAAAGACCACTTGACACTCACACAGTCCTACCACAACAATAGCCTCTAGGTACACATATAACCCTGTAAAGGTGTTCCCTCAGTCTAAACAAGAATATGCACTGTTCCTGCTGTTGGCCTAAAAACAATACCCAAATGATATACACGACATGCCGTTTTTTGGTGGACGCCTCAACCAAAACGCCTTACAATATTTGCAGTGTTTGTGTGGCCTCCCGAGAGAGTCAAACCAACTGATCTTGGCAGTGTCAGCGTGGCATGCTCTAACCTGTTGAACTACACAGAAATAACACCCAGACATGCCACAAGGATTTGTGCCAGACAAGACCAGAATACACTCTTGTCCCTCACAAAACATATATATAGTTATGTCATATAACTACAAGATACAGTAAGACAGCGTTTTGTGACACAGCAGTTTGGGAGTCATCCCGCATCCATTCTGTGCACTGCCAGCGGGTTATCGTTTTTCGTCAAAGGAAAACCACATGGTTAAGAACAGTAGGTTATATTTCTTCTGGGAATGAAGAGGAGAATGCTTATTTTCTCCTTGACTGAGGGTTTTAGCAGTTTCTAAGAGCCCACGTGTCATGAAACATAATCAGCATATAAATAATGATAACTTCATATGTACATGACTATGTATGTAGTTTCAGAGTTGTACAGTAGGTGCAATTATGGATGGTAATTTTTTTAATCTCTTCTCTCCTCTCCTCTCCTCTCAGGGTGTGCGTGGAAACGACGGGCCTCATGGTCCTAAAGGAAACCTGGTCAGTGTTCTTTCTTTTAATTGACATTAAATGAGTAGTTCACCCAAAAAAATACTTATTTTCTATCAATTACACACCCCATGAAGCCTTGAATTCATGGATTTTTTAAAGTTTTTGTTGCATTCTTAAGCCAATAATTTGATTACCGGCTGAAAGACAAAGTAGACTCTTTGTGTCTCCTACCGGATATACACCCGGTCATCAAATTATTGGCTCAGAAATGCGACAAAAAAAAAAAATCCATGAATTCAAGGCTTCATGGGGGTGTGCAATTGATAGAAGGGGTGAACTACTCCTTTAAAAACACAGTCACTAAACAAATATAGCACCTGCACAAACTGACCTATTAAATGTATACACACACACACACACACACACACACACACACACACACACACACACACACACACACACACACACACACACACACACACACACACACACACACACATAATAACACAATATTTATAGATGATAAGTAATAATCAATAATATATTCTAATCATTTTCCGTCTTATCTCTTTATTTTATTTCCACTTTCTTCTTTGTTTCTCTTTTTCTCTCTCTCTCTTAGGGGCCCCAAGGAGAGCCAGGGCCCCCGGGTATGCAGGGGTCCGGAGGAACTCAGGTGAGAACACCTGGATGTGACAGGATTGATTGATTGATTGACTGATTGATTGATTGAATACTTTATTAGACAGAAGTGTAAACAGCATGAGTACAGTCAGACATTTGAGCTAAAAAGATAACACAGAAAAGCCCTTGCGACTTGTTTCCATTGTGGTCCTATGAGACACACCGCAGCCTCCACAATTTAATTATACTGTCAATAGTGTTGTGATCCAGTGGTGGAAAGTAACTAAGTACATTTACTCAAGTGCTGTTCTTAAGTACAATTTTGAGGTGCTTTCCCTTTACTGGAGTATTTCCATTTTTTTCAATACTTATACTTATTTATTTACTTAATACTTTACTTTTTTCTCCACTACAATTATTTGAAAACTTGAATTACTTGAGTTACTTACTTAGTATTTACATTGACCAGCCCTATATATACTTATCTACAAGCTCACAACGCATCATGGTGTGACACGTTGTGACCTTGTAGATCTGCTATTTTCAAAAGATTTTTTGACATTTGAAAACTTGTGAAATGGGATATTCTGCCTATTGAGTACTTTTACTTTTGGTCCTTTAATTCCTTTAAAGTATTATTTTAATGCCAATACTTTTTGTAATTTTACTCAAGTACATTTTGAATACCAGACTTTCACACTGTATTTCTACATCGTAGTATTGATACGGCAATGGAGTACTTTTTCCACCACTGGTGTTGTCAGTGAAGCGTCTCAAGTCGTTGGACACGTGTACAACTAAATCACATGGTTTAGTTGTTGTGATTATAATCAAAATAATGTATTATGTGTGTCTGTCTGTCCGTCCTCACCCAGGGAATGCCAGGGCCCCAGGGAGCCAGCGGCCCCCCAGGAGAGAAGGTGAGAGACTAAAGTATCTGTCAGCGTAGCACCTATGGAGAAATGCAGTGCGAAGCACGTTGAAGACCAGCTTCAATTTCCATAGATTAGACTGCTCATAGGGTTTGTTTACGAAGGTTGATTCAGTATTTATTCATTGAACATCTTACTGTAGCTACAGTATTTCGTTGGAAAACCTCATTGATGTTTAAGGTTGTATAGGAGCTTGTCTGAGGTGGAATTTCTCCGCAAGCAGGCAAATTGATTGCCCGACTGTCATATTCTCAGGTAGATGAAGACTGAAGACTCACCTCTTCAGACTCCACTTTAGCCTGTAGCGCTTGCCGTAGCACTTGCCCTAGCCTTGACGACCATGCAGTCTTATGCAAAGGTTAAAATGTTATTTAGACGGATGCTAGGTTCATTTGTTGACCTGGCATCCTATAGTTTCAATGTACACATCATTAATTTTTTTATATTATAATGTTTAGACTGATGATAGGTTATCGGTTTACCTATGGTCCTAGATTACTGAGGCACTACACTATGCATTTGCTGTATTACCTTGTGTTTACCTTGCTCACTGTAAATCACTCCCGATTTAGTGCTAAATGCCTAAATTGTAAATTGAGTAGATGTTCTATATTTCAACTTGTGTTTGAAAGTCATCTCTTCCTCTGTAGGGTCCCACAGGGAAACCAGGTCTACCAGGAATGCCCGGCGCCGATGGCCCTCCTGTAAGTTTCTTCCTTCATGTTTCCGTCTTCATCATCAAGTTGTTGTCGTGATTCGAGTCAGTTCTTCTGACCTCTCATCCCTTACCTTCTCAGGGTCACCCAGGAAAGGAGGGGCCTCCTGGCACTAAGGGAAACCTGGTAGGTGTCACAGGTGTCTTGATCACACCTATCTTATCTTTTACCTATATGTCGTCCGGTGGCAATAAAGTACCAGAAGTCCACACATCAAATCCACGCTCCATTTGATTTAATACATATTATGAAATCAATATAAGAACCATGTTCTAAGTCAAAATAAAAAGTGAGTCCATAATCTACAGTGATTAGTCATTACTATATTTATTTATAAGCGCCTTCAAAGATACCCAAGAACACAAGATGATCAGTTAATACACAGATAATAAACAGTAATAAACGCCACCACAATGGGAAGCCAGCGAGGTCACTGTACAAGTGTGACCCCTGCTGGTTGATGTGGGCACCTGTTCAGCAGGGAGGGTAACGAGTGGTGAACCGTGAACCACATTACACTCTCCGAGTGAAAGATCTCACTGTCAGGTGAAAAGAAGCGCCTGGTGACTCCATGTTTATTGGCCAACAGTGGGGGTTAATAGCAGTGGGGACGACAATATAAATCAGTGGTTCTCAAACCTTTTTGTGCCATGGAAAATAGCAGATGTACAACCTCGCTGCACGGCACGTGTACAAAATATACAAGCTGTGAGCTTGTATATTTGCTATTTTTTTTTATAGCCAACGTGTAAAATGTGTATACAGTGGTTAAATGACTGTGATGCTGTATTAACACATTTTGCTGGGGAACCCACTTTGAGAACCTCTGATATAAGTCAAACACCTCACTCACTCCTGCCCATCCATTCCAACACAGAACATAAACAAACTCAAGTAGTAGTTTCTTTGTTACAGTTGGGATTCTTAGGAATGCACTTTGCCAAATCAAATCACTGCGGAGGTATTACTTATATACAGTTCTTTAATGCCTGGCATGTCAATGATTATGAGTTAAATCAGTACATGCAGCCAAAAAGTGATTTGACCCTTGTTAGCTAAAGTAATCTCTTCCTAGGGCAAACCTGTGGATAATTCAGAGATCCATTCACTAATAATTGGAATGCAATTAAGTCTTTTGGCCATAATCAAACCTAAGTGTAGGCCCATTTGATCTTTCCTTCCTATGTTACAATTATCAGGGTATAATCCGAATATACAAAAGCTTACTGTAGCTTCCAATTGCATTTGCATAGATTGATTGATTTATTGAATATTTTATTATGCAAAAAATGTAAACAGCACAATTACATTTATAATACTTTGTCTAAAAGGTCTGTCCAAAAAAGTCCTTGCGGTCTTGTTTCCATTGGGGTCCTTCCAATAGAGGATCCAAGAGATAGTATATCTGCTATAAGTTTTCTCACCTCTCAAAATCATATTATTTTATTACATACAGCAGGGCCTATGTAATGAAAAAGATATTTAGTTTAAATGTTGTGTTTGACATGTTGAGTAACTTCCACAATGAGGTTGCTCACGGTGACATTTCAGTACGTGGTGGCCATGCCAACGGCTAACCTTGAGAACATGTCCTCTCTAGTTTTTGTCTGGGGATTGGGGGGGGGGGCGTGTTTAGTGACCTGGGGTGCAGTTCCTCCTACTTTTACTACACATTATTGGTCAGCTATACTGCCATATCGGCGTCGGCCTTGATTAGGGTTGGATCCGGAATCGGAGGAACCGGATACAACATTGAGGAATGGGTTCCATCACATTTGGAACCGTCTGCTAGACAATTACAATACTGGTGGTTCTCAAACTTTTACATTTCAAGGAACCACCATAAAGGCGGTTACACACCGGCGAATATGCGAATATACGCAAAATTCGGACTTGTTCCGAATAATTAAAAGACGCTTTTTCGCTTCGCTTTTTCGCTCCATGTACGCTTGCATTGACTTTATAAGGTTTGAAAAAAAAACGTATTTTCGCATGAAAAAATCGCCCCAGTGTGTAAGGACCTTAACTCTGAGAGTGTACAAATGTAACCAAATGGAACCATTTGGTTCCATTTGTACACTCTCAGAGGTACAGACCTGTGAGGGTCCATTTGGAACCTCCTATAGGAATCGTTAAAGGAAACAGTTAAGGAATCGGACCGTTAAGAGGGAATTGTTAATTTAAGGAGCTGGAATCGTTAAAATCCTAAAGGTTCCCAACCCTTGCCAGTTTCACCTTGACTATGCCTGTTCCGCTCGGTACAGTGGTGTATTAGTGAGATTAAAGGGATATTTCACCCCCAAAATGACTTATCGATTAGTCACCCCACGGAGACTTGAATTCATGGATATTTTTTTGTTTTTGTCGCATTCCTAAGCCAATAATTTGATGACCGGCAGCGGTTCTGGTAGGAGATACAAAGAGTTTCCTTTGTGTCTCCTACCGGAACCGCTGCCTACCGGTCCGCCGCTGGTCATGAAATTATTGGTTTAGGAATGCGACAAAAACAAAAAAATATCCATGAATTCAAGTCTCCATGGGGTGACTAATCGATAGGGGGGAAAAAGTGATTTTTTTTGGGTGAACTATCCATTTAAGGGATAGGTTGCAAACGGTACAAAACAACAACATTAGATATCTGTTGAATGCTCTTCCTAGGACGCATGTTGGTTATTATGACCCGTTTAGGGAGGTGGGGATGCTCCCTGTGAAGCAACTTAAGCTTGGCCATATGTACACACTTTTTTATGGTAATGCCCCTTACTACCTTAGGAGTAATGCTAAGTTGATTGTACATCAATATGAAACTAGGGCGAACCGAACAGTATATGTGATACCAAGAGTGAAAGGTTGTGGCGAGAGTTATTTTATATCAGCCGATTTTTATCAGCCCTTGGGCCGATATCAGTTATCAACCAGACATTTTATCTCGCCCCTCACCGAGGGCAAATAAAGGTATTGTATGGCAAAAATGTTCACAGAAAAGAATACCAGCACTCACTTAAGTCCATTTAGGCTCTTATTTATTTTAGGTCATAGCTCCCCAGCAGCAGCGTCAACCGGACGTTTCGGCCCACAGGCCTTCCTGGACGTTTCGGCCCACAGGCCTTCCTGGCCTTCCTCAGCGTATAAATACGCTGAGGAAGGCCTGTGGGCCGAAACGTCCGGTTGACGCTGCTGCTGGGGAGCTATGACCTAAAATAAATAAGAGCCTAAATGGACTTAAGTGAGTGGTGGTATTCCTTTCTGTGAACTTTATCCGCCTGAACCGTGCACCCTGTACATTTGTACTTCGAAAACTCGTCTCATGAGTGCTTGCTTCTTTCCTTTTAATTTTTTTTATAGAAGTCATGTATTCAGTTGTAAACAGTCATAGAAGGGCTGCCATCAAATCTCCAAAACTGAAGCTATATACGTTTGTAAAATCTACATTAAAGATTTAACAGTATAGCACCATTGTGAATTGCGTTAACTATTTTTGGTGACACTTGAGCTAGTTTGGGATTTCGTTTTCGTTATGCATGATGCTAGAATGATGATACATGGATGTGTCATGTAAGGCAAATGTGGGGTGGACGGTGGTATGGGTATCTTTGATTAGATTTGTATTAGGATTCAAAAACGGCATCTAATGGCAACAAGAGACAAAACATTCAGAGGATTGCACTTAAAAGTATCACTTAAAACACTTACTTCCAAAGTGGTTCTCGGTTTAAAACAAACAAACATTACAACACATGGAAATACGTTTAGCATTATGTGTAATACTCGGGTTGATCCAAGAAGACCCCTGATCAGCTCTAATCAGGAGAGAAAAGCATAAAGTGCTGCGTAACTTGGGTGATGATTAGGCTGACCTAGAATCAGATTATACCAGTGCTAATAAGGGGGGGGGGGTTGAGCGAGCTGCATCAGAGCAGTGGAAAGGTGCACAGTAAGGATGGATATGCACATTTGTTTTGAGAAGAGTCCTTTTCAAAACAAACACGCTTATAACAGTTACATTTTAAGGGCAATACACCTACGTGATAGACCTCATTTGTGTCAAAACTGTGACAGAGACCACAGTTGCGAAATAGGGTTATAAGCTTCACCTACAGTATTTGAGAAAGAACTGTCATCGTCATTGTTGCAGAGGGTAGATGAACTGTAAGATGGGGTGATGATTTTCAGATTATTCTGCGATGCCTCCTTTACAATTTTTGCTAATGAGATTCTACTCCTACAGGGTCCCAGTGGTCCTCAGGGAACGATTGGCTATCCTGGCCCTCGTGGCATTAAGGTCAGTACTTCTACAACAATCACCACAATCCACTGTTCTTGTTAGCATGAACATTTCCAGGAAGGAACTGCCTGCTAGTCCACTGGTTTCACATGGTGTTCATGTTGTCTTCCACAAGGAAAGTAGTCTGTGTACCAAATATTTCAACAATGATTTAATGTACCTGACTGTACTGTATTTTGCCCAAATACATGATGGTTGAAGTTGAATGTGTTGTTTTTTTTTGTTGAGGATTTTGAGTGAGTGTTCTTTAAATGAAGGGGAATTCTCTTATTTCTTCAATCAATGGGAACTATTCTAGTTATTCTCTCACAAAACAGCCCAATGCTATAGTGTATCCATGTGTAATAAGAGAGGAGTCATGTATTAATTAGTAGTTTACTGAAGCCAGTAGCTGCTAGAACTTAAAACAAACTGTAAGTGCTTGAATTAGAATATTGAAAATACAATGTATAGGTCTACGCTGCCCTCTTATGGTATAGGAGGGCAGTGTAGCTGAAAGCGTTGCCAATACTCAATGTCCAACTGTTTACTTACTGTAGCATTGCACCTGTTGCATTGACTGTAATTTAATGACTGCTGTCTGCCTGCAGGGAACTCAAGGTATCCGTGGGCTAAAGGGACACAAAGGGGAGAAGGTTGGTGATTCCTCAAATGTTTCACTTTTTAAGACATCTTAATTATGCCTACTTTTATAAATAAACTAATTAGAAAATGTATACAAATCCAATAAAAAATAAAGTGCATATGGTACATAATGCATATTCTTCAAACTAAATGGTCCTTTGTTACCCAAATAATATTCACTGTACTGTGCTGTCATGTTATTAAAATGTACTTTATTTGTTTTTAATCTCTAGGGAGAAGATGGTTTCCCTGGAGTCAAGGGAGATTTCGGTGTCAAGGGAGAGCGAGTAAGATTCTTTGAATGATTTATTGATGAATCAGTGAATGATAACTTGATTATTTGACTTAATTGTTTAATTGTTTTTAATTTTCTTGTATTCTATTGCTGTTCATTCAAATTCTAAACTATATACTGTAGATGTGGTATGTGAATGTCTTGACGGTTTTCTCGTGCCTGTGTTCCCATGGTGACAGGGAGAGCTTGGAGTTCCCGGACCCAGGGGAGAAGATGGGCCTGAGGGGCCAAAGGGTCGCGTCGGACCCCCTGGTGAGGTCGGACCACTTGGACCTGTTGGAGAGAAGGTAGGAATTGCACAAACAGTATAAATACAAAAAAACGACAACAAAAACACTGCAAATGTCAGTGTAGTATATGAAACTAGGAGCTATGAAACATTTATTAATACACCAACATGTTAAAGACCCAGTTCAGCAGTAATAATATATATTCTCAGTGTGTCACACCACCTATACCATTATTATCCAACTAGACAGATTTGAATGACTAAACCAATTTGGTTTCAAACTCAGGAAGAAACGAGCAGTATTCTGTCTGTTCTCTCTGCTCTGAAAGATGGGGGCGTGTCCGCTGTGGCACAGGAAGTGTGTTTATTGTGTTGTTTCATGGTGTTCATTTGGGGAATTATGTTGATATGTGTTTATGACTGTGATCTCTGTTCGTTCTGATCACCCCTCCCTCTTCCCATTGATGTTGAGTTGGTTTGTGTGATAGTGTTGTGTGCAGTTGCCACTATAAAGACTAATACAATTTTCTTTGTCATTGCAATACTATATGAACAAAGATGGCTGGCAATATTTATCGTTTTTGACACTGTTGGCTCTCTGCTTGTGCCGAAGGTGACGGCAAGTTGCCGCCTGTGTTACTCATTTATACGTCGTCGTATGATGGTGTTGCAAGCCTAAAATAGCCGATCTACAAGCCCACAACATGATGTCGGCTATAAGCTATTTTTGGCATGCAACACCGTTGTATGACGGAGCATAAATTGAGCATCTTACAGAGTTATTAATAGGGACGGAGCTTAAATCATGGTTCGATGACAGCGCTGCACTTATGATTGGAGTATGGCTATAGTTATAAGGTAGGCCTACGGTAACTGTAAATCAAATTGGAATTTCACTAGCAGCATATATTAGTTTTATGTAGGCTGGCAGTGATTTTCAGCATGATTTTCCAAACTAAATGTGTTAAAAGGCAGGGACGCTTGATTTTTTTAAATTAAACAAATATATATCATTTTAAAAGTCTATATACACACTTATATATTAAAACAATGATGTTTTTAACTTTGGGGAATAAAATATTTGTTGAAAAAGGTGAAAAAAGGTGAAAAATGTGAAAGAAATCGCGGGACACATGTGAAAAAAAATCACGGGAGTCCCCCGCCAAGCCCAGCCCCCCCTGGCATAAATGACTTCCAGCGTCCCTGTTAAAAGGTATGTCAGATTTTCATAAGTCGTCCTCATTATAGAACGATAGGATTAAAATATAGGTGAAGTCCCCCTTTAACACAAAATTCAATGGACATTGTGTTTGCACACAGTAAACAAAAACATCTACTGATGCACAAACTTGGACACATCATCAGTGTTGTTTCCTGGAGTCACTGGGTGATTCGGGTCTTGCAACAGATACCCTCCTCCAGGCGACCCGACCGAGACTGATCAGATCCCGGCCTGTGTCCAAGTGGCATGCTAGTACTGCTCCCACTGTCTCTTGAGGGGAGTTGGAGACAGTGCTAATTAGGGGGTAAGGGTTTAGGGTGGCAGGTGAGAGGTTAGCAGCAAGTGTTGGTGACACTAAGTTGACTCCGGCCTGGTTCCTCCTTCGTCTGACCAGAAGTGGGCATTCTTGCATCATCATCATTGCTGCTAGGCAAGAACATCTCATTCTGCCTTGATGGATTTTTAAACCCTCCGTGCAGGTTTTATGCAGTCTCTAGCTTTTGGGTTCTTCCTCACAGAAGAAGTGGTTTGGGCTGCCGACCCTCTCCACCCCGGGTCGTCGTCTCTCCGGCTGTCCTCTGTCTCTCCAGATGTCACCACACTCTTCGTGGTCGTCACATAATTTACACATAATTCACACACATAATTAAACTTTGACAATTAATTACAGCATGTAACAGTTTTTTGCAGGATTATGTATCATACTGTACATAAAGCATTTTCATTGATCTTTAAAGCCCTGATACTTTATAGATATATCCTCTAATGAGCTATTCATAATTAGTGATGTAAGTAAGGGACCGTTGAATATTTATGGGTGGGGTCGTAGGAAAGCTTTTTACATTTTTTTAAGGGAGGGTATACTGTTTTAAATTTACGTTTGAAACAATCAAATTAAAAGATATATATTTTGGTAACACACCTAAACTGACTTTAAGAGGGAGAGACTTTAATTGCCAGTAGGCGAATTTCAAAGTAAAACTTCAGTTGACTAATCATAATACGCTTCACAGCGTATAAGTTTCACCGCCTATTATCACAGATAGTCTTATTTTTGAGTCTGACTAAGTAGATTATGTACAGGAAATCTGAATTGTATTGAAGCTATCTTGATGCTGACCAGCTCAGTGTGCTCGTGTTAAGAGTGTCCGCCCTGAGACTGGGAGGTCAGGGTTCAGTCCCTGGGTAGATAGGCTCCTGACCGATGGGCCACATGGCTCGTGAACCGTTGTTTCCCAAGGCTACTTACTTTTCTTACTTTCTTGATGCTGGTGGAATGAGAACAGAAGACTGATGAATGAGATGCTAATGTGCACACAACTATTCATTTAGAACGTATTAAACAAAAATACAAAATAACCCATTATACAAATGATAATAATATAAATAATATAAATGAATAAAATACTGTATATAATTATAACCCATTTGACCCGATCGGCCGTTTCTAAAAATGCCTTCTAAATCCTAACAGTTTTCTGAAAAACATGTTGCTATATATAGCTAAAATCTAAAATGACACAAATGCTTTCCCGGATTGAATGGGATAAGACTCTAGCAGGATTTAACACATTAATAAGTGCTTCATTCTGGGCCACACATCATCTCCACAGCAGTGGAGCAGTGTCCAACATATTGCCTCTTCGTCCAGATCCGTGATATTGACGTTAACTTTACCCATGTGGGATTTATCCAACATAATGTATCAAATCCAATGTTGCTGGCAGGCATAACATCTATAATATTAAGATCATCAGTCATGGACAGTCATGACTCGATCGGCCCAACGACCACTTTGATGTGTTCATTCAAAAGGACAATCGCTGCAACCACTCTCTACTAAAACGACAAAAAATATTGGAGAAAAAAAGGAACTACAAACTGAGGTTGATAGGATCAAAACATTGTTTAGAATTACTTGATGGGGGAGGGTCAACATTTGAATTATAATTTTTTCAATCACTTGGGGAGGGTCAAGAAAAATGTCACCGGGAGCGTCACGCCTTTTTATTTCAGAACACTTTAAGATCCTCCAGTAACCCCTCATTATAAATATTGAATGGTCCCTATAACCAATGGTGATTGTGTGATGATTTTAACAGTCAGGAGCCTCAGTACTCAGTACTGTAGTATGTAGAAGAACCATACACAGCCATACACAACCATACACAGCCACAACAGCCTGGCACCTTCTCCTCATGCTGTGCCTGGTCACACACTGCTGTGGGACGGCATTCCACTCCACAGCCAGGATTTGTTGCAAGTCAGCCAACCAGTGTTGGTCACTCTAGCACGAACAGCACGCCCAAGATGATCCCACAAGTGTTCAATTGGGTTGAGGACAGCAGGGACGGATTATAGCTTGTGCACAGTGTGCATGTGCACAGGGCCCTGAGCCAATGGGGGCCCTTGGATTTAATAGGCTTTTAAAAAATATATATAATATATATATATATATATATTTTTATAATTATTTTTTGGATAAAAAATCGGTAAAATCAGGCAAAAATAAGAATTAAATAACATAACCCTAACCCAACCCTAACCCTAAAACCGAAATAAAGTAACAAAAAAACGCCCAAAAACGCCCAATATAACCGCAGTAACCGCAACATTTTGCGGGTCCGGGACACATGCACGCGCGCTGCGCGCGCGGGGGGGGGGGGGGGGGTCCGTTGCGATTTTGTGCACAGGGCCCATTTTCACTTTAATCCGTCTATGGGGGACAGGACTGTTGGCGTGCCATTCCATTCTCTCTACATCCAAATTCTGGAGGTAGTCTCCAATGAGCCCCACTCTGTGGGGGATCTTGGAGTTCGGTCCCAGACTGTGGAGATATGGGACTGCCACTGGTTACAGAATCTCATCTCGGTATCTCTCTGTAGTGAGATTGCCTCCAATGATGGCAAGCCTCGTTTTTCCAGTGATGGAGATGCCGGCCCACACGGCATCACACTGCCTACATCAAAAGATGTTACTCGGTGCAGCAATCAGCATGGCGTTCTCAGCACATGGGGTTACCGGAAGCTCAAGACAAGAGAAGAGTCAATAGTCAATAGCAACAGCAGAATAAGCTGTTTGGCAGTGAAGATAAGGCACATTTTTCATGGGCGCAACCAACATACTTGTGCTGCTCATCCCACAAATACATGTTCCTTACAAATGGGGAACCATTTAATAGGGAAATAAACAGGCTTTAAAATGGTATAAAAGTTGTTGCCAAGAAGCACTTTTAGGATTTTAGCAGGCTTTTTAAGACTAAAGTGTTTTTATGATTGTTTGTACAGGTGACATTATCGTGACATTAATTACTATTGTTTAGCAAAAACAGTTAAATAAATCAAATGTTCTTCCCTCCACAGCCGTTGTTAGATTGGAACTGACCCACCAATGTGATAATAATAGTGGTTGTATTTTGTAAATTAATTCGTTATTAATGTGATTTCAGGGTAAACTTGGGGTACCTGGACTTCCTGGCTATCCTGGAAGACAAGGACCTAAGGTAAGGACACACACATGCATACTGTGTACATACATGCAGTGTTACCATTTTTATTTTGATCTTGTAGATCAGCTATTTTTGCACAATGTTCACCCATTTTCACCAAATGTTCATGACACTAGGGCTCATATTGTTAATTTTTTTTTTTTACAATTTTGCTACTTTTTTTGTTTTCTAGGGATCTCTTGGATTCCCTGGATTCCCCGGCACAAATGGCGAGAAGGGAACAAGGGTAAGTTACCTGTGAAAGCTCAGCCGTGTTCCTCATCTTCGACAATTAGCCCCAAGGTTACCATACCGCTTTGAAATGTTCAAACTGTACACACTTTCCATGAGGCTTCTGCACATCAACTTGAATATAACTTTGCTCTTAGAAAGTCAAAGATTCAAACATTTCATTGATTTTAAAGGATATATTATGTATTTCTGTAGTATAAAGTTAAGGTAAGCTAAGGTAAGATTAGCAAGTATTAGTTGACAGTAAAAAGGGGATGAGATCGAATGCTGCTGGATAGCTGATCTGCTTTCTGTCTGAATCTGTGTATTTGTTCAGGGTCTGATCGGCAAGGCTGGACCAAGAGGCCAAAGAGGACCAACGGTATTGTTCATTCTTTCATCTATTCGTTCCTTTATCCCGTCATCATCTCATTCATTTACTCATTCATTCATTTACTCACACTTTGGTTTACCTTTGCTTTGTCTCCACCAGGGTCCCAGAGGGCAGAGAGGACCAAGGGGAGCAACAGGCAAATCAGGAGCTAAGGTACATTTGGATCAATATTTGATCAGGTTTGGTTATCGATTGATTGTTTATTCCACCCTATACATTGGCTTTGGTTTTACAACAACAGATCAGCTGGTCTGTGTTGTGAATTATGTAGCCCATTTAACGAATGGATCAAATAATCATATAGCCATAAGTTAATGGCTATACTTATTGGTTTTGTTGTTGTTGTTGTTTCCAGGGAACATCGGGAAGTGACGGCCCTCCTGGACCTCCAGGAGAGAGGGTGAGCTCTTTGTTTTTAATCTATTAATAGGTAATTATTTACACATAAATTGGATTTCATATGTTCACACGTTTATGCATAACATGCAAATGCATGTATTTGGGATTCATATTGGTACTGAATAACACTAGTTGCTGGGTTATTACCAGTTTTTACATTTTTGAGACACCCATGTCTATTATATTTTATATTTTAGCCGTATCTTATATTCCAATCAGGAGTTATTGTAAAATACAAAATTACATTTTTACATCACAGCATGACGATCCTGATGCTGATCCATTTAACACAGTGATTCTCAACTGGTTGCACACTAGTGTGTCTTGCTTTGACCGTTAAGCACTAATGCAAACAATTGTCGGTTCTTAATAACCTTCTGTGTGTACTGATCAATACATTGTGTTCTGATGTCTTCAGGGGCTTGGTGGACCTCAGGGAGCTGGCGGTTTCCCCGGACCAAAGGGACCTCCCGTAAGGACATTTATTTATTGATATGTATTCCGCTGCATGACATTGATTAGGAGAATGATGAAGTTGAAATGCTAATACTTGGTCACTTTGAAAAGTGACAGAAGTAACTTAATTTTTGTCCAGGGAATCTATTATTAGGCCAGTATATCTAGTTCAGGAGACGTTTCTGATACAGAATGTAAAACTTGATTGATGTTTTCCACCCAGGGACCACCAGGAAAGGATGGACTGCCTGGACACCCTGGGCAGAGAGGAGAAGTCGTAAGTATTTTTCATTTTATTTTGTTTATCAATTCAGGTGCTAATTTAGTTTCTCTTTAGTGATGTACATTGTATGAGAAGATAAATTCCTCCCTAATACACATGTCCGCTGTATAAAAATAGTAACTGCTAACTGGAGATGGAGAGGCCGATCACATCCAAATTGTATTTTTAGCCTCACCACTAGCGGTGGGGCTCTATGGATTACCACTGGCATTTAGGCCATCGTCTTTGGTTCCAAAGACGATTTCCGAAAAGCTACTTGCTGAATGGCTATGGAATTGGGATAAAACACGATAAAGGTCAAGAGCTTATTTGCATTGTGGTCCCTTTTCCATTGGGAAAATCTTCAAGTAAGATGAGCCGATTTTCTCAATGATAATGGTCTTACATCATGGTGAAATGTAGGAAACCACCAACTGAAGAACAAAATGATGTTGAGGGACATTGATTGCACAAGAAAAGTAAATTACAACACTTCATCACAAAATAATTCCTTGAATGCGGTGTAATTGATGATTAAAGTGGACACCTTGGGTCGAATTTCCTATTAAAAATGTAGTTATTAATGAATTGTTACCTGTAGGGAAGAACAGTGTACAGTGGTGACACCGTTTGTGTGTATTTGGCAGCATCAGTGTTCATCACAATACACTTAAGTTACCATAACGATATAGCAATCATTCAGCTGTGATTCAGCTGATGGATTCTAATAATTAGTTTCAATTCAAAATCAACAGTTTTTGTTGATCACATGACACCCCCTGCCCTCCTTCTCTCTTTTTTTCATTTTC
This sequence comes from Gymnoscopelus braueri, assembly GCF_963280865.1. NCBI lineage: Eukaryota > Metazoa > Chordata > Actinopteri > Myctophiformes > Myctophidae > Gymnoscopelus > Gymnoscopelus braueri. The sequence continues at coordinate 17,985,897 of NC_137613.1, forward strand.
AGCAGAAAATGTGCTTTTCCTTCATAAAAGACTCCTAGTTTGAACATGCGTACCTTAAAGGAGGAGTTCACCCAAAAAATTACTTATTTTCTATCAATTACACACCCCATGAAGCCTTGATCTCATGGATTTATTTTTGTTTTTGTGGCATTCCTAAGACAATAATTTGATGACCGTGTGTATTTCCGGTAGGAGACACAAATAATCTACTTTGTGTCTCCTACCGGATACATTAGCGGATAGGAGACGGGAATCAAATTATCAGCTTAGGAATGCGACAAAAACTAAAAAGAATCCATGGATTCAAGGCTTCATAGGGTGTGCAATTGATAGAAAATAAATCATTTTTGGGTGAACTCCTCCTTTAATTCAACAAAACTGCTGTAGTAACCCACGTGTTCACCTGAGTTTGGGTTGGGTTGGTACATCAGATCCTGTCTTCCATTTTAGATTTTGTTAACATCGTTCCCTTTCTTTCTCCAGGGTTTCCAAGGAAAGATGGGTGGACCTGGCGGTCCTGGAGTTGTTGGCCCTCAGGTGAGTGGTGAAAATGAAAGGATTTTGCAGCCGTGTTGGATTCTGGGGCTGTATGTCACCCCGGGCACAAAATGGGCATGCGCAATTGGCTCGCGTTATTTTTTATGCAACTCCATTCAGCGATGACCCGGCGAGGATGTACTGTGATTGGCCAGCTAGTCGTGATTGACAGTTGGGCACACTATTGGGCGCACGGCTCCCGCTCCCCAATATGGCGGCTGCATTGACACATCGCTCAAACGAACTACAGCGGGCAATGGGATATCTACGTTTATATATCTATGACATTTCGTCCCAGGCTTTAATTTATTATACAGACACATTTCTTTAGCTAAGCTAAGCTAGGATACGGTAAACTAAGCTAAAATAAACTAGGCTATAAGCTAAACTAAGCTAAGCTAAGCTAGCCAGTAACTCCAGCCACTAGCATAAAAAGTTGGGCTGGATACAAACCTTTTGCCCACTTTCAAATCTTTATCAGGCACGCCGCACGATATAAATGAAAGTTGGTCTTCTTAAAGTGTTTAACAATCTATTTTATCCCTAACTTTTCCCTCTAATGTTCTTTCCGTTCATTCTCTCTCCTCCATCTCCATCTTTACTCTTTCTCCATCTTTCTCCTCCCAGGGTCCATCGGGAGAGACCGGCCCTCTGGGAGAGCGTGGCCACCCAGGACCCCCTGGTCCCCCCGGTGAGCAGGGACTGTCTGGCCCCTCAGGGAAGGAGGGCACCAAGGGAGACCCAGGTCCCCAAGGAGGCCCCGGCAAGGACGGACCCCCGGGACTGAGAGGTTTCCCTGGGGAGAGAGGGCTGCCCGGTACCCCTGTGAGTATGGTGTTTGGTCATGGTGAAATTGGCAGTTTTCAACTTCTGTACTTTTAGTGATTTCTTGTCTCGTCTCATTTTGTCCGTCAGGGAGGAGGAGGCCTGAAGGGAAGTGAAGGACCTGCCGGACCACCTGGACCTGCTGTAGGTTTCAAACTCTTAACCCATTAAAACCTGAGACCGATTCTGCAAATGCCGTCTCTAAATCATTAGTTCTCACACTTTCAAGATTTTTCAAAAATGTTAAAAAATATATACAACGTGTAAATGTACAAGCTCGCAGCGCGGCACGAAGTGACGCACTGTGAGCTTGTACAGTATACCTGCTATTTTTGAATAGCCAACGGGAAAATCTAAAATGACACTGATGCATTCCCGGTTTTTAATGCTTTCATCTCTCACACAGATACTGCAGTGTATCCAATAACTGGATACACTGCAGTGTCCGTATGAAATGAATCAGCCCACACGTGAAAACCCAAATGTTTGTAGTGTGTTGATTGAACACACATTTTTGAATAATTATGCACACGTTGAAATCAAGTACATTTCTTTCTTCTACTGTATAGTTGTTCAAACATTTTTGAGACAGAACCGCCAGAAAAGCCCAAGCTACATTCCTTTTTATAAAATAAATAAATATAAATAAATAATGAAAATACATTATTTTTCATTGATAAATATCATGGGCAAGGCTAGGCGTTCATGTGGAGGAATCCCATGAAATGAAGGGAGATAAAGCTTTAATGAGCGTGTGTTATTTGACTGTAACTTTCTAGGGTTCTCCTGGCGAGAGGGGAGGAGCTGGTACCGCTGGACCCGTCGGACCTCCTGGAAGACCAGGTCCTCAGGGCCCTCCTGGACCTGCTGGAGAGAAGGGAGTTCCTGTGAGAGTCTATTATTATGATACTATCTATAATTAATTAGTAGAAGTCGGAGTCATCGTCATATTTTTTATTGGATAATTACGTTTTCCATGTGAAGCCAGTGTATAAGGGAAGTTTAAGACTCAACGCTCCTTTTTTTTTGTCTCTCTTCTTAATTCTATCCCCTAGGGAGAGAAAGGTCCCATTGGAGGAGCAGGTCGTGATGGAGTTCAGGGGCCTGTGGGTTTGCCTGGCCCTGCTGGAACACCTGGAGTTCCTGGAGAGGATGGAGACAAGGCTAGTGATGCACATGCACACTAACTCTCACTCACACAGACAAAAAAAAGCACACTGTAAAACACACACAGTAACGCACAGACATAAGAACATGCAGACACAATAATATATGCATCTGTGCACACACACACATAAACAAACAGTAAAGTGAAGCCTGATTGCATCCTGTGACAGGAGATTCTCTTGTACAGCAGGGACAACGGCTGAATTCAGTTATTACTTTGCTGTCCTTAAACTGTTGCCTTGCTCACTGGATGCAACGATAACATACGCTGATTTGATGCTGCAATCCATTGCCTCATATGATATGATATCCTATCCCATGGCCTTTCCAAACCTTGCTTGACACTGCCATACTTAAAATTGTGTCTTTCCACAGGGCGAGGTGGGAGAGCATGGTCAGAAGGGTGGCAAAGGAGACAAAGGAGAACAGGTGAGTGATGTCAATCAGTCTCGCATGATACTTTGAAATTAAGTTGGAATATCTGTCCGTTTTTTTTGGTCTCATGCGTTTCTTTGTTTGCTTGTTTAATATAAAACTTCTGTAGAGTGAATCGACGCTTCCTAGAGTAGTTCTTTGCACATCCAGTCCTTGAATATTGCTTTCCAAACTGAACTAGTAACATTACATTTCGTTTCGTCTATTGTTCATCTGCTCGTCTGATTGTTTTGTTTTGTTTGTAGGGTCCTCCCGGTCCACCTGGAGCAATGGGTCCACTTGGTCAACCTGGTGCTGCTGTAAGTACAAACTTTACTTGTTTCAATGATATCTTAAGCCTGATCATCATGTACCTACAGTACATGATGATCAGGCTTAAGATATCATTCACAATGAAAAGATCAGATCTACAAGCAATGCGACATGTTATTAGCTTGCAGATCTGATCTTTTTGGTGCACGACACCGGCTCGTAATCCTCCTATAATTTGACAAACCTCTGTGGCCATCGTGTCATCGTGTCAGCAAAACTGTGTGCCCGGTTCTTCTCACTGCCTGGAGCAATTGATCTGAATTTGCACACAGCCATTGACCATTACGATCTGAACGCAACTGTGAAGCCCGTTTCTTAATTTCATCAAATCTCAGCTGTTTATTAGCGTTTTAAAAAACAACGGGAGATCAAACTGCGCATGCGTCGCATCAAATCCAAACACCCATTCTGTTACACTGTTGCCCTCTGCGTCGCGGCTCCGTGGTGTGTGTGTGTGGGGGTGGGGGAGGGGGGGGAGATGATCGCACCACAACTCGGATCCGCGGCCGTGTATGCACGGACACGCACGTGCACATGCACGTTGGGGAGGCACGTGTCAGAATGTACATTATTTGTGTTCGCGCGACGGCCGTGTGTGTGTGTGTTCGCGACGGGGGACGGCTCTGGCTGCATGAGGATGTACCGCGTTGTGTGTGTGTGTGTGTGCGCGCACGCTCGCGCGTGTGTGTGTTGGCGACGGGGGACGGCTCCGGGTGTTAGATCTGTATATGTGCGGGTGTTTGTGTGTGTTCTGTGCCTCCACGACGCTGCGACGGGATGTGCGTGTGTGTTGTACACAGTACAGAGTACAAACTCACTATCCATCCCTGATAAACTGTCCGTTCACAGCGCATAAGCCAAACTGCACACTTTGGGTGCTCATATCCCCCTACGGGTATGGTCTAGTCAAATATAACTCAGGCTTTAGGTTCTTTGTGCTTTATTAAGGTAGCTCTCCACCAAAAAGACTACTACAGAATGATTACTACAGACTAGCAGCAGTTGAATGAATTTGGGAGATTAGCCCATTGGAAGGTGTAAAGAGAAGTTGCTGAATGCACCTGAGAGCCGACACCGAGCTTGCTCGGTCGGCTTTCGACGCTTCGGACCCGACGCGACAGCGTATCCACCGGCCATTCAACAGCAGATTTTCGGCGACAGACGCTTTCCAACACTTACCACCGCCGCCGACGCGGTGGAGAGCTACCTTTAAACAGCACAGTGGAGAGAGACAGGAACCAGAAAAGTCCAACATGTGGCTCAAGGTCACGTGTTGGGTTCAAAAACCATGTGAAATCTTGACTTATTTCCTGTCTGTCACCACTGCACTGAGCAAGTAGAAAGAAGTAAATAAGATAGGGATGCACCAATATATCGGCCGCATATCGGTATCGGCCGATATTTGCCACTATCGGTCAACCTCATTTGCTGGTTAAGGTTACAGTAGTTAGGAGGCAATTATGTTGTGTTTCTGCAGATTCTGAACAGTTATTTCTTATAATGAAGATGTATTTGTTTCCTTGGCACAAAAGGGGGAAATAATAACACCAAAAACTAAATAAACAAATATCGGTAGCGGCTATCGGCTAAATTGTTATTTTTAGTTTATTTTTTTAATCGGTATCGGTATCGACCAAGAATTTCCATATCGGTTCATCCCTGAAATAAACTAATCAGAATATAAATAATCAAAAATAGTTCAAACGTAAAATTAACAACGACCATAATTTAGTCTACAATACAAATTAAATTCTTGCTGTCCAGGGAGCTGATGGAGAGCTTGGACCCAGGGGTCAGCAGGGGCATTTCGGAGCCAAAGGAGATGAAGGAACCAGAGGATTCCCAGGGGCCCCAGGTCCCATCGGACTGCAGGTATGAAGAACCACAACGACATAATTATTAATATCAGGTAACACTTTATAGCCCAGTACAGTATGAGCCACATGAGGCAGTGACAACGTAAGACACAACCGCACATTGCAGAACATATACATTCACATGTCCAGTAAGCAGTGGTGTCCAGTAAGCAGTGGTGTAAAGTATTGAGGTATTTTTGCTTTACTGGAGTATTTCCAATTTTCAGTACTTTTACTTCTACTCCAGAGTAGAAGTAAAAGTAATAGAGGCAATTATTGTACTTTGAACATCTTGTGTGTACCCCTTTTGGGTTCAGACCCACTGCTTGGGAACCACTTTGATTGTTAGAGATTAGTTCTGTCTCTAATTGGGATTTATATCCCGTACTCTACAGGGATTGCCAGGAACATCAGGAGAAAAGGGCGAGACTGGAGACGTTGGACCCATGGTGAGTTTCGTGCTTTAAAATACACACGTTTTGACACCTCCTGATTGATAACATTCTGAGGGTGGTGCCATTCAATAGTGTGGTGGTGCATTCTGGGAACACACAGGCGACTGCCGCTCTGGGACCAAACTATGTGTATTCCATTCCAGTAGCTTTCAATTGGTTTAAAGGTTCTATGATATTCATTTTCACTTTTTTTATTTTTTATGTTTTTTGGGGGGTTTTATGGCCTCAATTACACCCAAGAAATCTGAACTTTGAACATTCAGTGGATTTTCTGTGGTCTGGGGTTTTCTGAATAATTAGGCTGAAAAGTAATCTGAGTTTGGCCCTTCGGCAGTGAGGTCACAGCCGATTAATCCCGCCCACTCTCCTCCTCGCCCCTCCCCTCCCCTATCCTTTCCTTTGGGGGGGGGGCGGAGCAGAGGCGATCACCAGCGACACCCGCAGGCAAAGATTAATTTTTTCATTGCAGTTGAAAAGGCTTTAGAAATGTGAGAGAAAAACACCTGCCATGGATCAATGGAGTGGAATTTTTTGTTAAAACTTTCTATACACGTTTGAAGGACCATGACAAAGACTTTTAATGTGTGGTAAAACTGAACGTCATGAAACCTTTAACAGAGCAACATGTTTGTGCTGATCATTATGTCAGAAACCAATGAACATTATGCTACATTTGGCAGTTGTGGGTTCAAACCCATTTGGAAAGCTATTGCTTTAATCAATGGAAATGGTAAAGTGTTGTCCCTAAGGCCCTGTCCACCACGCTAGCATGGATATTTTCCAAAAAACCTTTTTCCTCTACGTTTGGGCTTCGTATCCACACGCGAGCGGCGTTATCTGTTTGTGATAGCTTGTGCCGTATTGAACACAGAAGCAGTTCCTGATCTGCTGTTGATCGGGAATGCGCTCTAATGGGTTTCTGCGTTTACGTGTGTACGCAGGTCGTTTTTTAACCTACGGTCATGTGGACTGGATTTATTTATTTTTGAACAGAGATCGAACATATCTGTTTAGAAAAATATCCATATAGTCAAGTCCTTTGTAAAGGTGAAACCAAGTTAAATCAAAATCCATCACAGTTGGACAAACACAGACTGATATACTTTACTGTATGTACACTAGGATTCACAGTGATTGTACAAACATCAGTTGTGAACAGAGGCGTCATTTAAGAAAAAACTAGGGGGTGGCAAAAAAAAAAGGGACCACTTAAGCCCTATTTCAAAAGGGTGAAATATAGCCGATGTAAGTATTGTGAGCTTGTAGATCGGCTATTTTTCCCTGTTTAAAAAGGTGGTTCCCACCAAATAGACTACTACAGATTACTACAGACTGGCAGTCAGTCGTATGAAGTCGGGAGATCAGTCGGTTGGAAGGTGTGAAAACAGTTGCTGTGATTAATTATGGTTGCACACAAGAAAACGTGTCTACAACATGTTTCACTTTCACATGCAGATGGATGGGCGTGGATTGAGATCATAGATAGATGTTTTTTTATTGAACAACAAATATCTAAAATCTGATAAATCTGCAAAAAACTAAATTGGGGAAAAGAATAATGGAGAATATACACAAAAATAAATTAATTTGAGGTTAAAAGCAAACTCTAGGGGTTGGCAATTGCCATCCCCTGGGACCCCAAATGACACCCCCGGTTGTGCATTCGACTTGACTTGAAAACACTTAAAACTAGAGGTGTGCATAGTTAAACCACTTGAGTCACTGTCAGATGACATAAATGTCCTTGACCTTTGACCGCAATCAGATATTCAGATGTAATATAGGAAGATGAATTGCCTTCTGTTGGGATTTGATGATAATATAGTGTATTGAGTCATTGCGGACAGAGTGACGTACAGTGCATACAGAAAACCATTCCAATAACGTTGCTATTGCTTTACAGCTCAACCAACAAGGCTCCAATTGTTGTACCAATATCAAAATACTTAAAGCACAATTAAAAAAATATGAATAAAAAACATAATAATAACCTAAAAATATAAATAAAAATCCCAATAATAACCTTAGTATTTAACTGACTGTGAAATAGTGTTAAAATCAAGCCATGTAGCCCTTTGTTGGTGGATTTGCATGGCATTTGGTTGGAATATTTCAAATGGTACAAAAATGTTCACTGAGTTCCATTGTGATTGTTTGAAACCATGCTTAGTAAACATTAATGACCTCAATTACTATTCAACCTAGAAAGGTTGTTTTGATGTCAAACCCTAGGTTTTAGTGCTGAACTGAACCAAATTCAAGGTGATGTCACATTCTACTAAATTATGCAAAGACAACATGTTACCCTTTCCTATATATTATGTTTTTTTTTAAAGTGAACACAATAGTTCACATTTCAGGTAGTCAAGTATTACAATGGTAAACATTTCTGGAAGCATACATTGTACCTATATATTACTTACTTACGAAATTACTTTACTAACCAGAAAGTCGTCATCATCATCGTCATCCTCTGACTCTTCTGGAAGAAACGTGTTCTCAAGTTGACACAGTCCACAGACATGGTAGTTCATATCTTCTACAAGAGCAGCGGATTGTCTTGCAGGCTGAGCAGCAGTTACAATGAATGACCTTCAAGTGACTGTCTGCAGCAGCATTCATTCTTGACATGCATCAAGAGCATCAAGTGGTACGAATCGATTATCTTGCAGGTTCCACCCCTAACCCTCATATGGTTCTAATGATCGCTCAGAGGGGAGCAGCTAAGTTAGGGTTCAAGTGTCTTGCTCATGGAAACCTCGACACATAGCCCGAGCTGGGAATTGAACCTGGGACCTTCTGTTTTCCAGGCAGCCTCTCTTACCATTCAACTATGGCTCCCCTCAAGACCGAAGGACAGGGTCTCCTTTTACAAGTCTTTTTGCCAACACTGGAAAGCAGACAAGCTGTGTCACAAGCAGTCACAGCATGGATGTATAACTGAGAACACAACATATCTGAGGATTTATTTTAAATGGTTGATGTCATACACACAGATTGCCATCAACTTTACACTTTGGACATGACTTCTCAGATTTTTGGTCAGGTGTTGGCAAAAAGACTGGTCTCCATATCGTCGCTGTCAGGCAGAAACCAGCTAACTCCATTTTCAGCTTTTTTCATAAATCAACGCTATTGAACACCCCTTACGTCTGTGTGTTGGTAAAAGAAATATTGAGCCAAATGAAAAGGCGCTTCTGACAAAACTCCATTGGATCCTCAAACTGTCGACCAAACCAGCTAACTCCACCCCCTCTCCCCTGCGTGGCACACAGAGCAGCTGCAGACTCAGAGCGGAAGAAAACAAACTTTAACGAGGCAGGGTTTTCCCCCCCGTAGTCGTTAAAAGTAACTATGCAGTGTACCTGTTTATAAAACTTAGCACTGACACTAATGTTATGAAAATAATTCTGTTCATAAAATGATGTAGTGTTTTCTGAGGAGAGCAATGTGACAAGAAATTAGTTCATATAGCATTTCTCTCGCCAGTTCAACTGAAACTGCAACTCCATGAACCCATCTTTGCAGAAGTTATTGTAATATTTAAAGTTCTGCTTTATTATTGTAGGACTATATAAGCAGTGTTATGAAGCATCAGGGCATTAATTCACGCGTTGTGATGCATTGTGAGCTTGGAGATCTGTTCTGGAGGCTGTTCTTATCAATGATGTACAAAACCTCCTAACTCCACTTGAGGTGGATTTGGGTAAAGTGGTGATAATATAATAACACATGCAAGTATCTGACAATATATAAAGTCACAATTCCAACTTTGATGAGGCAGTATTGCTTTGTTTTAAAAAATACAAGGTTTCCTTCATTTCCAGAAAGGTTTCTGCCCAACAGCAGAGATATGCTCTTGTATGTGGTCATAGAGAGACCGCCTGGGTTCGATTCCCATCCCCGGATACTTGTCGAAGTGTCCATGAGCAAGACACGTAGCCCCTAACTGCTCCCCCCTGAGTAGTGATGGGAAAAGAAGAGGTTATGGATGCCATGACCTAGGGATGGAACCTGCAGATTAATCGATTCGATGAATCAGTAATGAATGGATGCTGCTATCTTGAAGATCATTCATTGTAACTGCTTCACAGCCTGCAAGACAATCTGCTGCTCTTGTATAAGATATGGACTACCATGGTACAACAACTTGAGGAATGTCACAATTCCACATACGTTTTTCTGTTGGAGTCAGAAGATGACGATGAATAGTGAGGGGTGAATGGGCTGATAAACCTGGATTACTGGATTACTTGACGACTTTGTGATTATTTAAGTAATTTCATAAGTAATAGATACAGTATATGCTTCCAAAAATGTTTTATCATTTTAGTACTTGAATATACTAAATGTGAGCTATTGTGTTCATTTTCTAAATAATTGCATAATTGCATAATTTAGTGGAATGGGACATCACCTTGGGATGCCATCTTGGATTTGGTAATAGATTATTTTACTCATGGCAATTTCACTGATTCAGTTGCATTCCTTGAGCCCTAAAACCTAGGGTTAGACACTATCCCATACCTAATACCATGCCAAAAATTTGAAATCTTTTGCCAAATCTTTATAATTTTTGACATATTCCCTCCCAGCTATCAGGTATGCCACATCCATTGCATCAGTTTAGGCTCACAATCCTTGGGCACCGTACCTCTGGACAGGGTATTTTGTTAATGCCTGCATGCATGGAATTAAAAGAAAACACTGTGCTGGTTAGTAATCGGCCAGATGCACCACCAATTTACCACCCTCAAAACTAGAGGCCAACATGCTTTGGATAAAGGACCTATATAAATGCACCATTTACCATTTTACTTGACCTAGGCTTGTATTTGAATGACTTGAGAGTTGACCTGGACTTGTCTCGTATGACTAGAGATTTGACCTACACTTGTATCAAATTACTGAAGACTTGACTTGGACTTGGGATTAATTTGAACTTGACCTATATCAAATGACTTGAGATTTGACTTATTTTTATTGAATTACTTGAGACTTAATTGACTTAGCTTTGTCTCGCAAAACTTTAATCTTGACCTAGACTTGTCTCGTATAACTTGAGACTTGACCTAGACTTGTCTCAAATGACTTGAGACTTGACCTAGACTTGTCTCAAATGATTGAGACTTGACCTAGACTTGTCTCAAATGACTTGAGACTTGGCCTAGACTTGTCTCAAATGACTTGAGACTTGGCCTAGACTTGTCTCAAATGACTTGAGACTTGGCCTAGACTTGTCTCAAATGACTTGAGACTTAACTTAGGCTTGTCTCAAATGACTTGAGACTTAACTTAGGCTTGTCTCAAATGACATGAGACTTAACTTAGGCTTGTCTCAAATGACATGAGACTTAACTTAGGCTTGTCTCAAATGACTTGAGACTTAACTTAGGCTTGTCTCAAATGACTTGAGACTTAACCTAGGCTTGTCTCAAATGACTTGAGACTTGACTTGGACTTGTCTCTCATGACTTGAGACTTGACTTGGACTTGAACCGAAAGCCTCAAAAACTGCTCTGCTCTCTACAACCATATCTAAATAAAGCCTAAAATCCATTTTATATGATTGTTAACTCTTTCACTGCCAAGAGTATTTTCATAAAGTACTCCCCCAGTGCCAGCAATTTGCGTTTTTTTTTAATTTTTTAATTTTGTAATTTTTCATTCAAATAAATTATCTGATTGGGTTTTTAAACCCATAATACAGTTCTACCAGTAGAGAGCAACAAATCGACACATTGATGACCTCGCTGGCTCACTCGCCCCCTCCCAAACAGGCTCACGTCACATCCGGTCATAACCGGATGTTGACATTTTCGACAATCGTTGATCGGGCTAAATTACGATGTGATACACGACTACGATGACTGATCGTCACCCAGACCAAAGAGAGTAGACGTGGACCTCTCCGTTCGTTTTTTATACCGTGTGAAAAAACGTGACTTTCCCTATTCTGGCCGAAAATGACCGCGGGAAAAAAAATGAGAACCGGAAACGGAATCTGCGTCATGAAACCGGAACCCAATGAGTCTGAAGGAGTCAGGAAGCGAAAGTGATCATGAAAAATAAACAGAATAGCGCGACCACAGTCAAAAGTAAAAACTCGGGATTTCTCGTGCTGGCAGGGAGGGTACTCGGGAAAAACTCGGGATATCTCGGGGCGTGGCACTGAGAGAGTTAATGGTGGCCATGTGTTTCATCAGATCATAACTAGTTATGATTAAATATAGGTACTGAACCCTATAGGTTGTATACCACTTTTGGTTCCTAGCCTTAGGGATTTTTGTTTTATGCAAACGTAATTCGTAATTGTTTACTCTGTTTACTTTTCTAGGGTCCTCCTGGTCCCCCGGGACCCCGTGGCCCTGCTGGTTCCAGCGGTGCTGATGTGAGTAGCTTTAAACCCTACCTGCAAAATCCTTATTTTAATAGAAAATAAAGTCTAGTATCATGGGATTTTTACTTTATAAGCTGACACTATTTGAACTACACTGTACTTTGTTGAGACCCTATAATAATGTATTTACATTACCTATTCAGGGTCCTCAAGGTCCTCCTGGTGGTATTGGAAACCCTGGTAATCTCGGAGAGAAGGTAAAGTGATTAACTGGTATTCATCATGTTATTGAAACGTTTCCCCCGCATGATCTACTGTAGTAGATACTGGAATGACCCCAGTCTGTCTCAATGACTGACTGAAACTTTGCGTTGACAGGGAGAGCCCGGTGAGTCTGGACCCCCTGGGATTGGAGGAGAGCCTGGAAAGAAGGTGAGTGGCTGAGTAGAGACCTTGAATTAGCCAAGACGTTGGTGTTCTCCCATCGCTCGACTCTTTGATCCAGCAGTGAATGACATTTGTGGTCCAAATTGCAGGGACCTCGTGGAGAGCGCGGAGAGAAGGGAGAGGGTGGACAGCCAGGTACTTCTGGACCCGCCGGAGGAAGAGGACGGCCTGGAGACGACGGACCTAAAGGAAACCCCGTATGGCTCTCTCTCAATCTCTCAGACACTCAAACACATACCATATGAAATTTGACTTCAATGTCTGATGCCTAATTCGTGCTCTGTCGCACGATGGACGTCGCGGGCCAAATTATGAATCGGGCTTGAGCTGTGTGTTCCCTTCTGTCCGCAGGGTCCCGTTGGTTTCCCTGGCGACCCCGGTCCCCCCGGTGAGCTCGGACCCAGAGTGAGTATCCCGACACGTCCGGCCGTCATCCTATTTATTACATATCTGATTTATAATTATTGCATCCAACAACGAATCCGGTTGACCTGTTTAACGTCGTCTTTCAGGGACAAGATGGAGCCAAGGGAGAGAGAGGAGAGGATGGCGAACAAGGAGAAGCTGTGAGTAGCAGTGAGAGAGTGTAATGTGTATCTGTTACAATGTATCTGTTATGATGTAGATAGATACTTGTAGATCGCCTATTTCCGGCCAATGTTCCCCTCAGAATATGGATGCTAGGGTTCAAGTGGTTAGTGTAAAAAGTCCCTATCACACAAAGATTTTGTGATGTGGGCGGCCATAGCTGAGTGGTTAGTGAGCCCGCCTAGGGAGCCAGAGGCCCTGGTTGCCCCAGGTACGATTCCAGGCCACGCCAGCATATGTGTCGATGAAATGAAATTTGTCCCTGAGCAAGACTCTTAACCCCTAATTGCTCACAGGCCCTCATTGGAAACAAGCCCGCAAGGACTTTCATGAACGTCCTGTTAAAAGGAATTATCCTTATCCTTTATAGGGACTGTGTGGCCCCCCTGTAGTAACTTTGAGGATCCCCTAGGGGTCCCGGACCCCCTGTTGGCATATAGGTACAAAGAGAAGTCCAGCGTGCTTCAGCCAGTTGAAGGTAGAAGAGCTTGTTGGCGCTCAACAGGGACAACTTGAATTATAGAGAATAATACCTGGCCACTTCAGGAGAGACTAAACCCACATAAAATACGGGAGCACTGGACTGGTCTGCATGTATTTATTATTTTGCAGGGGTGACTGACGTTTTCGACCGTGTCTTCCTAACAGTCAAACACAATAGTCGTTAGCATGTTCCCTCCTGAACCGTTCTCTGATAGCACATCAACCTGCATTTCAAGCTTCAAAAGTGTATTTGTAATAGAAAATTATATTTACAAATCATATAAGCCGATACAGTTTTTTATTAATACAAACACCATTTCAAAACACCCAAGAATCATGACTTTGTCATTAATACTTTTTTTTAATGGAATAGGCTTGAGTGACATCCAACTGTTTTCAATAGATGATGTCAGTGTGTAATAACATGTCTGCAACATGTCTGCTCGTTTTGAACTTGTCTCTCCCTCGCTCCCTCCCTCCCTCCCTCCCTCCGCAGGGCTCCCCTGGACCCACCGGTGAAAACGGAGGTCCTGGGCCAGCTGGAAAGAGGGTAACGTCACCTAGTTCCTCTTGACGGGCTTTCTTTAGTACCTGTGACACATGACACAGATCATATGGAAGCCAGATTTGAATTTGAAGATTTATAAAGTTGTTAATAAAACTGCCTTTAATATACGTTGTGTTGTATTTTTTTACAGGGTCCAGCTGGAACGAGAGGACCAGAGGGACGACAGGGAGAGAAAGGAACCAAGGTAAGAGTTCAGAGGTCGTACAATGTCATTTGTATTTTCCTCTGCTTTTCACGACCACATCGTGACGCATTTCCTAGTGAAACGGGCTGGGTGCGTCTCAGCCAATCACAGCTATGGGGACGTTGGGGCAAGGTACTGTAGGTGCAAAGTCCCATCGGGTTATGGGATCCGAACTTCTGCAGGCACTCACGCTGTGCTGCGTCGCGCACCTATGATAGTGCACTGCAACAAGGCAGTGATGAATCAAGTTATGTTACTGCATTGCTTATTTCTCACTTCAAATGTTTTCAGAAACATATTTTAGCGTACTGTTTAAAAGGAGATTTCTAACACACTTCTGCTGTCTTTGCTGAGATCTGTGTGAAAAACTGAGTGATAGGTGTCTGTCATCATATTATTGGTTGAAATTGGTTAGTTCACACGTTTTTGTTTGACATGTGGTAATTAAGATTGGACTTTTAGGGATTTTTGATAAGTAAGACGCTCAAGAGGACAACGAAGTGAATTTATCTTGTAGTGTGTCAAATCTGTAGCTTCCTGTTTGATTCATAGACGTCAGGGTTGTATAAAATATGGAACCTGGACAGATTTGAACGTGATCCTGTAGTTTGGAGTGACTGTAATTTGCGAAATGTCATTGAATGTGTGATCCCGATTCTTCTAGTGTGTTCAAGGCATAAGTCACTCATGATTAGATCATTAGCTAAATGTACATGCATTTTCTTCCCAGGGAGACTCAGGTGCCCTCGGAGCCCCAGGAAAGACCGGCCCAGTTGGTCCCCAGGGCCAGCCAGGAAAACCAGGAACAGAGGGTCTCAGAGGTCTTCCAGGATCAGTGGTCAGTAAACACACTGCAAAAGAGAAACAATGGAACCAAAAATGCAAAAGAACATGAATAATAGTGATAATAGGTGTTGGATTAACAATGGTGACCAAGACAAAGATACCACATACTGTATAGCCTAATAAGACTGTTGATGAGTGACTGTTGGTTCCTCTTTGCTATCAGGCTAGAGGACACATGCTGAATGTTGTTAATGTGATTGTTGTGTTGTGGATGTTGTTGTTCATGTGATCATTGCATTGTGTTTCAGGGTGAACAAGGATCTCCAGGCGCAACTGGACAGAAAGGACCACCCGGACCTCTTGTGAGACTTATTTTCATACATACATGATTTTATACAGTTTAAAAATAATTTGATGCACCATTTTGGCAACATAAATGGTAAAAGCGTCAGTGTTCATTTGGGGGACCATTTTGACAACGTTTCTACAGAGTAGTAGCATACAATATAAGCACCAATAGAGCAATACCAATACCAACAGGGAACCTAGAGGTGTGCGTAGAAGAGCCAATGCCATAATCTATTTACATCTATCTTCTGCTTCCCCTTTTTCTTTCTTTCACCTGGCTCTCTTCCACTCCTCTTCATCTTGTCTCTTCCACCCTCCTTATCTGTGTCTGCCCTTCATCCTCCTCCTCCTCCACACCCCTCCATACTGCAGGGTCCACCCGGCTTGCCAGGTCTTCGTGGAGATCCAGGAGCCAAGGGAGAGAAGGGTCACCCAGGTCTCATCGGTCTTATCGGACCCACCGGAGAGCAGGGAGAGAAGGGAGACAGGGGCTTGTCTGGACCTCTTGGATCGGGTGGATCCAAGGGAGAGACTGTGAGTTTGTTTTGAAACATTTCAGAGAAATGTTCCACAACCGTACTGATACGATGGACAGCGAGCGAGTATGTTTCCAAAAACGACTAAGTGTCACTGAACGGTGGTCACATGGCCCACTGGCAAGCAATTTAGACTTTTATACCTTGCAACAGCCTGGAGAGGAACCGCTCTCCAGCAACATGCAAATAGAATACACACTCTCTTAACCTTTTTTGCCACCCAAAATGGATTCATTTCAAATCGGTGTGTATTTCGACTCAGGAGAAAGGCCTGATTTAGTTGTGTGCCGGTGATGCGCATAAAAATGAGCAGATCTACAAGCTTGTAGATCAGCTATTTCTGGTGCACGACATGGTGTGCAACCAAGTATAAAATCAGCGGTTCCAGCAAGAGTCTCTACCTTGATCTATTATATCAACCTTCTTACATAGACAGATTAGACACCATCAGACACACAAAGGTGGACGTCCAAACCCTCCGTTTACATTTTGGCCATTTAGCTGCCATCCCAAGACACTTATATGCATGTTCAACTGCAGGCAAGCAATATTATCCCATTTGTATTTAAAGAGTTGAAACCATGCATGGGGATATGGATTTGTTTTTAATAATGTGTAAACATCCATCATCTCATGTCTTCTGTTGTAGGGTATGCAAGGAGCCACTGGACCCCTTGGCCCCGCTGGTCCTGCTGGTATGCCTGTGAGTATCTTCACCTCTGAATATAAACATCCTTTGTGAACCTGAATAGGTGACAGAACTTCCTGCATCTAAGAGATTCCAGTTGGTCATAGTAGCCTAGTAGTGACAGAAGTACAATGGTGAATCGTCACAATTACTGAAGCCTAATATCTTCCACAGGGCCCTCAAGGTGTCAAGGGAGCTAAGGGATCTTCGGTGAGTGCATCTGGCAGTTGTTTAATAACAGAGTTACACAATAATTCCTTGTATGGTATATGTTGTTGTTGTGTACTGTGCAGAATGTAAACTCTTTTGTGTGTGTGTTCGTGTTTAGGGAGGATCTGGACCTAAGGGAGAGAAGGGTGTGTCAGGTCCCCCTGGACCCCCAGTAAGTAATCTACGAACTCCTACTAGGATTTAATTGATTTATTTACTGTATACACATTTTGATGCCCTTATCTTTTTTAAATACCAAATAAGAGTAACATTTCTCTTCTCTTTTGGCTACAGTCCTATACTGTATGTCTAAAGTAGTCCGTTTGAGGGGCAGAAGTGTCCCAAGGAGTTAAACATGAGAACCATGATCTATTTTAATAATAATTTCAAAGACAAAACATTGCTTGAAAGATTGAAGAATGAAAACATACATTGTATACAGACACAGATCTTATCCATTTGTATATAAAACACAACCATAATTTAAAAAGACAAACACATGCCTCTCTGGGATAACGATGTCACAGATGATGTGTCCTCTTTTCCATGTTCATGAACATAGAAGCAATGTGATTAAGATTGATACAAAAAACATAATAATAATCTAAGGGCTTAGAAATATTTTACTTCAAAATAGCATCATTGATACCTCATTACAAAACATAGATCTACCACTCAACATCACGGACACTATTACTGACCATCCCTCCCCCCCCTTCTTTGCCTCCAGGGTCCACCAGGTGATGTGATCCAGCCCCTGCCCATCCAGAGGAGTCCCAAGTCCAAGCGCTCCATCGACGCCAGCCAGATGCTCTCAGACATGGACGCCGACACACCCGTGGCAGACGCCACGGGGGCAGACCTCCTGGCGATGGGCGCTGAGGGCATGGAGGAGATCTTTGGCTCGCTGAACTCCTTGCGGCAGGACGTGGAGAGCATGCGCTACCCCCTGGGCACCCAGGACAGTCCCGCACGCACCTGCCAAGACCTGCACCTCAGCCAGCCCGACTACAAAGACGGTAAGTGGTGAGGGTGTGGCCTGTGGGTCAGGGCAGGGGTCCGTACTGTAAATAAAGGTTCATACGTTTTAAAACCCCACGACCTCATAACTATGTATGTGAAAAGAACTTAAGGGTCAGGACAGGAACACATAGACACAAGTCATGAACATCTAAAGTGTAATATGATATCAGTCAGAGAATAGGGAAGCTATGAGAGACAGTTTAGTGAACATGCAAGATGGAAGGCTCTGGTAAGATTCAATCATAGGCCAGCAGAGGTCATTGTTGTTCTGGAGATGTCTTACCCAGGGCTTGAAATTAACCCCCACAAACCTACCAAATGCTGAGGGAAAAACTATTGAACTACTGTATGCTTGGCCCGTGATGAATCTGTCTGAAGCCACAATTCTGCTAGTCCTAACCCTACAATTATTCCAACGCTGAGTGTCTGTCTGTCAGTAAAAACTGACTGTGGGCAGCTATTGTTCTCTCACATTAGTTTGTCAAGGTACGCAAATTAGGCCTTGTGGAGATATTTGGGATAAGAAAATAAATCAAAATAAAATAAATTAAAACATTTTGGCTCTGTGTACGTTCTGATTGGCTGGTATCTTTAAAATCTAGAAGCCATGTGAGCCGTTGATCCAGAGGCCTGGTGATCTCAAGCCCCGGTCTTAATCATTACACTTCAGATGCTAAGCCTGGCACCCTTCACAAGTCTATGATTAAACGCTGTTTTCTGCCTGTATTTTTACATATTTTTCCTCTCCCCTCTGGCTCCTCCTCCAGGCGAGTACTGGATCGACCCCAACCAGGGCTGTTCCAGAGACTCCCTCAAGGTCTTCTGTAACTTCACCGATGGAGCCGTCGAGACCTGCCTGTATCCCAGCAAGACCATTGACACGGTCAGTCCCCTGGCCAAGATACATTAATCAGGCGTTTGAACAACATAAGAGGACCATATAGTACAATACAGCACATTATCTTGTGCTGTATTATTTTTCATTATCTTTCACATCACACACATTAAGTATTATAAGTGTGAGTGTATACTTGTACAGTTGCTATTTGAGTGAAAATCTGGTGGTGTAAAGAACATAACGGCGTGCACTGTGCATAGTTGAGCAGTGAAACGCCTAGTTTCAACATCATTTAGAATAGGATTGTCCTTTCTATCCTCATCTATGAAAGTTAATGCAGAGAAGTGAAATGTGATCAGTCTCATCCATCTACGATGAATAGTTAACTTTTAAGTTAATTAAGTAACACAATGTTTTTCACAATAATTGACCTTTGTCTACTTTTAACTCAAATCTTTGCTTCTGGGGGGTCTCTGGAACAAAATATTTTGAGATTGGGGTCCGCGGCCAAATACATATCATTTTGGGGGGTCCTTGACATGAAAAGGTTTGAGAACCACTGGTATAAGGTATGTTAAAGGTATGTGTGTTCATGGCAGGTGAGGATGAGCACTTGGGAGAATGAGACTCCAGGATCCTGGTACAGCCAGTTCTCCACAGGCAGCAAGGTGAGTAGCTCTTCTGTTCGGGACATACAGTATACAGGCTGCTTTTAACCTTCTGATTTCACTCAATGTCTCTATTACCTCTATTCTCTGATGTCCACACCAACCCAGATTATAAGAACTCGTCTAATTTCGCTTTCTCCTGGTCTTCCCTTTATCCCCCTGACTCCATAACTTCCTTCTCCTCCTGCTAATTTTCTCACCCTCTCTTCTCTATCTCCCTCCTCCTTCATCTGACCCCCTACTTGTTTCACATTGCCATTTCACCTCCTCTTTGCTCTCCTCCTGCTCCTAATCTTTCTCCGCCCCTCCTCCTCTTTTCCCTTCCCTCTGTCCCCCTTCCTCCTTCACCTCCTCTTCTATCTCCACCTCCTATCTACTCTTACATCCTCCTCCACATCCTAACTTCTACTCCCTCTTGCATCCACCTGCTACCCTCTCCTCCTTCCTCCCTCCTCCGCCACATCCTAACCCTTCCTATCTTCCTCCACCATGTACCTCCACCTCCTCCCAGTTCTCCTACGTGGACTCCAATGGGGAGCCGGTGGGTGTGGTCCAGCTGGGCTTCCTGCGGCTGCTGAGCGTTCAGGCCCGTCAGAACCTGACGTACCACTGCCACCGCTCGGTGGCCTGGGCCGACCGCACAGCCAAGGGCAACCACAAGAGGGCGCTGCACCTGCAGGGGGCCAACGACGAGGCGCTGAGCTACGAGACCAGCCCTTACATCAAAGCGCTGATCGACGGCTGCTCTGTGAGTGATTGATACAGACAGATTGATTGATTGATCCATTCATTCATTCATTCATTCATTTTCTCCCTTTCTGTGACACATTTTGACTGTGGACAAGTAGAAAAGCACACACATTAAAGGGATAGTTCACCCAAAAATTAATGTTTTTCCTATCGATTAGTCACCCCATGGAGACTTGAATTCATGGATATTTTTTAGTTTTTGTCGCAATTCTAAGCCAATAATTTCATGACCAGCGAACCGGTAGGAGACACAAAGGAGACTACCGGAACCGCTGCCGGTCATCAAATTATTGGCTTAGGAATGCGGCAAAAACTAAAATATATCCATGTATTCAAGTCTCCATGGGGTGGCTAATCGATAGGAAAAAAGTAATTTTGGGGGTGAACTATCCCTTTAAAATGCCAGGTGCAGGGCAGATGCACAGATCAAATAAAGATAGAGGCCGCACACTGGATTATGCTCCAAAATACTTTATTCTATTTATTACCACCTTGTAGCGTGATGTTTTTTACGCTTTGACTATGTGGATCTTGGTTACTCACTCTGTCGTCTCTCCGTCTCTCCCCCAGTATCGTAAGGGCTTCGACAGGACAGTCCTGGAGGTGAACACACCACAAGTGGAGCATCTTCCTCTACTGGACATCAAGGTGTCAGACTTTGGGGAGAGCAACCAGCAGTTTGGCTTTGAAGTGGGACCTGTCTGTTTCCAAGGCTAAAAGCAAACACACACACAGAACATGCACACACACCATGCCAAGAACCACACGTAAATAACACGCACACACACACACACACACACTGACACACAAACATACACACTCACATGCACTTAAAGACACACACACACAATGACGATACATGCCCAGCAATTTGTAAATTTACTTGTAAATGATATGATTAAACAGACACACACGCACAAACATCTGCTCACACAAATACTGCACACACACACTTACACATACACACACACACACATACACACACACAAAGAAATCTCGATGTGAGATAGCCACTCACACTCTCTGCCCGTGGGACATCATGCGCCATCGTCCCAACAAGTAATGGACGTCAAGACAAAATCAGAATAAACGGTAGAACATGAACACTCTCACGAAGAGGAGGCCATCTGCTGATCGATTGAAACGGACAGCGAGAGAACCGGCGAGATAGTTAGATGGATGGATGGCGTTCTTGGGAATATAGAACCGCCAGTGTGAGAGAGAAAAAGCCGGCGACTTCAATGCCAGAATGCCCCGCCTCCGACCCCCCTCTCACTCCTGTCTCCTCCCCACTGTCTCTCTCCAATTTTTTTTTTTTTGCTCCACTTTTCTTGTTTTCTCTACCTCTCACCTCATCTTCCACCCACTAGTCTCAGCTCCTGCCAAATCACATACAAGAGGAGCCGAACGAAAATGGAACATTGGTTCCTCCACCAGGAGCAAATAGAGGGACGGACCAAAGCGGCGAGCCCGATTCCCAACTGGGCTCTGCTTGTGAACATCTGTATTTGTCTAGTCTAGTCTAGCAACCGCGCAAATGTGCTGTTCATTGTCGGGCTCTCATATGTAACCTCTGTGCGGTTCTGACATAACCTGACGCAATGTGGCATCTCAATGCAGTCAGTATGTGGCGTCTCAACGCAGTTTGTGGTGAGTGTGAACTAGACTTTGCTGTATGCAGATGTGGCCATGAGCAGCCGTTGATTCAGTACCGTATGAATAAAAATGTACAAATGCTTTGAGCAATGAGACAAGCCTGAAAATTATTAAGGCAGTCCAAATTATGTTGCGTGTGGTGGGGCAATATAGAAGGGATGTTGGCCTATCTCATAGTCTATATCAACGACGAAACCAAAAGCCATC
This sequence comes from Gymnoscopelus braueri, assembly GCF_963280865.1. Taxonomy (NCBI): domain Eukaryota; kingdom Metazoa; phylum Chordata; class Actinopteri; order Myctophiformes; family Myctophidae; genus Gymnoscopelus; species Gymnoscopelus braueri. The sequence goes on from NC_137613.1 coordinate 18,007,804, forward strand.
CACTTTGTAAATTGTGCTGTGCTTGATGTTCTTGTACATGTATTTTATACCTGTCACAGCTGCCACTGAAAGGGCCAAATGTCTTGTTTTTTTATTTGTTTGTTTTTTTAAATCACACACGAGCCAAGTAGGCCAAGAGGGTTGTGACATCACCAACTGACCCAGTACTGACAGATTCATTGCCTCCTGGGTTCTTTTAAGCCCCATTCATACTCCGTCGTGAAAATTGCTGACCTACATGCCCACAACACATCGAGGATGTGACGTGTTGTGGGCTTGTAGGTTGGCAATTTTCACTGCGAGCATAAATTGGGCTTTACTGTCTACATTCCAGAACCTTTTCTGACATTCCATCTTGTTCAGCCAGCGCATAACGCTATCAGGGTTTAAATATGTATATGAGTTTCAAAGTTCTGTTTCTCTCTCTCTCTCTTTACAACCGTGAATAAATGCATGCTTTATAAAAGACAAAAAAACACGTGACCAGGTGCTAATTATACCAAAGCAAAAACATTTTGTATTATTCATTTTGAATTCTTCATTTTTCTTAGTGTCTTTTTTTTTACCACCTCCAGAAGCTGTCACTAGGTTTTACCGGGGAAAATGTGCATTACCTTCCATTTGTACAGAAATAGTGATATTCTATTGTATTTATTTAAAACAGGGTGCTATGAGATTTAAAAGAAAAATAATACAACTACCAAATATTCCAGATGAATGTGGTATGATTTCATTTGTATTTATTTCCTGTAGCTCTCAGTCTAAGGTTCATTTGAAACAATTAAACATAAATTTTTAAACTCACTGATGACTTGGAGTTGACAGTACTTCTGTGCGCGCCCTACAGGTCCATGCATGATGTCACAAAAGACGACACCTTTTTGTACAACCAAAGAGTTTGTTTTGTGGCCAATTATTGTAATATCCCTTTTAGTGGTTCAATGTTTTTTTGTTATTTTTTCATCAATTGTACTGTTACAAAAATTGCTTCCTTTGTAATGATTAAATGTTGACTCTCCAATGCCGTCACATGTTCATTTGCTGTTTGCTACCGTTTTGATTTGGCTGTGACCGGTGCCTAGGTGGTTGCACCTGACTCTGCTTGGGCCTATGATTGGGATCTGAGGCCAACCGTTTCAATTCAATGCCTAATATTTGTTTCTTTTGTTTCTTTTCTCACTATTGTTTCACATGCCAACCCGCTTGCCACAATCTAAACTATAGTGCAGTCACAGAGCTCTGTTATGTGGTCTTCTGTACTAGGGAGGCAGGGTGGACAAGTGGTTAGACACTTTTCTGTAACTGGAAGGTTACATGGGCGTTTGATTCCCATTACGTCTCAGTGCGTTTTCAGTCAACAATCGCATTGTATCCTGTCTGACCCAATCGCTGAAACCCAACCTGTTCATTCACGTTATTTACCAGAACATCAGCTAAACACCTACAGACAGGACAGGAGAGGCAGCAACATAACCTTCTGTTTGAGAGACCACAGCGGGTAGTCGACAGTTAGCTGGGAGGGGACGGGACATTTCTCTCAACCACCAATAGGGCAGATAAAGAAGAAAAGAAAGGTGGTGTTTGTAAAATAAAGGCTATGGGATAATATACTAGGGGTTTGGGTTTGATTAAAAATATATATATTTATATGGTTGGGGAGGGGTGGTTGCTTCCAAAATAAAGGGGAAAAAAGTATGAAGGGAGAAATAAACTGTCCTTGTAATTCAACAGAGAGAATAACCTCAACTGTTTGTTTTTATTGTGTTAAAGACAAAAGTTTCAACAAAATAAATTGGTGCTGGAAAGAGAAAAAAGTATTATTTTATGATGTGTGTAAGTACAATTTTTTTAAATTTTTGTTTGTAATATATCTTTTTTTAAAGTGCGACTTGACTCTTCTGTTTTTTCCCCAAGCCCATTAGTTAAAAGTTTCCTTCCTTGTGGTTGTGGTGTCTTTTTTTTATTTATGTCCAAAGCATTTTTCTCCTAACATATTACATAATTGTTTTAGTCACCACCTACTGAAGTTCATGGAATACTTTTAATTTAAACTGTACAGACTGTTATCTGTATGAAGAGCTGTCTAAATTATATTTAGTATCTGTGGGTGCTAATCCAAACACGAGTTCTCTCAGTTTGACAATAATTACAAGCATGTGTTTATTTGCAAGACATAATACAACATGGTAAATCCTCTGTTTTATACTGTACATATTCACAGTCAGATTAAACAATCATGATCAATCAATGGTGAATCATCATGGCCAGAGCATTACAACAATGAATTCAGCAATTAACTGTTCAAGGTGTGGCAAAAAAACGGGCCTTCAATTGGTCTGCTTCAGCATGAGGGGCAGCTGACTTAGCCAATGAAAAGTCCTCCTGAGGATGAAAAATATGGTTTGCGCATTTTTACTGTTTCTACTTTCTTTTTTCTTTTTACATTAAGCAGTGGTTAACATTTGAACTTGTGATACTTCACAGTCATGTAACACATCACATTATTAAGACACACATTAAGACACAACAGTAACTTATTGGTCCTTTTTAGAGATGCATACTACAGTAGCCGGCTTGTGAATTGTCCTTCCACACAGATCTTTCCAAATAAACACCTTTTTTTTAATTTGCATGCGTTACAGATAAATTACACATTCTACTGTTCGCTCCCACTGCTTTACCACAAAAAGTCATGTCAGTTAAAACAAAGCCACAAGCACCAGGCACGTGAATTGTACAGTACCTGTCACTTCGATGCTAGCTCCTGTGATGTAACGAGAGTCATCTGAGGCTAGGAACGCACAGACATCAGCTACCTCTACCAGAGGACAGAGAGAGAAGGGGGGATGGGGTGGAAGGACCTGGTTAACAAGGTAGTTAATTGATGGGAGGGAATTAGGAGTCACTGGTGTAGAAGAAGTATTGTGATGATCCTGCAGTTTCTGGATGACCATTCAAACATTTTCTCAGGTTCAATGCTCTTTCGCTTAAACGTTTAGATCTACGACCTGCTCTACCACAAGGAATCAGGTGATTAGGATTTGTTTATTTTCTTCTTTAATTGTGACATCTGACAGCTCTCAGGTGCAAAATCAAATCAAATCCTGTGACCTGTGTTTTAGCTAATTGAAGGTACCTTTAAGATTATGAGTTTCTACTACCCATGATCTCTGTTGGAGTGCTCTGTGGATGGACGTTCATGCACTTGTCCCCAAACTGCTTATATTTGTTGGAGGTTCTAATGAGAATATCCAAGTGAGTCTTTTGAGTTTGGTTTTGCGGTTGTTCTCAAGTCATGGATGCAAGCTTATTTCCTTTTTGACACGTGTTAGACTCTATCATTGATGACCCACTTTTGGGGTTCTTTGGACGCACTGATAAACACTGCTGTGGCAGGTGCTGTTGTTTGCTAATAACTCACCTGCTGGCTCACCCATTCTTCCCATAGGCACCAAGGAGGTCATCTGAAACACATATGAAACATAACTACGAATGATGGAACTTGCACAAATATCATTTCACCCACTTGTTTACACCTGTAAACCTGTGAGGTGACAGTAAAGGTGATTCTGACTTAATGTATGCAAGTAAGTAGGAGAGAATCCATACTTATGTTTTCATGCAGCTTCAGCTTTATTTTATTTGTAGAGCATTTTATTAAACTAGAGGTTCAGGCCGCTACGCAGCCCTCACAGTTACGTCGGGACATTAACCTGTGACTAAGCTGAGCCACCAGGATACATTAGGGGCAGTGTGGACAGAAAGAGTATTTTCTTTTAGCTGCCAGCACCTGTCTGCCATGTATTTCTAAGGACACGCTTGAGTGCTCCTCTTTCCAGTGCTGAGCATCACGTTTCAGCGCTCTCGGCGTCCAGCGTTTTTTGGCGGAGCACCCTGGAAGCTTCAAGCTGAAAATACTGAATCTTTTGGAGAGGAGCGCCGCTCATCAATGTCACGGTTTGATCTAATGTCCAGTGTCTGACCACCCGATCATTTACAACCTGACATTGAATCGTTACCACAACCATGAGAAGCGCTTTCAGTGGACATGGCCCCTTATTATACTACACTGTATATTTAGATTGGACTCTTTTATTCAGAGTGATTCACATGTACAGTAGAACATGTGAGCTTCATTTCCAAGGTCACTTTCATTGCAAGTGGCCAATAGCAAGTGGGACACTGAACTAAAAGCACAGCAGCTTGGCAATAATCCTGTATTTCTGTATCAGGCACAATGTGGTTTCTTTCTTATCTATATTGTAATAGTTATTTACCTTACTGATAACTCTCTCTGGCACTTTTGCTGTCATCGGAGTGAATATGAACCCTGGGAGAACACAGTTGCATCGAATCCCAAACCTGGAGGGAAGGAAGAGAAGACGACAAGTTTATTTTTTCTCTGCTTTTTCCATCTTCTACCGGATCTCAAAGGACAATACATTGCAGTCCAGTCATTTATCACAATAACATACAGTAGAGTGCATGTATGGTTCATTCTGACCAGACACTACATGACGTGATTTCATGAGCGAGTCTAAGCTACTAACTCCCCTGTAGGTGAACTAATTAATGCATTTTCAGGGATATCTGACTGCATAAGGTGTGTGTGTGTGTGTGTGTGTGTGTGTGTGTGTGTGTGTGTGTGTGTGTGTGTGTGTGTGTGTGTGTGTGTGTGTGTGTGTGTGTGTGTGTGTGTGTGTGTGTGTGTGTGTGTGTGTGTGTGTGTGTGTGTGTGTGTGTGTGTGTGTGTGTGTGTGTGTCTACCTGCTGAGTTCTTTGGCAGCTGTCCTGGTTAACCCTTCTACACCAGATTTTGAAGAGGCATAGTTGACCTGTCCAATGTTGCCCACCTGGAGACAGACAGACAGCACAAAGGTCATTATGGTCACCTCAAGTCAGATGTCCCTGAAAACATAGTTGAGAGCAGGGATGAGCTGTGGGGGGTCGGCGACCCCTTAGTTCTGGCGCTGGCTGGGGGGCTGGGAGCTCCACATGCACGCGCGAGCACGCACCGTCAGCTGCGGTCTTAACACCTTAAAGTTTAAACAATAGCCTCTCAAGGTTCGCGCCGTCAGCGGCGAGCCGTTCTCAATAGCGTCTACCTGGCTGCTTTGCATAACATTAGGCTACTCGAAAAAAGCCATGGACTTGAATTGAATGTGTACATTCCTCTCACACTGGCTGCGGGTACATGGACCATCATGTATTCATTCAGAATGAATTCATTCCGAATGAACTCATTCCGAATAGAGGAATCTGATCCACTCACCTGTTTACATGGGACCTGAATAAAAGTATTCCTCGTTTACATGACCAAAGCATTCATTCGGAATATAACTTTTGACATGCGCAAAGTGGTTCCCGCCTACGCCCGGGCATGGACCAGGGGCCACTACCCGGAGCAGAGCTTCCCCTGGTGGGCATGGGAGGAGGCAATGAATAGCCCCCTTGTGCCTCCGCGGCGGAGGTCTGTCGGTCGTAGACAGGCCGGTAAGCAACGCACCGACTCCTGGCCAGGCAGCGTTGTATGCGGTACAAGCCTGTGTTCCTTTGTTATCGCCGTTTTAATGCAAAAGTAGCAGATCTACAAGTTCAGACCAGTTTATTTTTTTGTATTGGTACCAGACACGGTAAAACGTAGGCTAGCCTATACTATTTGTCACATTTCTCATGTAGGTACGATGACGTCATCGCGCATTCGCACATGGTCATTATAATAATAAATAATAATACATAAACACCGGACCGCTCATGGTCATTATAATAATAAATGGAGAGAGAGAGAGAGCAACACTACAGTCTATGAAACAAGGCACGCTCATTTATGGCAAAAGTACAAAATTATTGGCATCAAAATATACTTAAGTAGAAAGTATAAGCTACTCATTATGCCGAGTGTCACGTTTTTCTTGTATTATTATGAAAAAGCTTTGAAACATGCTGTAACTCATTCACTGTGACGAAAACCCTCTTTCTGCGCCGAGTAGTCTGTCGCCCTAAAACACAATCGCCCCGGGTCAAAATCCAGCGACCATGGAGTGGCCGTGGATGGCCCGCTCAAAAGGTGCGTGGGGCGTAGTGTTTTGGGACGACAGTTCCGGCTGCCCATGTAATGAATTGATTAAGTAAAACTCATCTGTTTTCGCTGCAGCTGTGCCCTAATAATGTAGTTTTCATTTATCTTTGTTCACGTATGCTATTAAAACAATGCAGCTATTGCAGTATTGGGCCTTAACATGTGATTAAAAATGTATACGTATTTGGCCCTCGGCCCTCATATATAAAATAAATGTAAAATCTGATTTAAAATTGAAACTTGCAGCTGATCAATGCGTTTCTGCGTTTACGTGTGGACAGGGATTTAAAAAAAAAACTTTGTCATGTGGCATGGGATTCTTTTTAAAAACTGAGGACTAAAATACCCGTTTAGAAAAAGATCCATATAAGTGTAGCCTAGGCCATGCAATCCTTGGAGCGTCCGTTCTCCTGGACAAGTCTGGGCTTAACCATGGCTTATTAAATGACGCTATAGAATAGAATCATTCATTTTATCCCGCAGGAGCGACCGTGGCCGAATTAGAGATTTGATAGGTCATTTTTGGACAATTCTGACAGCACTATAAGCACGAACATGCGCAAAGGAATGCATGTATTCCAAACAGAGAGGAGTGTTCGAAATAAAGTGTTTACATGGTCAATTCCTATTGGTATATCCCGATTCAAACGGTCTATACCACCCCTCCTAACCCGAATGAAAATTCATTCGGGTCAGACTGGAATGGAATATTCTATTCCAATTGAGGTGTTTACATGAGCATTTCTATTCTGAATGAATTCATCCATTCATTCATTCCGAATAGAAGTGTATTCATTCCGAATGAAACTGTCCATGTACCCGCAGCCGACAACAGTCTCTGCACTGCAGAGTGTGAAGGGGATGCTTAGCAGAGGACCCAGTTCTCTGAGACAAGACAAAGACAAGTTGTCTGATTATTTTAAGTACTTATGTGTGGGTGAGTCTATGTAAAGGGCTTTTATATAAAACTAAAAGGAAAATAAAATAAAATTTGAAACAAAAATAAAAACAACAAATTAACAATGCAACTAAATAATAAGTAACTAAATAATATATAAGTATTATAGTAATAATTACATTAAAAATCACATGTTGAATACAGTATTTCAACTAGCACTGAGCTGATTGGCTATGTGCACATGCGTGCGCGTGCACGTGACGTCAGAAAATATAGCCCCCCTAGTTCAAAAATCCACAGCTCATCACTGGTTGAGAGTACATCACTAGAGCCCAGATTGTCTCTATTCTAACTTATCAGTGAGTGATTGAAGAGTAACATTCATGTTTATTCAAATGTATGGCTGCCTGGCTGCACTGTCCTGGTCACACATGCAAACAGCAGCAAATGGTTGTAGGCTAAAGAGCTAGAGGTTAAGTCTCACCTTGCCTACGATGCTGCCCAGAGTAACAATGGAACCCTTGGGAGCTCCGCAGGCTGCTAGAGCCTTGGCAAAAGCTTGAGTGATCAGAAACGTCCCCTTAACATAAGAGAACAAAATGGTGTCATTGCAGGAGCAGAGAGTAGATGAAAATACAAGACAAACATGGCAACAGATTCTCATATGAGAAATAGAATTACAGTCAAATCAGTATTTGTTCAGTATCATTTATGTATAGATAAATACAGAAGAATGTGATTGTGAACAGATTTGGGGTGAAGATATCCGAATCTGATACTGTGTTTTTGATGTTTGATATCTAACATCGCTCAAATAGAACAAAGGGAAGACAAGGACAGGGCAAAGGGACATGTTGTCCTTGTCCATGTCCATACAGACTGGTTACAATAACGTTTTATTCATTGAAATAAGTTCCAGATTGCAGCTTTAATTCTACTACAGTAAAGTCAAAGGTAGGTATCCACAAAGTTTTCATCCATATTTAGTTATAATTTCTAATAATAATAATGTCTGGATACCTTGAGGTTAACCTGAAGGACTCTGTCAAAGTCCTCCTCCTTCATTCTCAACAAGAAGTCATCCTGGGTGATGCCTGCCGCGTTCACACAAACTGAAGCCGGCTGGAAGTAGCGACACTGGGGAGGTGCAGACAAGAGGAGACGGCGACAGAGTGAGTGAGTGAGTGAGTGAGTGGGTGGGGGCTTTAAGACTAGCTGCTTGGGTGTGAGACAAGAAGAGGGAGTCAGAGGGTAAGAAGGACAGAGGGCAAGAGAGAGAAAAGGGACCAGTGTGGCTCGTTACTGAGGCTAGAAGGGTGCCTGTCACACCCACAGTACATACCTGTATGCTGGTGACCAAATTCTCAACACTCTCTTTCGATGACACATCCACCACTGCAGACATGTGCTCCTGCCCTCTGACATCACGAGGCAGGCTTCTCAGCGTTTCGCTGGCAGACCCCTCGCTGATGTCTGCCACCACCACCGAGGCGCCTTCGGAGGCAAGGCGCTGGCACACCGCACGGCCAATACCGCTGCCCCCTCCTGGATGGGAAGGGAGCACCACAAACAAACTTGTCCATTAAAAGGTGCACTGCAGTGGAGCAGCGGTTCTCTCAACGTGGGGTCCGGGGACCCTCGGGGTCCCTGAGGGTGTCCCGGGGGGTCCCCCGCAAAATTAGTGTATACAGCATCAAAATTAGTTGAACCACTTTACCCCTACATAGGCTATTTGAAAATAGCCGATGTACAAGCTCACAAAGTTTGAGAACCACTGCAGTAGAGGGCTGAATGTATGAGCAGTGTAGGAGCAAAATATATGTTTGCTTGGGTGTTTTTATTTTTGTTTTAGTTCCCACGTTTTGTTTTGATTGCCTTAATTGATTGATTAGTTCCTGTTGTGGTGTAACCTTATCAGTTGATTTATGTCAGGTGTGTGTCAGTTAGTCAGTCAGTGAAGGGGGTGAGTTAGGCACATATATTTTCTCATTTTTCTGTTGACCCTTTGCCTTTTGTTTGCACTGTTAATGTGTAGTGAAAATACACTACACATTAACATCCAACGACTATGAAATCTATGAAAAGGTTTAATCTGCAACATAATTTTATACTATATGTAGTGGGGGGTCCCTGCATCATCTCTCTCTCAGCTAACACTTGGCCTGAAAAACGTTGAAGACCCCTGCTATAGAGAATCTAAGCACTGCAATTAATTTAATGTAATGTTCTTGGGCTGAAATGAAAATGAAAACTTTCATAAACTCTGCTTTCATTGCACAAGAATGGACACCACTGGTGGAGAGGCAAGCTTTGTGTCCTGACCCCCATATTGCTGGCCTATGCTCAAATCATACCAGTATCGTCCTTCTGCATCTCCCTTTAACTGTTTATCCCCAGCTGTTATAATTGCCTAGTGAGAAAACAAACACGGAGTGTGGGCCACGCATCATTGATAGAATGCATCATTTTTTTTTTATCCAATTGTATAATTCACATCAAGATCTTGACTTAAACCCTCTGTCATCAGTTAAAACAAGCTGTTAGTCAACTTTTCTCTTGGGTTGGCATTCGAAAGAGTCTCATTTCCAGTATAGTAGCCTATTCTACATGCCAAAATATTTAGTATTATTTATTATTCTAATCATGTGACATTTTGTATTTCATTCCTTTGTATGGAACTGGAGAAGTCTAGAATGGGATTATTTTGCTTTGCAATTTTCATATCCTGTCTACTGCGGATGCGGAAACTGTCTATCTGCGTGCATTTGAGTGTGGAAATAACCGGATACAGTAGGCGTGCTCTAGACTGGATGTGAGCACTGAACAGTAAATAGAAACCTTGGTGACGCGAGTTTAGGAGCAGGGTAGTAGAGGGTAACGTTACCTTGCAATGCAAACTTAGATCATTTTTTATAAATCGCCATGCTGCTTGCGTTACAAAGCAACGGGATTGCCGTCATCTATTTACATTAGATGTATTGGGTATGATTAATGCACGGAAAGGGAAAGTAAACTAACCCGTCACAAGTGTCAACCTGGAGATGAGTCTTGTGGCGGCAGCCATTACAGCCCGGTGTTACAATGTTTACAGTCCGACGGGACTCAACAGTCACAGCAGACTTGTGCTCCTGTGAATGTCTATGCAGTTATGTATGTATGTTGTGATTATTTTAGATCGTTCGTTGGAAGCAGTGGTGGAAAGTAACTAAGGACATTTACTCAAGTACTGTACTTAAGTTACGTACAATTTTGAGGTACTTTTACTTTACTGGAGTATTTCCAATTGTCTATACTTTTACTTCTCCACTACATCTTAGAGGCAAATATTGTACTTTTTACTCCACTACAATTATTTGAAAGGTTGTGAAAACTCAGTTATTACTTTACTTCACTTTACTTTGAAGATTTTGATTATTATTACAAAACATGCATTACCCACTTCAGCCCTACAGTATATACATTTTGGCCATTTATTTGAAAATAGCCGATCTGTAGATCTGCTAGTTTCAAAAGATTTTTATACGATTAATACATTTGAAAACTTGTTAAACTGGACATTCTGCATAATGAGTACTTTCTACTTTACATTTTGTACTTTTACTCAAGTAAAGTTTTAATTTCGGACTTTTACATTGCAGTATTGAAACTTTTACTTAAAAAAAGTACTTTTTCCACCTCTGGTTGGAAGAGTAGACAATATACTAGCAGATACAGTCTGTATCTGCCATCTGTATCATACAGATGCAAAGGGAAGGTCCCAGAGCAGATAACACTGGATCAGTTCTGCTCCTTTGCCACTGGGTGGCAGTGTTGTCTAAAAACTTCAACTTCAAGTAGCCTGATCACTGTTTCCCAAACAGTGGTCGGGACCATGGAGTTATAATATATGGTCGGGATCCATTTGTGGGTCGCGACTCGCGGACACTTCTTTATGGGTCACGAGTACATTTCAAAACATAAAACATGTGTATATATGTCTAATAAAAAGAATTGCAAAATTTTTCATGAATTAAAAACGAATTCAAAGATTTTTCAGAAGAATTTCATAAATAGGCTACAAAAGAAAAAAATATCCATAAATTAGAAAACAAATGTTTAAGAAGTAGTGAAAATAGCTGATCTATGCTCACACGTTGTGAGCATCTGCTATTTTAACTAGTTTGGGTACCGGTCAAACGTCTGATTTCTTTTTTGGGTCTTGAGCTAAAACATTTGGGAACCACTGTCCTAGATCAACAGAAGCCGATCAGTTTACTTACAGTAGGCTAGTTTGTAGTTAAAGTTCTATTTTGTATTTTCCTTTTCGCAATATTTATGGTTTATGGTTAGATGGCCGTATTCACTGCCTACATTGCCATTGCTAAGGAATTGTCTAGAGTGCATTTCAAATGGAAATAAGCATAAACTTTCTTCCTCGAGAGACTGACAGTTTTAGGACGACAGTCAGAACAATTGACTTGATTGTAGTTTCCCTTTTTTCTGAATGATGGGGTGCTGCTGAAGTACAGTATATGTATTTAGTTACTTTACACCACTGCCCACAGTCAGGAAATTATGTAAATTATGTCTTATTAATCAAAATCTTAAATGTAGATCTTAGGCTAACTCCAATAGTTAAGTAAAGTGTCCTTGAACATAATTGACATTCATTCATTTTATCATCAGAATATTTTAGTATAGGCCTTGGCTACGCTGCGTTGGCCCATCGATAATGTCTCGCTGTCCGGTCCTGTAAACGGAATGGCACATGACAGTATTGATTAACTGTGTAGTAGGTTGACCAACATAATTTATGAACTATTCGAGTGATGAGACTGCATTTGAGAGGTTAAGTTGTCTCAAGGCATTTACACACAAATATGTGTCATGTTGTAACCCAGTCGCCAATTGTAGCCTTTTTACCAATGGGCTATGAAATGAGTGCTTGGCCATTGATATAGGCTATTGATGCTGTCGGGTGACCGACCACCACAACTCAGTTTTCTTCTGAAATGATGCCACTGGCTGATATAATCTTAGCCCTGGTGAGACACGAGACAGAATGTGAATATGAATTATTGATTGATTTGACTTGATTGTAATTTGAGAAAAATGCAGTGCAGCCAACATTAAATGGGTTGATTGACTGATTAAGTCCTACCTATAGGCCTATTAAGTGAATCAAATGTGTACACTGAAAACATAGGCCTATACTGTAGAGCAGCATGTGTGTCGTTAATGGGACGTCTTTGGATGTATTAAACATCTGCCTGACAACCAGATGTGATTATGATTGGATAGACATTCACAAAGCAAGAACAGACGACGACGCTGGCTGCATGCAGGGCCACCATGAGCCCGTCTTTTCTTTAATTGTCTTTTAAATATCAGTTTTACAACATGAAGTCTGCGACCTGCCTTTTTGTGTTTTTGATACATGTATGGCGCAACCCTGTGGCGACTGGAGGTGAGTTACATATTTATAGACGTTTCTAAATTAAAATAAATTGTCTTTTAAGCAATAACTGGGGCACGGTCACTCAGACCAAACTATGGCTGCCGGCTGATAAACTCAGGTTGTGCGCGGCCGACTGTTTTTTTTTAAACTTTTTACATGAGTGACAGGTGTCACTGGTTATTTGATCAGAATGCGCTGCAAGCTACTCCGTTTTTTAGAATATGCTGGCTGCAAAAAACAGTCGGCTGCGCACAACCTGAGTTTATCAGCCGGCAGCCATAGTTTGGTGTGACTGTGCCCTTAAGCAATAGATGCAATAACGCGTTTCTATTGCCCCTTTTATCCCGCGTTGCCATATCAACCAATAGCAATATGTGCCTTGTTCCCTCACCTCACCATGTTTGGTGGATATCATAAATATTTCTTATATTGTTTGGTATTACTTAAGTAAAATAAAATGGCTGCTATAACTTCCTGACTTCATCATCTCGCTTCGAATAATTTCTGAAGTGAAAGTAAATTGTATTTTAGGCAAAAATGCAATACATTTGAAGATTTGATTGTCCCTTACTGTTATGTACAATCTAAAATAAACGGTGTACTGTTTAGCAATACATCCCCTCACACTTTTTGGTGAATATAAGAATATAAATATTGCTTATTTATATTGTTTGGTTTGGAATTGGTGAAGTAAAAAGAGAACAAGGAAATGGTGGCTGTTAAACTTCCTGAATTGATGTCGCTTCTAATTCATGTAGACATTTTCGAATTGTATCTTCCTGTATACAGTATATAGGCTAAATTAATTCAGTAGGCCTACAACATGAACATTGCAGGGTAATGACAGCTAAAAGGCAAAAAAATGTAATCGAAACCTAAATGATTGGGCAGTTTGAGGTGTGATAATTTGTGATAATTTATTATTCTATACTCTATAGCCTACATTATATTTCGTTGGATGGTTAGGATGCAAGAGGGGGGGGGGGCTGCGCAAATGTACATCTTTATGAAGCCTATCTCGGGACCCAGCACATTGAGGGTGGTAGTTATGTGTGCTTGCATATAGGCTATCAAAAAAATATATATATTGTGAAGCACTCTGTGAACCAACATCAACATATATAGGCCTATCCTACAATTATTGGTTTCGGCAAACAAACAAAAAGAAGAAAATGGAAGCAATAAACAATATAATGTGTGTTGGCTGAACCAAGCACAATGCAGTTGATTTTATTAACATTTTCTGAAGATGAAATCGAGCTGGTTGTGAAGATGAAAACGTGAGGATTGAAAACGTTGTAAGCTATTATCAGAAACTTTTTGATTGATAGAATGAATATTTTATTAGGCAAAAAATGTAAAACAGCACAGTTACATTTAAAAATACTTTGTCTAACAGGTCCGTTAATGAAAGACCTTGCGGTCTTGTTTCCAATGAAGGCCTTGGTATTCAATTCATAGACATATATAGTGGCACCACAGTTCGAATATCAATTTTAAAAAAAACAGCAAAAAATAACACAATAAAATAAAATAAAAAAAGGGGGGGGGTGTACAAGAACAAGGGGGGGGGGGGTCGGCTGTCTAACGGGAAAATGGTAGGCTACTACCTCCTCTTTTGGCCTCCTGAAAGGTGAGTTTTTGGCTTTACCCATGCAAATGCAAGAAAGACGGTGTGCGGCCTCTTTTAAAATTAGTTTCTGTTGGCCAGACCTATAGCATCCACTGTCCATCCAACGTGCGTGCAATTATGTATGCTTACAAGCTATACAGCCATGGTAATGTGAATATTGTTTAATAGTTTGAGAAAATACCACCCTAATTTAAATTGGAGATTAAAGTGACTACAATTTTACATTGGAGAGCAGCTGCATGGTTAAGATGGAACGTCATGCAGGCTATTCTGCTTGACAACCTGATGTGAATTATATGATTGGATAGAAATTCAGATCAAGAACAGAAGACGGGGGAAGCAGAGGAAGCAGGAAGGGACACCATGAGCGTCCCTTTTCTTTAATTCTCTTAAGAAAATAATATCAGTTTTAGCCTACGATACAACATGCTTCAGTTTACGACCTGCCTTGTTGTGTTTTTGACACAACTATGGTTTCCTCATGTGGTGACTGGAGGCGGTGAGTTCCATTTACTAGTTGTCTTTTCTAAAGTGAAAGTAAAATATGTTTCTTTTACACGACATCGAACGCGTGTTTATTGCCCCTTTATGATAAAGGGGCAATAAACAGTTTGTTGCTAATTGACCAATAAACTGTCTAGCAATAATGTTCCCTCACCAGTCACCACTATACGATAGGTGGTGGAATAAGCTATATTAATGTAATAAATTGCTTATTGACAGTCTTGGCGAAGTAAAAAGAAAACAAGAAAATGGCGGCTATTTTACTGTCCAAAGTACAAAGTGGGCCCGCATGAGAACTGGGTGATGTGATCATTATAGCCTATATATGTAAGCATTAAGATCGAGTAATTATTTAATTAAGTTTCCTAAAGTATACATTTAACTGAAAAATAACTAAAACTGAAATTGAATAAATGACTGAATGCAATATAGTTGGTATTATTATTATCCTATTATTAGCCTGTTATTGTTATTATTATTAATTTATTTTGATTTTGAACGGTGAAATCCTCCTGATTGTGTTTATAATCTTAATGCCTATTAGAGAGAGAGGGTGGACATTTTTGATTGTAATTGATGTTTGAGAAATAGAAAAGTAATTCAAACTATAAGTAATTCAAGTTGTTGAACTTGTGACTGAATACATTTCCTATAATCTTCGGATTTTCTATAAGTGAAACAAAATGTACACTGAGTGAGAACATACTGTAGAGGAGCTGTTCTGCCTGGCAACCTGATGTGAATTATATGATTGGATAATATGTCACAGGACAAGAGAACTCACTCGCGTCACCAGGCTTACCACAGCACCCGTGGAAAACCTGGTTTCTATTTACTGCTCAGTGCTCTGGTTCCGTTTAGAGTCCGCCTACCATATCCGGTAATTGCCACATAGACATACATATATTTATGCAGATTGTTTCCGTATCCTTTCTAGACAGGATCTACTAAGCAGATTGATCCCAGTCTAGACTCTAGACAACAACACCACGCACCCAGACGAACGGTTATTTCCGTTCGCCGATAGAGCGAAGCGAGACTGACTTTGACGCCGCTCTTTTCTTCCATTATTTTAAGACATAATAATATCAGTTTTACAATATGATTCAGTCTACCACCTGCCTTTTTGTGTTTTTAACACACATATGGTTTTACCCTGCGATGACTGGAGGTGGTGAGTACATAAAAAGTCGTTTTGTCGAAAGTGAAAGTAAATTGTTTTTGTTAATGCGCAATAGGTGCGATAACGTGTTTTATTGCCTCTCTTGTATCTGTTACGAGCTGTTATCGACCAATAAACCATGTCTAGTAATAAACGTCTCCTTGCCTATAATAGTCGCCTTACGTTTGATGGATGTATAGCTTAGATTGTTTATTTGTACTTATTGGTAAAGTTAAAATAGAACAAGGAAATGTGTCTACTTCCTGAATTAATGTTGTAACTTGTAATGAGTAGTAAAGTACGTAGTATATCACTATCAGATCTTGTAGTGAAAATAACACTCGTTATTTTATACAATATTTAAGTTGTTAAATAGGATTGATTGAACCTTACTGTCTGACAGGTCTAACTGACTGACTGTTGATGTCTGATGACAGACAGTGTCATCAAGACATCAACAGCTGTCGCAGCTCAGGAGAAATGTCTAGTCCCAGTACAAATAATTCAATAAAAAATGCTATGCTTCTCAGGAGAAAATATTTTTTTATTATTTTTTTCAAATAAAAAAAATGCTATTCTTCTCAGGAGAATAACATTTATTTTAATTTGAACTGGGACTAGAACGTAGAAACGTGAACAGGCCTACTATACAAACGTTACCTGAGATCCGTATATCGTAACTTTAGTCTTGTTTGGGACAGTATATGGATCCTAAACATGGAAAATGTATGACCATATGGTGAGAAAGTGTAGCTTTGGCCACAGCTGTCTTTGGATTAAGTTGTTTTTCCAGTTGATAAAACGGAACGTTTGTATTGTATATTATATTACATATTATATATGTTTTGTCTGTCTATTCGTCCATACAGCTAAATATCTGGGACACTGCTGGACCGATTGGCGTGAAATAATTATTGTTATTATTATTGCCAAAACACACTTTTTACTATACTAGCCTACATACTCCTATATATTTTGTCCAAAACTCAAATTGGTACACATATATCTCTGGACTGGAGTCTTGTGATGAACATGTATCAATTCAATCATACAGTATATTGGGGGTTATCTTTTTTTGCCTACAAGAAATGCCAAAAATCATAAACGTCGAATCTACCCCAAATTTGAATCCCACATGGAGGGTCCTCTAGTCTAAACACTGCAGAGCCAAAGGCGATTTCACTTCCAACCATAGGGAAAGCCACAGACTACAGTCAGTTTGTTCCAGAAACATACTTTTTTTCCCCACCCAATTGGTTCCAATAGTCCTGTGAGTCATGTGACAATGACCGCCAAACAGGGTTTTGATACTTTGCCTGTAAAAAAATGAATTTTTTTTGGGCGGGGACTATTTCTTAGCCATAGATCATGAACCAATCATACCCAAATGTTGAGGGGCCTTTATACAGCACACCTCCAAAAGTGCTGTCACTTCTGCCCGTGCCCCACACTTCAACAGTTGCACCGTCTGTCATACAAACTCACCCCCGCAGCTTCCTTGTGTCCTGACCTTATGACTGACACAGCCCTGGGTAGGCAGCCCGGCCTGGCGAAGAGCAACAAGTAGTGTAGCAGACTGGATGGGTGGGCCGGGGCGGGGGGTATTATCACTACTGTAGTGACAAATAAAAGGGAGCATCTTTAGATTTGTGCAGCTTTATTTATTTTAGGGACATGGAACAATGATGGTATTTGGAATGCATTCACAAACTCTGTCTGCTTGTTTGTGCCTGTCTGTTTGACTAAATGTTAGGGAAACGTGTGACTGTAAAAGAGGCAACCTAATGTGTAGAAATTAAGTTTAATGTGTTTTTGCCTATATTTGACATTTGTCTTCCAGAGATCCACTCACTCACCTACAGCTACACAGCTTTCTCCAAGCCCATCAACCTCCCAGGGATCCATGAGTTCACGGCCATGGGTCTGATGGATGGCAGAATGATTGACTACTATGACAGCACGATTAAGAAAAAGGTCCCCATGCAGCCGTGGATGGAGGAGAGGCTGGACAAGGACTACTGGGATAAAGGCACACAGTCACGCCAGAGCAAGGAGCAGTGGTTCAAAGTCAACCTGGGGATCCTCAGAGATCGAATGAGACACAATGACACCGGTTAGACATCCAAGTAGTTGTTATACACTGTAGTTATAAGGGTTTTAATTGAGGTTAACTGAGTGGTAATCACACTTACTGCATTAATCCTGCAATGTGTTGTCAGTCCTGCAGACAACCTTTTGTGAATGTTATGCAGTAGAACCCAAGAGTATAGTGTAAAACAAAACTTAAATGTTTCCAGACTATACATACTACTTTATGTGACGAACATCCAGACTGTTTGCTCTGGTATGATGCCTCATATCTTTAACACCCCCCCCCTGTCTTTTTCTTTTCCCTTTTCGCCAGATTTGCACATTCTTCAGTGGAGGCATGGCTGTGAGGCTGAGAGACAAGGTGACAACACATTAAAGTTCATCAAAGGCAAGGATGAATACAGCTATGACGGTGACGACTACCTGGCCTTCGATGATGCCAATAAGGACTGGATCGCCCCAGTTGCCCTTGCACTTCCCACCAAGAGGAAGTGGGATCTTGTCAAGATGCTGAACGACTACACCCAAGGCTACCTGGAGAGAGAGTGTGTTTCCTGGTTAAGTAAATTTGTTGACTACGGGAAAGCAGAACTCCTGGACAGCACTCACAGCAGTGAGTATTGTTTTACTATTATTATTATTATTGTTATTATTAACACCTTACATACATTGTATGTACATGGAGCTGCAAGCGCTTTACAGGTAACACTAGGACGGATACAAACACCAAATGACAACAAAACAACAAATAATAATAAACAGTATTATTTTCAAAACAAGGTTACAAGGTGCTCTGGATGATTTGGTTAAGTGGAGCATCCCTGATGTTTCATTGGATAATCAATAAATATAGATTTGATGTAAAGAGCTTCAGCATGTTGATAAATCACATTACAATATTTCTGCTAAATGTTGTGACTGTGATATGCAGTATGTTTTTCAGCTCTATATATTTTTAAATACCAAGTAGTATCACTCACAAAGTAACTTTTGACAAATATGAATAATGATGAATGAATGACAAACTGAAATGAAACTGTGAATGAATTCAAAATCCCCTACAATGCCTATGCGTCTTCTTAAAACTCAAAGTTGTCCTCATGGCTTCCCAGGGCCACCACAGCTCTATGTGTATGGAAGGAAGTGCAAGAATCCGAACTCCATCATGCTACACTGCATGGCAACGGGCTTCTATCCCAAAGAGGTGATCCTGAACATCATGAGAAATGGGCAGGTGGTGGATAAACTGGATGGCATGCAATCCACAGATGTTCGTCCCAACGGCGACGGCACTTTCCAGATCAAGAACCAGGTGGAGATTTTAAGAAGTGACTCTGCCAAATACAGCTGTGAGGTGATACACCGTGCGTCCAGCATGCGCAAGGTCGAGGATTGGGGTAAGAGGCTTGTTTACATTATGCATTAAGCATTTTTACTTGAATGTTAAAATGGAGAGAGTTGAGACTTTTTATTTACTTTATTTAATCTTTAATTATAGGGTATGTTGCTGAGCATGCATGGTCTGTTAGAGGAAGACCCTGTTTACATATTATTGACAATTGTTATCAGTAAACCCTCATCTAAGTACCGTACATGATTCTTTCTGGATATTAGACGGTGTGTGTGGTACACCTGACGACTCTGGATCAAACATCGGACCTGTTGTTGCTGTTCTTTTTGTTTTGCTGCTGGTTGGAGTGTCCGCTGGGATTGGGATCTTCTTTATGAAGAAAAAAGAAGGTTGGGTTCATTTTAGAACAATTTTCTCTTTTTCTCTAGTTTTTGGGAAAAGTTTGGATTTTCTGTGTTTTTTTGGTCACATCGGTCATTAAGCTTGTAAGGGGAACAGGTCACTCAATAATTATAAATTGCTGTTTCTCTCCATTGTGCAATTATGTAATTGTGCCTTAAGCTTGCTCAACTTTTAGCATCTTTGAAGTCCCCTGTCAGGCTGTAACTCAGAATATTGAAATATTTATTTTACCCCTCGAGTGCCTATTTCTTATACCCTGGGAAAGTTATGTGGTCTTGTGTGCTTGAACTGGAAACATCCAAGATTATTTTATGTATTTAATTATTTGCTCTCTCTCTCTCTCTCTCTCTCTCTCTCTCTCTCTGCCCCCCCCCCCCCCCCCTCCCTCAGTCGGTTGCTTTTCAGGAAAGGAAAAAGGTCAAGGTTAGTGCTGCTTCACAAAAAGATGATTCCTTCACAATTTACATGAAATAATGTATTATATGTGATGTCTTGTGTGCTTAAATAGCCAAGATTATAAATCTATTAAATCTACATATCCAAAGCTTTATAGCAATGTAACACAGAAAGTAATACTTCATAGAAAGGACAATTATCAAACACTCTAAACTGGTATATCAAACATATCACTGTTGCAAGATGAGTACAAACGTCTCACTAGTCCCACTAGAACCCCTCGCCGAAACAAGTTGTTTCCTTTGTGTTGGCTCCCTCTTAGTCTCAATGGAGGAAATCAGTATAAATTATGAATATTGTTTGGCAATTTCCCCTAATAGAGGCACTGGTGAAACATAGTATCACACGTATTAAATCACAATCTGGAAATGTATTTACGCTTTAGGTTAAAACTCTCAGAACGCCTTACAACAAATAAGTTAGTAGGTAGTCCAGTCCCTTGTTCAAGGACACCTTGGATGGCAGCAATGAATGAAACTGAAACCTTTCTATTACTAGACTTTGTCACTCTCAACTTTCAGGCCTCTATGTTGCCTAATTATCCTGAAACCGCTTTGCCACCGACAGAATCTCTTACATTACACTACATTTACACTGCTGTAGTTGAAGAAATAATGATTTGCAATGCTAATGCGGAATCTTTGAAATTGATTAATATGACAGTTTCACATTTTCTATAGATGTAAATGATGTAAAGCCATGCCATGTTCATCCTAAAAAGCAAAAATACTGTTTGGAAATTTAGACAGTGTTGCATTAGGTCATACAAATTCCAGAGAGAAAGAGTGAAACTTCTAGCAATACCAGCAAAGACTCTAAACCAAAACGGTATGACAATATGCTTTTAGGATCAAAATCTGAATTATTTTATTCAGAATAAAAGAGACTTAATTGCTACAGGTTTCATACATGGAATGTTAAGACTTAGGGATTTCATCTGCATCCACACATTTTTGTTTACAAAATAAATAAATAAAGGCAAATAAACAAGTCTGTTCAGTGTCTGAATTTGTCCTCTTGGCAGGGTTGGCAGTTGAACACGGTAATGAAGAGATGGAGAACCTGACCGGTATGATAATGTTTGCCCCTCTCTACCTTTTCAAAATGCATTTTTTTTAATTATACAAACGGTATTGTTGAATAGAATATAGTAAAACTGAGTTGAAGGGTTGTATAGAAATGCTGATTTACGATGCTAATGTGGCGTCTTTGATATGAATTAATATGACAGTTTCACATTTTATATACATGTAAATTATGTAAAGCCATGTTCATACAAAAAAGAGAAAATACTTGTTTGGAATTTGTATGACCTAATACAACACTTTCTATAGTTCCAGAGATAAAGGTTGACACTTCTAGCAAGGACTCAGGTAAGACTATAAACCAAAACTGTAGGAAAATATGCTTTTGGGATTAAAACCAGAATGATTTTATTCAGAATAAAATATACAATAATTGCTGCAGGTTTCATACATGGAATGTTAAGACTTAGGGATTTCATCTGCATCCATCCAGTTTTGTTTACAAAAGAAATAAAGAAAGGCAAATAAACAAGTCTGTTCAGTGTCTGAATTTGTCCTCTTGGCAGGGTTGGCAGTTGAACACGGTAATGAAGAGATGGAGAAACTGACCGGTATGATAATGTTTGCCCCTCTCTACCTTTTCAAATTTTACATTTCTTTATTATACAAACGGTATTGTTGAATAGATAGAGTAAAACTTAGTTGAAGGGTTGTATAGAAATAATGATTTGCAACGCTAATGTGGCATCTTTGAAATGAATTAATATGATACCGAAAAGTTTTGTGCTATTACACTTCAGCTGAGTGCATTAAGCACTGAAAAACACATTCATGGTTTAACTCTCTTCCTTTTCTTTGCAGATTCCAATGGGGCTCTCAACGATGACTCTGGTAATTACTCTCTATATCCCATTTTACCTCGCTATATGACATTATTTAACTCTCTCAGTGCCAATGAAATAAAAAAATATGTTCATACTCTTTTTTTTAAGTAAAAAAAAAAGTGCTTAGGAAGCGAGATACAGCCTTTTTCAGTTATAAGTTAAACAAGGAGTGAATGGAGCTGCAAATCTTCGGATCACGATATCTTGGGTTCTGAACATTCTTTTCAAAAAACAAAAGAAACTCGGGATTTTTCGTTCTGGCACTGAGGGCATTCAGAAAAAACTCGGCATAACTCGTGGCTTGGCACTGAGAGAGTTAAAGGTAGAAGCGTACATGTAGTATGATGCCATACATGTAAAGTTTTCAGGTTGAATGGAAATTCATGTCATGGGACCATTGTGCTGCATACATACTGCTCCTCTTTAGGCCAGTGTAGTCTACTGCAGGGTTTTTCAAAGCGGCACCAGTCCAGTGGTGCCAGGGAATACTTTGATAAGTATGCCAAGTACAAAGTTATTTTCAATCAGGAAGACAACTAAACAAAGCATGCTAAACAAAGCATCCAGGGAACAAGTCTAACAACATTGAATATTTTAAGAGATCTCACACGCACACGCACACACACACACACACACACACACACACACACACACACACACACACACACACACACACACACACACACACACACACACACACACACACACACACACACACACACACACACACACACTAGGGAAAATACATCTACTTTGAACCAGCAGACCATCTGTCCTAATGACTTCTCACCAACATAATTAATAGATTAAGTGTGAACATGAACAGGTGATGAATATCTTGTGTGGAATAGGATTAAATCAAATTAAATGCTTTAAAAAAAAGATTTGTCCAAACTGTATGGTATGTTAATACAATGTAACTTATACAATTGAGGTGGTTGTATGTGCTCCTCTATCTTCTAAGGGTCATGTCTCACCTAGACACAGGATCTGACAAAAAAATGTACCTGATGGTCAAGATTCAATTTATCCCCTGAGCAAGCAGGCAGGCCTGTTGGCTTAATGGTGAAAAAAAAATCAGCACTTACACAGGAAACCGGGTTCAAATCCAGGGTAGGTTTAGGGTTGATTGAATCGTACATCAACCGAGCTGGTAGATTGGCTATTTTCAGTGAAGAGATTTGGTGTAGAGGGTATATATAGTGTGTAAGTGATTATAGAGCATGTGGAAAGAAGGAAAGTTCATTTGTTTCAGTTTAGCTCTTGTTCACCTTGTTCCCTCTCTGTGCCGACAAAGGGGGTAAGTGGGAGATGGGGCTACAGGCTGGAAGCCATGCAGGGGGATGAGGATGTTGGAGATGGTATGCAGGTTGGCCTCATCAGAGGAAGAGGGAATACAGATAATCCTGCAGCATTGATTTGTAGCCTCTCCCAACTCCTCAGAGTGGGCTTTAGTCAGCATATCCCAAACTTGGCTCGCTCCATAACTGGGCAAATAAATGGAAAGTCTAATAAATATTTTTAAGATATTACATGGGAGATCCGCTCTTTTGGCAACAATGAGATAGTAGATCCTTTGCCGTGTCTTTGAGATCATAGTGTTGATGTGGGCATCTCATAATGGGCCAGACGATATCTGGACCCAGAGCCGTTTGAAGCATTCTTCCACAGAATCTAAGGCCTTCTGAGTCAGGCTATAGTGTAACTTGCGATGATAATAATTACATTTCTGTGTTCTAGGCACGCCCAGTGAGAAGAACCAGGATTCTCCAAGTAAGTTAAGCTTTCACTTTTTATTATTTAGGACTTATTTATTTATTTGAAAATGCATCTACTTTGAACCAGCAGTCATATAAATCTATTGTGTGGAATAGGATTAAATACAATTAAATAATGTGTTATTTTAAGTAATGTATTCTGAACAGGTTTCTCTTTTTTTTTTTTACAGCATCATCTTCCTCTGATTTAGGTACAGTAGTCGAGGTTAAATACTTAGTCTAGTATTAACTTTTTAATAAACTACACATTTAGAATTGTGATGCTGAAAACGTTCTGAATTAATGTTTCAGATTTATGGCAGGATGCATAAAGTTTTGTCTTTACACAACACAATAAAGACTATCATATTCATAAAGCATCATAAAAACGCTACATAAACCAGCTACAAACTGTAAAAACATCGTTAAAATGTTTTAAGTAATTGATACAACTATTTAACTAGTCCTATTAACTATTATCCAGGGATCCTTTTAAAAACATGTTGTAGTCCTAACAACAAGAGAACCCACAAAAGTGTTAAAATAAAACTGAACAGCTTAAAAACTGTGGGCCTCGGACGCTTTCAGGATCTTCAAGTGTGTCTTGATCAAGAAAAGGTTGAGAACCACTGTATTAAATTGCACAATGCTAGTGCAGTTCCCATATGGTCAGAGTAGGCCTACTTAGTCTAGTGCCGTACCCACTATCAGAGTACTTGGAGGCCAGTCTATTATATGAGTCATGAGTATGACCAGTGCTTAATTAATGCCGGAGCTCGGCTCCGGAACCTGCCTCCTGCGCACCGGTACCTCTAGAAGGCGTTCCGTCATCTCAAATGCACATACAATAGGTTTCTATTTAGGCTATTTATTATTAATTCAGCTTTCACATTTCCCCCTCAATGTCCCTTCCTGCAAAGGAAAAGGACCGTGGATGAAATCAAACTGAGTTAGGTTCATACATCTTCATAATGACCACTTTATTATTCGCTGTTGCGGCCGTGAGCCCATGTGGTCTGACTCCTACCTCACTACGCTAGTTAGAGAGAGAGAGAGAGAGAGAGAGAGAGAGAGAGAGAGAGGTAAAGTAGACACTGACACACAGACAACAATTCCTGAATGTATAGATGAATGCAGCTTTGATTATAGACACACACATGCATGCTCTCGCACAATGTAATGACAATTCTAATGTTTCCACTTTTGTTTTCCCAGCACCCTCTGAGGGCAGTGGCGATTCTGGTGGAAAGAAAACCTCTGCGTCCAGTAGCGATTCTGGTCTGGGGAAAAACTGAAAAATAAATCTGAAAGGTTACCTTTTTTACTTGGGCAGTGGGCATAAGCATTGCTCCTTCATCCAAATTTCCCAATTTTCTAATT
Organism: Gymnoscopelus braueri; assembly: GCF_963280865.1. Taxonomy (NCBI): domain Eukaryota; kingdom Metazoa; phylum Chordata; class Actinopteri; order Myctophiformes; family Myctophidae; genus Gymnoscopelus; species Gymnoscopelus braueri. Next base: position 18,032,863 of record NC_137613.1, read on the forward strand.
ACATCTGACAAAACATTAAGATGTAGATATTATGATGAACAACATTGGAAGTGTACTTTTGCACTTTGCATTCTCAGCCTAAAGATAGAGTTATATGTAGTCACCAGCTGAAATTCATGCTACAGTAATACGACCCCAACAGCCTGTTACATTAGAGGTAGACGAGGAACACTGGGAAGCAGACACATTTAGGTGAAAAACTAAAAACAAAACAAGTGTCATATCATTGATTAAACCAATTTATCCCCTGTAAGCTACTGCCACATTCAAGTTAATTAATATTCATTTGATTAAAGAGGGAGGGAAGGAGGGAGGTTGTGTGTGATATCAGACCAGAGTTTGCTTATTGCAAGAGAGGGGAAGGGAGGGGCTGGGGAAGGGGGGGGAGAGGGAGAGAGGCAGTGAGGGAGGGAGAGTGAGAGGGGAAGGGAGAGGGAGAGAGCCTGTTTCACCAACGCAATAAGCTAAGATGAACCTTCATTGATCCCCTTGTGGGAATTCAGGTGTCGTAGCAGCAACAGCCGAAAGCGTGAAACCCAGGATAGGTAGAGAGATAGGAATAAGGTCAAATAAATGTAGCCTACTAAAGGACCACAAAGAATGATAACTAAAGATAACTATAATGTTAATTATGTGAGCATCCACACTGATGAACGATAACATTCTGTAAACATGTTGAACTTGAGTGATGTGAACATGACACTTGATCCAAGCGATATCGTTCACCACTGTCATCGTTGTAGTCATGGTGTGAATTCCGACATCCACTTGAGTTGGAAAGATTTTTAATGCAATGCAATTTATTGTTATCGTTACAGTTATCCTTCTTGGCGTGCCCTTTAGAGTCTGTTTTGTATATATTGCTCATTACATTATTGTGTTCTGGAATATCTATCATTTGAAAGGTCAATGAATGATTATCAACTATTCTTGCATTTTACCATAATTGGCATTATTGGGAAAAAAATCTTAACAAAACAAAAATACAAAACAAAAATAACAAACAATTGTCTTGGTGAATATGAAATATCTTTGTCATCAAAACTATTTCTTAGAATTTGGAAGGAAAATAGTTAACCACTATTGAGATGCATGTAGGTCAGTTGCAGTGGTGTTTTATAGATGGGGAAGAGAAATGTTGCTATATTTTTTTCTTTTTGCAATTTTGTATTGGTTGTTGAATTATACACATCTACTATTCATACCGTACATACATACAGTACATACATAGAGTACATACATACATACATAGAGTACATACATCCATACAGTACCTGCAGTATATCGTCGCTGTTGGGCAGAAACCTTGTATCTCCATATTTAAACTTTTCATGTTATTTAGTTAATTAATGCACTAATCCATTCAATGATTTATACTACAGTATAAGAAGGCCGTAAAAACGGTCAAATCTGGTCTGTGATTAGCTAATTTACTGGAATTTATATATTTTGCTACAATTAAGAGGTAATACAGTATTCATGTTTAGGCTTACCTTGACATTTAAAGACCAATAGCACTTGTTAAATTTTCAATTAAAAAAACTCTAGCATGTTACATACTATATACCCACATAAAATACATACAGTACATGCATCCACACTTCATTCATGCACGCACACACACACACATGCATACACATTCTGTACATAACATTTTTGCAGTCACTGTAAACAGTACATTTGTGATGTATAGTACATTGGTGACATGCTCTGTCAAAATGGGTTAGATATTGCTGATATTGTTTTGTGCAAAAAAGTATATAATAATTAATAATTAATTGATGCTGTGAACAAATTGTCAAACTTGTAATCTTTGCAAATTTCAAAACTATATCTCCTTCCTGAATTGAGTAGATATTTTACAGAACAGCAAGACTAATTCATTATTCAAATCAAACAAAGCTCCACAACAGCTGAATTAAATGAGCCATAAATCGCCCATTTTTCTGCATTTGAACTTCTACATCTGACTCATTCTGAGGGTGCGGGTCCTTATTCAATATTGTTTGTTAAAGTAGATGCTTACTGTTACTTTCCCATGTTACATGACTTATTTAGACACTGTGCCTTACTTATGCTATTGTTAAGAAATGTTATTTGCACAAAGAGCATGTTTTTCATTGTAAATTACCCCAGATAAATCTGGTAAATCTGATGTGTACCATATGATCTTTTTACACTGGAACTTGGACCTATTAAAATATGCTTTACATAGTTACATTTTAAGACTATGTAATGGTCAATCCACTCTAAAAAAAATATGTAAAATTATGTACAGCAATAACCATAAAATGGTATCATAGTAATACAGATGGTTGGAAGAATAGTTTTTCCTCCCATCATGGCATCATAGCATGTGCAGTTTGTTTATGACAGTGGTTCTCAAAGTAGGGTCCTTGACGGGATTCCAGGGGGTCCCCAGCAAAATTGGTTGATAGCATAAAAATCAGGTTAACCATTTTAATCCTTTATACATCAGCTATTGATGATCAACAATGTGTTGCGAATGTGATGCATTGTAAGCTGAAACATTTTAACAAAACAAATCTTGTATGGCGGCCCCAGGCATAAATTATTGTCAGATGGAGGTCCACGTCATGTACATTAATTTGGGGGTCCTTGACATGAAAGAGTTTGAAAAACACTTTTTGGAGTAGATGTGATGCCGATCTCAAATTGTGCAACAAACCTCTTTGTATGAAAACTGTTATTCATTTTGAAGGTGTATATTTCTGGTCTGCTTTTTATCTGTCACTGCTTGGTTTTAAGATCATTAATCATAATCAAAACGCTTCAATAAAGGATTTGATCCACAGCTGTGTTTGCATTCACCTTGATGACTATTTGAACAGGTTTTAGAAACAAGTTATAAAGCGTATTCAAGTGCAGTATTTAAAGCAAATTTCAATCAGTTTACATCATGTTAAATCATCTAAGAAACACAATGCAGGGAAAACAAAATGGCTTGATCAAGCTTTTAAGTGCAGTTCCACCCTTCTATGATGAATAGTTCAGAAGTCATGGGTAAGAATGCTTAATAATTGTCACCTTTGGCCACCAAATTGCACCGTATGTCACATTGAGTTAGAGATCTAATGAAGTGTCATGGTTTTGTGTTATGATTTGATGATAGTGCGTAGTCATGAGGACTTTGACACAGACAACCCTTACAGCCTCGTTACAAAAGTATCACATTTTGTCTCAACTAAACTATTTATCAACGTATATCAAACTATCAAAGTAAGTACAGAAAAATATTACATAAAAGAACTTCTTACATTTTTGAATGGTGATTAAACTTTTTAATAGTTTTGTGTCCACAGAGACAGCTTTTTAACTGATAACGTTTTTGGATTGTAGCCCTAGAGGGAAGCAGAGATAAAGTGATGTCATAAGTATTTAAGGCCTTTCTGAACAGACAGGTAGGAGATTGCCAATCTGTGGGTCCTCACAACACCATACCGGCTACTGTGTACTGATAGGAGGAGGTTTGTGTGAGTGCCAACTTGAAGAGTGGTATAGCCTGTTTGGTGTTTGTTTTTACAATGTGTTGGTTTACTTGTTTTGTTGTTATACATGGAAAATGTTTGTTATATATCATCAGGTGTGTACTGTTCATGTGTTTGAGACATGCAAGGGGTGTTGTCTCCAGGGAACTGTGCATGTAAATTGGATACGGAATGTGAGTATAATTTTATGTACATGGAAAAGTGAAGGAAAAGAGCTTTTTACATTTCTGCATGTGATGTGAAGTCGGTGTAACATTCTACATGTTTATGTGCTGACATTCAGTGTACAGATGCAGTTGAGAAAGTGTGGCAATTGTGAACCAAGTCACTGCATGCAACCTTACAGAGTCACATGGTAATGTAGTTTGTTTCATCTTTACTTTTAATATCACACTGTTTGTATTTGGATAATTGTGTATTTATTTGATTTGCACAGTTATATAAACATAAGCATAACATAATAGCTGTTTCCATGGGAAGGTTTACAGTATTAGTTGTTGTGCCGGTGAGGTAAGAAACCCTGGGGGGCTTATGCGAGTACCTCACCGTTTACATTACCTATAGATTGATTTATTTAATATTAAAAACAAAAACAAAAAACTATAATGAACAGAGAAAAATAAAGAAAAAACGTCTATGATCTAAACATAAGATAAATAAAAATAAAATTAAACTGGGCAGAAGAGACGAAAACAAAACCAAAAGAAAATGATTGGGACAAAGCCAAAACATGATACTACTATATAGCCATGTGAAAGTAGAAACGATAAGATATTTCGAAGGTCCATACTTGACAATAATTATGGTTGCCTTCCATATAGTGTATTCATTTCTCTTGAAGGTAGGAAGGGAGGATGTGGTTGCCACTAGGTGGTAGTGGGCATTCCACAGCACAACACCTCTATATTTACTGTAGTGGCAAACTGCCCCCTGTTGGTGGTACTTAGTGGGACATGTAATTGATTTGCTTTCCTGGTTGGGTAGGTAGGAATGAATGCTGGAATTTGGCTGGAAGTACTGTTTGAAATTATATGTGGATATACTGGTATTTTGTTTTGGAGTATATTCAAAAATCTATATATATAAAAAATTGTTAGTAAATTGAGTGAAGAAAAAAGAGGTGAGGACGGATCCTGGGGACTAGAATTTGTAGCTATCCTGACAAACTTTTTTTGTAGCATATATAGTTTATGGAGAGAAGTTGGATAGGTGCTAGCCCATACAATATTACAGTAGGTTAGGTAGGGATATACTAGGCTGTAGTATAGGGTTATTAAACAGGCTCTACTTAGAAATGGCCTTTTCGTTTGTAGTGCTCTATAGAGTTGCAGTGTTGGCCTTGAGGTCAAGTGTAAGGTGCTGTGTTAGTGTGATTTCACCCATTTGATTCCCTTCTTTAAGCCTGCAGCCAACAGGAGTGGAGCACAAGCAAGCTGGTTCTTTTGGGTAGCATTTGGGGAAAACTTATATTTTGTATGTCATTGTTCACTTCAGATTTTAAATGAATTTGGAATAAAACTAAGTTTTATTGAAATTCCTTATTTGTACTAAATGCTAATAAGGATTGTATATTTTTCTATTACACTTTGGAGTCCTGCCTGTTGATTATTATAGCGGGGTAACAGGATGACAAATGATGATACAAAATAGATAACCGGTCAATTCAACTGCCAGAATAAGTCCTCACTGAAATCGGATAGTAAAAAGTAATATAATCTATATGGAGGGTTTTAACCCCAAGAAGTTGTCGGGTCTTTTAGTCACTACAAGCAGGTTTTAATTTGAAGCCAGGTGCCAAACAACACACTAGCTGATTTCACAAATTAACACCACTGGCACTTGAGCTATAGAGAATCTAAGCACTGGCATTAATTTAATGTAATGTTGGGCTGAAATGAAAACTTAACATAAAATCAGTTTTCATGGCACAGGAATGGACACGACTGGTGGAGAGGTAGTACTAAGTTTTGTCTCCTGACCCCCATAATGCCTTTGCTGGCCTATGCTCAAATCCTACCAGCATGGAATATTGTGCCAATTACCTAACTTCTGCTGCCACTGGAGAAGGCTAGACCGGGATTATTGTCTCCGCCAGGCCGTAAGGCGTGGCCGAGACTAAGTTTTGCACCCTGTCTGTCTGTCCGTCCGTCCGTGTGTGTGGCCGTCTGTGGACAGCTAATCTCTGGCACTGTTGGCTTGATCGTAGCGAACTGTGCACACACACTCCATGGATGCCAATTTAGAACCTCCGCCCCAAATTCTTCACATGGGCCTGTTATAGCGCCACCAGGAGGCCGCTTTTTGCACAAATTTTGTTTTTGACAGTACTCCTAGATTTTGTCCAAACATCACGCAAATCGGTACACTGTCTTTCAGATGTTTCATATTCCATCCTGATTGGCTAAAAATGGCTTCCAAAGTTTGCAGGAGTGCTCCATTTTGAATAAAATGTCTCAAATCACGAACACAGCATGCAATGAAATTTTGCACACACATTCTCACTAGGCAGAGGAAGAAATGCCACTTGAAAATGTTCAGCCTCATGGTGACCCTATTACAGGCCGATTCGTGTTTTTACCTATAACGGCACCGATCTGTATAAAACTTTGTATGTGTAGGCCTGCTCCCTAGAGGCCAAAGACAAACCTTTGCCCTGCATTTATCACATCTGCCTTTCATAACGCCAACAGGAGGCCGACTTTTGTAAAACACATATTTGGATATTACTCCTTCAGATTCTATCAAAATTTCACGCACATCGGTACACATGATCTCTGTAGTCATGTGATCAAGACAGATCTGTTTGATTTTTCATATTCCATCCTGATTAGCTAGGAGGATTGACATCTAAAGTTTGCAGGAGTGGCCCGTTTTTTAACAAAATGCCGCTAATCATGAACGCAGTGTCCGATTGCGGTGAAACTTTGCACACACATTCGCATTACGTTGAGGAACAAATGCCTCCCTTTCAACATTGCCCTATTATAGCGCCACCAGGAGGCTGATTTTTGCGAAACTTTTTTATATTACTCCTACAAATGTTGTCCAAACATTACACAAATTGGCATATATTATCTCTTTAGTCAAGTGATCAAGACGGATCCTCTGATTTTTCACATTCCAGCCTGATTGGTGAATTACCGAACATTGCTGGCCCACACTAACCTACCTGACCTGGCGGAGACCTGTGCTCCGAGGAGCACTTTTTCTAGTTTACTTTATTTTTTTTTGCAAATTAGAGTCTGATGAAGAGTGTGTAGCTCGAAACGTATACGTTATATTATGTTTATTACACGGCTTGGTTGAATATTGCTTGATTCTGATTGGTCAATCACTGAATTCAGCGGCGTGTTATTTCTTGATAATGACCGATGAGCTCTATAACAGACCGCTGTCTAATCAAAGGCTCAGAGCACCTGCCACCTGCTCATATCAATCTGCGCTGCTTGATTTTGTGCCGTATCCCACATAACAGCTTTGTAAATAAATACACAATGTCATTTACACTTAAACATTGCTCTCAGGAATGTATTTGAAAACATTTGAAGCGAGAAATAGACAATACAGTAACCGAAAATTGATTCTATTTTTCCAGGCGACGAAGTAAGGAAATACTGGTATTGTTTTGTTGTTACTTTTGGGTCAATTTATTAATTTATTTATTAAGTAGCCGTGTAAGCGTGGTCACCTTCAGGGTTATTAGGCACCTCCACTATTCGTCGGTGCCCTGTCGGGATTTATTTCTCAATAATGACCGGCGACCCAATTATCCCTTGCTTAATTTGTTTCAACTGAAACGGGCGTCGCAACTGATGAATTTATTCATCAGAATGAAAAATCCACAAAGATCCTTGGCTTATTTCTCTCTTCTGTTCTTTGAACTCGGTAGAATCTGCACCTGGCTTGCTGATAACAAACTATCATTACACCTGGGGAAAAACTGAATCCATTCTCTTTGGGTCTAAAATTAACCACGGCAAGGCCGACGGCTTCACAATAAAAGTTAGTGACAATGTTATCATCACAAGAAAATAGGAAATTACATATAGGTTCCATTTTAGAGGCAAATCTTTCCAGTGATAAAATGAGTATCAAAAAAGTTATCAAAAAAGTCAACCAAGGAACAAGATTTTTGTACAGGATCTCCTTTTGTAAGAATACTTTGAGGACTCTAACAGGAGCACTCATCTGAGGATACTTCGACTATGCATGCACCTCATGGTACCATAACACCACAAAGGCCTTAAAAACAAGGCTCCAGACATCCCAGAACAAACTGGTAAGGCTACTTCTTGGCCTTACATCTACAATTCATTTAACCCCTGCTCACTTTGCTAGGGTAGGATGGCTCAGGGTAGAGGACATGAGTACGAGCAATTTGCAATGGGCCTGGTCTACAAGATACACGACTACACCACAAAGATGTACCTGTCAAAATACTACAAACGTCAATGAAGTCCACAACACCAGAGGGAGCTCCACGTCCAACCCAGATTTGGCTCTAGCAAGGGGTTAAATTCTCCTGCTATGCCACAAAAATGTGGAACAGTCATAAAGCAGTGTAAATCCCTACTCTCCTTCAAAACCGCTCTAAAGTAGAGCACTTACAGTTACAGGTGGCTGCAATTCGAAACTGGCCCCTGTAAAAGTGAAAGCCCAGACCTCCCCCCCATAGTAGTGCATAGTAGTGTATATTTTGTCTGTCATTAAATGTTTCGATGAATTTAGCACAAAGGACCCCAATGGAAACAAGCCATATAGGCCATATTTCTTGGGTTTAAAATCCTCTTAGCAGACCTTGTATTGAACTGTACTTTCCTGTGCTTTTTTTTTGCAAACTGTTAATAAAGTATTCAATCAATCAATGACCCTGATGCCGCTCACTGTCCATGGTGCTGAAAAACGGAATGGCGCAGGTCGGACAGTATTGATGAACAGTGTGTAGTAGACCAGTGGTTCTCAACCTTTACAGACAGTGACCCCCCAACATAATCATAATTGAACGGGGGACCCCCCACCCTGACAAGCACTTTGAATTGAAGGAGTTGAGGCATTACATTTAGTTTGACTTGGTTCCACAGAAAAATATTGTGAAAATAGCAGATCTACAAGCTCACAACGCCTCACGTTGCGAGGCGTTGTGAGCTTGTAGATCGGCTATTTTCAAATGTTTTGCCTCTTTCTTAAATTATTTAACAATTTAGTCAATGTATAGTTTGTTGATTATTTGAGTTGTATTTTTAGAAAAAGTGCAGCCAACTTTGAATGGGTTGATTGGCTGATTAAGTTACCTGTCAATTCGATTTCAAGGTGAAACAAATGCCTACTGTAGAGCAGCTGTGTCCTTTATAGAACGTATTTGGATGTAGGCTATTAAACTTCTGCCTGGCAACCAGATTTGATTATGATTGGGTAGAAATTCACAAAGCAAGAACATACAACGACGGTGGAAGGGCCACCATGTTCATGAGCCCGTCTTTTCTTTAATTGTCTTTTAATATCAGTTTTACAACATGATTAAGTCTACGACCTGCCTTTTTGTGTTTTTGATACATATATGGCGTAACCCTGCTGTGGCGACTGGAGGTGGTGAGTTACATATATATAGTCGTTTCAAAATGAAAGTAAATTATTTTAAGCAATATATGCAATAACGTGTTTCTAGCCCCTTTTATCCCCTGTTGCAATATGTAGGCTATAGCAAATCGACCAATAAACTGTCTAGCAATAATGTTCCCTCAGAGTTTGGTGTTATAAGAAATATTGCTTATTGATATTGTTTGGTATTGGTTAAAAGAAAATGGCTGCTATAACTTCCTGACTTCATCTGGCTTCGAATCATTTCTTTTTTATGACATACATTTATATTAAAGATTTTCACATGATATGAACCGCAGTGCAGTGATATACATATGCTTCGAATAATTTCTAAAGTGAAAGTGAATTGTATTTTTGGCAAAATTTGCAATACATTGTATTGTCCCTTAATGTTATCTACAATCTAAAATAAAATGCAAACGTACATCTTTATGTACTGTAACTACGGAGCCCAGCATATTTGTCATTATGGATGGAGAACCCTTTTTTCACATAACAATGATGGGGTGAGGGTGGTTATGTGTGCTTTGTGTGTATCAAAATAATAAACACTTTGAAGCACTGTGAACCAACTCCATGAAGTTTAAACATCCCATACATTTAGGCCTATTAGGCCTATGAGAGTAAAACAATTGGTTTCGGCAAATGAAAAGGAAGAAGATAAAAGAAGCAATAAACAATATAATAACCACTAAAATATAGTTATGTTTGGTGCGTGCGTGCGTGCGTGTGTGCCAATGCAAGTGGGTGCCTGTGAAATGTAAATAAATTTAGTTGACCTTGCAGTTCCCACCAAGCAGAAGTGGGATGATGTCAAGATGGCAAAACACCTTTCCTTGGAGAGGGCGTGTTGGTTAAGTAAGTACATTTGTTGAATACGGGGAAGCGCAACTCAAGAGCAGTGAGTATTATTTTATTATTAACACCTTTCATACTTGTGTGCACACTCAAAGCGCTTTACAGGTAACAATATTACAAATACAAATACCAAATTACCACAATAAATAATAATAAACCTTTCCAAACAAGGTTAAAAGGTGCTCTGGATGAGAGGAACACTGATTTGGTTAAGTGGAGCATCCCTGATGTTTCATTGGATAATCAATAAATATAGATTTGTTGTAAAGAGCTTCAGCATATTGATAAATCATATTAATATTTCTGCTAAATGTTGTGATTGTGATATGCAGTATGTTTTTCAGCTTTCTATAATTTGATTTTAAATGCAAAGTAGTATCGCACACAAATTTACTTTTGACAAATATGAATAATGATGAACGAATGACGGTCTTTGAAGATTCCCTAAAATGCCTTTGCATCTTCTCAAAACTCAAACTTGTCCTCATGGCTTCCCAGAGTCACCAGAGGTCCATGTGTATGGCAAGAAGTGCAAGAATCCGAACTCCATGATGATGTTACACTGCATGGCAACGGGCTTCTACCCCAAAAAAGTGACCCTGAACATCAGGAGAAATGAGCAGGTGGTGGATGAACTGAACGGCACAGTTCTTCCCAACGGCGACAACACTTTCCAGATCAAGAAGCACGTGGAGATTTTAAGAAGTGACTCTGCCAAATACAGCTGTGAGGTGATACACCCTGCGTCCAGAATGAACCAGACCAAGGATTGGGGTAAGAGGCTTGTTTGCATCATGCAAATAAAATAAAGCCATTTTTACTTGAATGTTAAAATGGAGAGAGTTGAGACTTTTTATTTACTTTATTTAATCTATAATTATAGAGTACGTTGAGCATGCATGGTCTGTTAGAGCAAGACCCTGCTGATAAATGTTATCAGTAAAACCTCTCATGTAAGTATACACGATTCTTTCTGTATTTTAGACGGTGTGTGTGATAAATCTGACAACTCTGGAACAAACATCAAAGCTATTGTTGGTGCTGTTGTTGCTGTGCTGCTGGTTGGAGTCTCAGTGGCTGCTGTGATTCTTCTATATGAAGAAAAGAAAAGGTTGGGTTCATTTTAGAACAACTTTATTTTGTTTTTAGTAACCGTTTGGATTTTCTGTGGGGCATTTTGTCACAACAGTCATTAATCTTGTAAATGGGACAGGTCACTCAACAATTATAAATTGTTGTTTCTCTCCATTGTGCAATGATGTAGTTGTGCCTTAACCTTGCTCAACTTTTAGCATCTTTGGAGTCCCCTGTCAGGCTAGAACTCAGAATATTGAAATATTAATTTTACCCCTTGAGTGCCTATTTCTTATACCCTGGGAAAGTTATGTGGTCTAGTGTTAATGAACTGGAAACAAAACAACAGCCAAGATTAAAAAGCTATTAAATCTATATATCGGAAGCTTTATAGCAATGTAACACAGAAAGTAATACTCCATAGAAAGGACAAGTCTCAAACACTCTAAACTAGTATATCAAACATATCACTGTTGCAAGATGAGTACAAACGTCTTATCATTTTTATTACACTGCATAATGTGATCATAGGTCATGTGGGAAACCAGTCTCTCTGTCATTATAGGAACAGTGTTTTCCCCCATTAGACTGCATGAAAGTAAATAAAATGTCTCCTCAGGAAAGCTGGTTCCACTGGTTTCAATTTTGAAAAAATAAAAAAATGTTTTATAGAGAACAAGACACAACAACAGATGAAACAAGAGATACATTCAAAAGGAAAAACAAACTAACTATAGACATGTTGCTTGGAGTTTATACATCAGACCATTCTAGGGAAAGAGATGGTGAAGCACAATCACTTTACTGGTCTGGCAGATCCACTAGAACCCCTCCCTGAAACAAGTTGTGTTTCATTTGTGTTGGCTCCCTCTCAGTCTCAATGGAGGAAATAAATATAAATTATGCATATTGTTTGGCAATTTACCCTAGAGGCACTGGTGAAACATTGGTAACACTGGTACAATAAACGAGCATGCAAAAAAAGCATACCTTCTCATGTAATACTGCTTAAGTGACAAATGAAATGTCAAACCTCACAGCCAACATTATAAAAACATAATAATAACCCTACATCAACCAGCAACCATAAAAACGTCATTAGCAGAAAACATGAGAGATAAGCATGAATCATAAAATAAAAGTGAAGTCCTGTCCGCATTCTTCCACAGTATCCAAGGCCTTCTGAGTCGGGCATATAGTGTAACTGGCAATAATTCACTATATAATTCAATTTTTGTCTATCTATTGCTTCCCCATGGCTTTATTATTTAAGTTTTGATGCTAACTTACATTCTGTGTTTAGGCAAGGTGGTGAAAGGGATTCTCTAAGTAAGTTGATCTTTCACTTCTTATTCTTTAGGGATTTATTTGTTTGACTGTTTATTTGGCAGAGGGACAATGCACAAACACTAATAAACACACAAAACATGAAAAGATCATGCCAACAGTATGTGTGAAATTCAAAGTCAGACAGGAATAGTTCAGCCAATCAGCCAATTTATCCAAAATAACAGTGAGTACAGATGCAGCTTGTTGTTTAGACATACTGCATGTATGTATAGATGACCGTGTCATCTGCCTATATCTGTACATTGACATCAGAGCAGACAATAGGTAGAACATTTATGTAGATGCTTAATAAGAGGGGACCTAAGACAGAAAGAACTGTGATACACCCGTCATCATACATTCTACAAGGGGTAATGAAAAACCATCAATTCTAGTGCAGTGTTGTCTATTACTCAAATATGAAGCCATCCATTTAATTGTTTTCCGAAACATTGCTTTGACAGTTTAGACAACAGTACATTATGATTAACCGTGTCAAAGGCTTTCTTAAAATCTATAAAAATTACTCCAACCACTTCTCCAGCATGTTTGTTTTCCTCTAAGAAATAGCAATTAGCAATTATTTTTGTAGAATGGTATGCTCTGAAACCAAATCGCAGGGGATGGAGTCAATGGTGACCAGTATTTAAATGATTAGTTATTTGAGTTGTTATTATTTTCACTGCCACTTTGGATAAGGTTCGGCATGATGCTAATGTGTCTGTAGTTAGCCAATTCAGAATGATTTCCAGTCTTAAAAACTTGCGAAATTACAGCAGTTTTAAACTATCTAGGGAAACCGCATGCTTAATGGCTTGATTAATCAAATGTGTGATTGGAGTAGCTACATTTATCTTAATCAGACAGGAATCAATCCCATAAAAATCATGGGTCTCTGTGTTGTTTAAAATTGTTTCAGTTTTGACCTGAAAAACTTGATACTTGACTGCAATTGTAATTTAAAAAATAAAGTGGACACAGACACACAGACAGCACATACACAGAGATTCCTGGATGGATGTATAGATGCACATCTTTGATTACCTTTCTTTATCTGTGACCCTGTGATACCTTGGCCTGACTGCATGCATACCATGCAGTGTGTATGAAATGAATATAAATGGTGCATATTTTAAAATATTCTTTTGAAAAAATTTGTATAACACACACACTTTAAATGACAATTCTAATGTTCTCTTTTTTTGGTCTTTTTTTGTTTTTCCCAGCACCCTCTGAGAATGGAAACAGTGGAAGCAACTATTCCAGTGGCGATTATGGTGTGTCGAACGTCTAACGATAATCAATCAGAAATGTTACCCATTTTACTTGAGTTGGGGGCATAAGCATGGCTCCTTCACCTACATTTCCAAAATGTCTAATTACCTCTGAAAAAACATTAAGAGGGAGGTATTATGATGAACAACATTGGTGTGCTGTTGCACATTCTCTTCCTAAAGATTGAGTAAGTTATCTCTAGTCATCAGCTGAAATTCATGCTAATATGACCCCCAACAGCCTGTATATTAGAGAGGTACAGTAGATGAGGAACACTGAGGAGCAGACAAATTTAGGTGAAAAACAAAAAACAACGAATATCTCATATGTGTTTCATAGAAACACATTGATTAAACCAATGTATCCCCAGACAACACAGACCACACATACACAGAGATTCCTGGATGTATAGATGCACATCTGTGATTACCTTTCTTTATCTGTGACCCTGTGATACCTTGGCCTGACTGCATGCATACCATGGCATGCAGTGTGTATGAAATGAATATAAATGGTGCATATTTTAAAATATTTTTTTGAGAAAATGTGTATAACACACACACTTTAATGACAATTCTAATGTTCTCTTTTTTTGGTCTTTTTCTGTTTTTCCCAGCACCCTCTGAGAATGGAAACAGTGGTAGCAACTATTCCAGTGGCGATTATGTTGTGTCTATTGTCTAACGATAATCAATCAGAAATGTTACCCATTTTACTTGAGTTGGGGGCATAAGCATGGCTTCACCCACATTTACAAAATGTCTAATTACCTCTGAAAAAAACATTAAGAGGGAGGTATTATGATGATCAACATTGGTGTGCTGTTGCACATTATCTTCCTAAAGACTGAGTAAGTTATCTCTAGTCATCAGCTGAAATGTATCAATCCAATTTATCCCCTGTAAGCTACTGCCACATTCAAGTTAATTAATATTCATTTGATTAATGAGGGAGGGAAGGAGGGAGGTTGTGTGTGCGATATCAGATCAGAGTTTGCTTATTGCAAGAGAGGGGGAGGGAGGGGCTTGGGAAGGGGGGGAGGTAGGGGGAGTGAGTGAGGGAGAGTGAGAGGGAAGGGAGAGAGCCTGTTTTACCCACGCAATAAGATAAGATGAACCTTTATTGATCCCATTGTGGAAATTCAGGTGTAGTAGCAGCAACAGCCGTAAGTGTGAAACACAGGATAGGTAGAGAGATAGGTAGGAATAAGGTCAAATAAATGTACTAAAGGACCACAAATAATGATAACTAAAGATAACAATAACAATTATGTGAGCATCCACACTGATGAACGATAACATTCTGTAAACATGTTGAACTTGAGTGATGTGAACATGGCATGTTGATCTTGTAAATTCGGATGGATTTATACAGTATCGGCTGTCAGTGTTTCTATCCTTCATTAAATTGTGCTGAAAGTGATCCCAACGATATCGTTCACCACTGTCATCGTTGTAGTCATGGTGTGAATTCCGACATCCACTTGAGTGGGAAAGATTTTTAAAATGCCATTTATTATTATCGTTACAGTTATCCATCTTGGTGTGCCCTTTAGAGTCTGTTTTGTATATATTGTGGGAAGAAGAAATTCTCATTACATTATTGTGTTCTGGAATATCTATCATTTGAAAGGTCAATGAATGATTATCAACTATTCTTGCATTTTACCATAATTGGCATTATTGGGAAAGAAATCTTAACAAAACAAAAATACATAACAAAAATAACAAACAATTGTCTTGGTGAATATGAAATATCTTTGTCATCAAAACTATTTCTTAGAATTTGGAAGGAAAATAGTTAACCACTATTGAAATGCGTGTAGGTCAGTTGCAGTGGTGTTTTATAGATGGGGAAGAGAAATGTTGCTATATTTTTTCCTTATTTCTTTTTGCAATTTTTTATTGGTTGTTGAATTATACACATCTACTATACATACAGTACATACATACATACATACATACATGCATGCATACATACATACATACATACATACATACATACATACATACATACATACATACATACAGTACATACAGTACCTGCAGTATATTGTCGCTGTTGGGCAGAAACGTTGTATCTCCATATTTAAACTTTTTATATTATTTTTGTTTTCCTCAAGGAGCACTTTGGAAATAAGTGTTTTCGGGATTCATACAATGATTTATACTATCTAAATATAGTAATAAGAAGGCCGTATAAACTGTAAAATCTGGTCTGTCATTACTAATTTACTGGAATTTATATATTTTGCTACAATTAAGAGGAGGATAATAATACAGTATTCATGTTTAGGCTTACCTTGACATTTTTTAAAGACCAATAGCACTTGTTAAATTTTCAATAAAAAAACTCTGTTACATATTTCCCACATAAAGTACATACAGTACATGCATCCACACTTCATTCATGCATGCACGCACACACACACATGCATAAACATTCTGTACATACAATTTTTGCAGTCACTGTAAACAGTAAATGTGTGATGTATAGTACATTGGTGACATGCTCTGTCAAAATGGGTTGGATATTGCTGATGTTTTGTTCAAAAAAGTATATAATTAATAATGAATTGATGCTTGACTGCTGTGAACAAATTGTCAAACTTGTAATCTTTGCAAACTTCAAAACTATATCTCCTTCCTGAATTGGGTAGATATTTTACAGAACAGCAAGACTAATTCATTATTCGAATCAAACAAAGCTCCACAACAGCTAAAATAAATGAACCATAAATCAGCAATTCTTCTGCATTTGAACTTTTACATCTGACCCATTCTAAGAGTGCAGGTCCTTATTCAATATTGTTTTTAAAGTAGATGCTTACTGTTACTTTCCAATGTTACATGACTTATTTAGACACTGTGCCCTACTTATGCTATTGTTAAGAATTTGCACAAAGAGCAAGTTTTTCATTGTAAATTACCCCAGATTAGAGCATCGAGTAAATCTGATGTGTACCATAGATCTTTTTACACTGGAGATTTTTCTGGTCCTATTAAAATGTCCTTTACAATACATCACATTTTAAGACTATGTAATGGTTAATCCACTCTCAAATAAATGTATGTAAAATGATGTACAGCAATAACCATACAATGGTACCATAGTAATACAGATGGTTTGGTATAGTCTGAATCTGAAAAGGGGTGAAGAACTGATGGAAGGAAAACATAGTTTTTCCTCCCATCATGGCATCATAGCATCTGCAGTTTGTTTATGACAGTGGTTCTCAAGGGGTGGGGTCTTTGACGGGATTCAAGGGGGTCCCCAGCAAAATTGGTTAATAGCATCAAAATCAGGTTAACCATTTTAACCCTTTATACATCAGCTATTGATGATCAACAATGTGTCGCAATGTGATGCATTGTAAGGTGAAACATTTTAACAAAGCAAATCTTGTATGGGGGGGTCCCAGGCATAAATTATTTTCAGATGGAGGTCCACGGCCAAGTACATTAATTTGGTGGTCCTTGACATGAAAGAGTGTGAGAACCACTGGTTTATGAAACACTTTTTGGAGTAGATATCAAATTGTGGAACAAACCTCTTCAAATATTTTTATGAAAACTGTCATTCATTGAAGGTGTATATTTCTGGTGTGCTTTTTATTTGCCACTGCTTGCTAAGATCCTTAATCATAATCAAAACTTTTAAATAAAGGATTTGATTTAATCCACAGCTGTGTCTGCATTCACCTTGATGATGTCTATTTGAACAGGGTTTTGGAAACAAGGTACAAAGCTGTTCAAGTGCACCTGCAATTTTGGCACCTAGGCTGGTAATCCAACCTGACAGAGTGTCGCGGGTTCGACTCCCGATCCTGACGGCCTTTGCTGCATGTCACTCCCAATCTCTCTCCCCATTTCCTGTCAGCCTACTGTCCTATCAATAAAGTCATTAAAAACATTGTTGTTGAACACATACACAGCTTAACGTCAGGAAAGTTACACGACTCACCCGCCCAGGTGGCAGGTGACAATAATATGAATCACCGTAATTGTAACAAAATTCAGAATCACAGCGCTGCCTGTTCCGGATTCCGCACGTTAAAGTATATTAATTCATTTGTCCGTCTATTAACTGCTACTCCGTGCGGTACATGAAAACTCCTGTTACAGTCATGGATGAATTTCAATCTGGTGTTTGCACTTTCTCCATTTACGGTCCTGGGTACATCTATATGATGTTCAGATTTCAAATATAAAGTGCTTACCCCATGGCCACGGATGTTACAATTGTGTATGGGCCTCTCATAAGTACCCGTATATTCTGTATTGTTCAATAAGAAGCATTTTAATCCGATCGATGGCCATTTTCTCAGAGTTATAATGTCTCAGAGTGCAATACACAATGGCCACCAATCAGATTAAAATGCTTTTTATTGAATAATACGGTCCATGTCCGTGGCACATTTTGTATTTTGGTTATAATGTGTACATAATCTATCCTAAATATTCACATTTTTTTAAAAGAATTTGTTTGAATGATTTTGGTGACTCGTAAAGTGTCGGGATGACTTGCTCATTAATATGTTGCAGGAGATTTGTTGTGTTGGTACCCGCACATGATTGCATCAGGTGAGGATGCAAGACAAGACAGCTAGAAGTAATGTTTGCTAATAGCTACCTTAATTCTTTCATTATTTGCTCCACTGGCATACCTTACATCATACCACCTACGCATGGTCTGAGACTTTCTCATCAACATCGAATACTTGTTCACCTTAACGGAAACCACAACTCTTAAAACTAACAAACGAGTGAATTAACACAGGATTGACCCTGGCAGTATATCAATGCTACACGTGTGTTACCTGTTAAGCTACTACTGTTTTTCAACCACATCTAATGAGCCAAGTCATCAGTTGAATGAGTTTGGGAACTCAAGACAAAAGACATAGTATACAACACATTATTTTTTATGGGAAAATTCATTGCAACAGCTATGCAGTAAGTAAAGAAAGGGAACTTGGAAAGACACTTTCTGAAAACCATAAATCATTTTACCGACAATTTATTATTGTTTGATGTGCATGCGTATATATATATATATATATATATATATATATATATATATATATATATATATATATATATATACCAGGCACACGTTCCATGTACAAATGAGTAAAACATGTGTTTGTCAAATTCTCAGCAATGATCCATCTGGACACAAGAAGAGGAAATGAAAGAGGGCTTTTTATTGTGAGTATCAAAACGAAGCTATTGATGGGAAATATAAATATATTTTCGTCTGACCACGCATGCAACAAACTCTTGGAAAGACACTTTCTGACAAACCATACATCATTTTACCCAGACCTTTTATTATTGTTTGATGTGCATTACACTTTTTTTCATAATTATACACATTAAACTATTCACTTATTTGTTTGGTTCAGGTTAGTGTAAGGATCATTTGGGTTTCTATCAGGCACACGTTCCAAGTAGAAATGAGTAAAACATGTTTTGTCAGAGAACAATAATCCATCTGGACACAAGAAGAGGAAATGAAATAGGGCTTTTCATTAAACGAAACTATTGATGCATGGGAAATATAAATATATGTGTATATAAGTGATATAAGTGAAACTGTTCAAAATAGCTGGTCAGAATGAACATTTCCTAATGAACATCAAGACCAACTTGCAGCTATAGCCTACTGTCAAAATAATAATGTAAGGGTACTTTGCAAAAAAACACCCCTGGTTCAATGATCATTCCCGCCTGCTCAAATCATCTGAACATTTCTACTCCCTTGACTTGGGCCTCCGTTTTGGGTGAAAGCTGTCAATCACAGCCCCTGCCCTGTTTGGGACCTCACTGAAAAATAATAATAATATATATATATATATATATATATATATATATATATATATATATATATATATATATATATATATCAACCCGATCTCCAGAGATTACCGTAACATTGCACGGAACGAGTGCACTTCATTCCGTGGATAGCCGCCTCGGAACTCCCGAATTGCGTGCATATGGTACGGCGCTCCCTTTGTGACAAAACCATTTCGGAGGCGCGCAGTCACAGGCGAACTGTCACCCCGTGAAGGACCACCGAGGGAGCTAAGGCGACCGAGTTGCCGTCCTGAACGGTTGGACGTTCGCCTGTGCCTACTCAGCGCCGTTTGAGTTATGTACCGATAGGCACAGAATCGTATTTTTTTTTGTGGGGACTGCTCTGCTTCCGGGTTTTTCCGGGTTGCGACTGGTTACGCCCACCGTGGGACTCGCCGTACATATGCACGCAATTCGGGAGTTCCGAGGCGGCTATCCACGGAATGAAGTGCACTCGTTCCGTGCAATGTTACGGTAATCTCTGGAGATCAGGCTGATATATATATATATATATATATAGGCTATATATATATATATATATATATATATATATATATATATATATATATATATATGGCTAAGTAGTTGGCCCTTGGTTTATGCAGATGTACTAGACTAATACTTTTAAAATGTGTAGCACACTGGCATAGACTATGGCACATTACGAGTCCATTAATTTACATTTAGCGCTAGTCATTTGGGTTTCTGGTAAAATTATTGACCAGTTCTGTCTAAAATAAAATACTATCAAAATGTCCGTCACAAGCTGGCATGGTGATGACCCACAGTATCAATAGTGCAGCAAATGTGTTGCAAATATTGTATGTATGGAAAAACGTATATATTTGTGACAACACTAAAACTGCAGACTAGAAGCAAATGTATGAACATTTTCCATAAAAATATCTTTGTAATGATTATTATTGTATGATAAATGGACTGCATTTAAAGTTTTTTTTGTCTGTCTGGCCATTCAAATGTGCTTATAATGTAACATAACTGCAACAACAGTGTAACCTGTAACCTCCATCAGGTGCACACATAGGATTGCACTCATATTTTGACACTATTTGCCTTTTTTTTTTACGTATGGGAGGAAACTGATTACAAAAAGATAAAATAAGAGAGAAGTGAGTCAGAGGTGGTCAATTTCATTATCAAGTTATGTTGAAATTTGTGGACCAGTAGATCATATCTCACACTAGATACTAAATGGTGCTAAATAGCAGTATTGGCGCTCTGGTGTGTGTGTGTGTTGACCAGTTAGTTGACCAGGTGCACACACAGGAGCCAACCAGTGCTCGAGCACCTGCCTGTTTGCTTTCATAGCAGAAATTGCCCTTCTCTATTTAAATATCGGTCTTGCTGAACCACAGTTGCTCTCCACCCTGCTCTCATTCAATATAATGTCTGTAGGTCAGGTCGTTTTTGTTTTCTTTTCTTTAGTTGAGCATGGCAGTCTCCATGTTTCTTGTTAAAACCAGAGTATATAGCTAATTAAGTTGTCAGCACTCGCTATGCAACACATTTAAAAACATGCAGCAGAAGAAGGAAATGTAAAAACTTCACACCCACATATGACTGTTTCTCAGTCATATGTGGTGTGAAGTGTGGTTTACAAGTGTGGTGTTGGGTACTTCACAGCCTTCCTAGAAATGTACTTGAGTAAAAGTAAAATATTTGTCTTGGAATTATACTGTGAAAGTAAAAACTATTTAAAAAATTGAATACTCAAGTAAAGTACAAATACTCAAAATCTGTACTTAAGTAAAGTACTGAAGTACATTTACTCTGTTACTGTCTACCACTGCCGCCTACTATATCCAGTAATTGCCACATACACATACATGCATTGATGCAGATTGTTTTCGAATACGCTCTAGACAGGAGCTGCTAAGCACCACCGACCCAGATAACCTGTTATTTCTGCCCACCGGCACTGATACGTGCAGTAGAGCGAAGCGAGACTGACTTTGACAACGCTGGTGGGGCTACCACCATGCGAGCCCCTTTTCTTCCATTATCTTGATAATGTCAGTTTATTTTTACAGTAGGTATGATTCAGTCTACCACCTGCTTTTTTGTGTTTTGGACACATATTTGGTTTTACTCTGCGGTGACTGGAGGTGGTGAGTAGCCTACATAAAGTCGTAATTTCGAATGTGAATGTCAATTGTTTTTGCTAATATGCAATAGGCACAATAACGTGCTTTATTGTCTCCGCCAGGCCAAAGGCGTGGCTGAGACTATGTTTTGCACCCTGTCCGTCCGTCCGTCTGTCTGTCTAATCTCCGGCACTGTTGGCCCGATCGCAGCCAAACTGTGCACGTACGTCCATGGATGCCAGAGCAGAACCTCTGATGCAACAAGGTTGATTGGAGCAATATTGAATTTAGCTGTATTTGGCTAGAATCTTAGCATGATAATCTAGTTAAATTAACAGATAATTCTGTCAACTCCTTAGCATTACCAATTGCTCGGTCACATTATCTTAGGTCCATTGCATGGTAAGGATGTATATTTTCCAGATTTAACATTCAATCAAGAATTCTATAGGCAAGCCCTTGGTTGAATAATTGTCTGGGGGATATTTTTCTATGTCTGTGCCGGGCACCTTAGATTGAGGACTTGGAGATAGAGCTTGGGGGTCTGATGTCTGTTTTACCAGAAATTTTACCTTTTCCTTTTTTTAAATATTTTATACTATTGCCATACCCTGTATTACTTTGAGTTTTAAAATAAAACACATTTTCTACGATAGAAGTCGTAAGGGCGCGCCCCCACCAAGAGTTGGCTGGCCGCTGATTGCAGAATCTGCCAATGCATTGTCAATGCAAATGCGTGGATTCCTGGTCTTGCGGATTTTTTCCAAGAATCCACGCATTTGCATTGACAATGCATTGGCAGATTCTGCAATCAGCGGCCAGCCAACTCTTGGTGGGGGCGCGCCCTAAGAGTTGAATGAGTTAAATTTTCGCAACTTCTCCCATGAGGCTTTTCTATACTCAAGTAAATAAACTAATCCTGATTCAGAAGAAATCTCTTTATCATTTGTAATGTAACCGGGAGAGATCTGCAGATAACTTGTAAAATCGGGCAAAAAGCGCTATTGCCAGACAGTTTAAAACCGTGGACGAGAATAGAGAAACCGGATTCAAATAGGAAGGAACCTGTCATAAATTATTATTGTAAAGATTATTGGATTAGATTTGATTTAAAATCATAATGATAATAATTGAACCTTCATTTAACTCAATTTAATTTTGATTTCTCAAAATTATAATAATGATAATAATAATAATTATTATTGTTATTATCATTTTGAGAACATTTCAATATGTTATTCCAAGTAATCCTGTCCAAGTAAAAGAAAAGGAAATATGTGCTTACCATTAATGATCAAGCAGTCAATAATTAGGAATAGAATAAACCACCATTGTAACGTAGGCATACATGATATAGACATGGACATTTCAAGCTAAGCAGTGAGTAGTTTACACAGAACATTTTCTCAAGTTAGTATTGCCCTGCGCCCTGCGGGGGTGCGTGCAGCTGTTTCCTGTGGTGTAACGGTCCTTTTTAACATGGTGTACCGTGAAGGTTGCTAAATCTGATAATAAGCCTGTTTTTCACATTATCATGCCAAAACAGCCTAGATCACCATAGATAGACGATCTACTAGGTCACAACGCGTCCTGTGAACATTATAATAGTGATTGCATGTTGTAGCCCTGGTTAAGGAACGGCAACAATCTCAACAATGTTTTTAAATGTATTATCTATGTATGTATTATCGATTTAAGCTCTGACATTTTTGTCAGACATACTCTGGTATGTGTAGAGTCTAACTGGGCTATAAACTCATTTTGTGTAAAAAAAAATTGAGAAAAAAAAGTTTTTCTCCTTTCCTGAACAATGGGCACCAGCAACTGTCCTCCAGTCAAAAATGGTCACATATGTTCATATTTGAGACCTGCTCAGGCTGTGTGCGTTTGAGCCATTGACTGCTTCACTCTCCTCACTGCTCCCTCACAGCAGGAAACGACTAACGCTAAGACACTTATGCACAGCCATGACAGGCAAAAGAAATTTGAATACAGAGTAGACCTATTTAAGAGAAAATTACGTTAAATTGAATTCTGGGAATCGGTATCAGGAACCGTTAATGTAGGACTACAAAAATGGTAGCAAAGATAATTAAGATTAGATAATTTTGTATTGGTTTCAGCAGTAGCGTATGGTGAATTCTAACGTTGACCGGGCCAGAATCTTAACTTCGGTTCGCACAACAACGGCTGATAAGTCTATTGAGAATTACCGAGCCATTCCGGGTGGAAAACGGAACGCTCGTCCCAAAACACACTGCCCCATTTTTTTTCACGGACCGAGGCCGCCGGTTTAGACGCGGGGCAGGGTGTTTCAGGACGACGGTTCTTCTTCTATTACATATCTGAATGGAGAGGTGCTCGTCTCTGCGCAATGGAGAACCGGTTTGACGGCGAAACTGTTTTTCTAATGGCCACTCATTAACAATTCGGCCGAATGCAAATGAGCCCCATTTGAAAACAAAGGCGACTTAAAGGGTGAGGGGCTGCTAATGTTGTTATGCGGCAAGCAGGGTTCACACAGACCGGGCCATGGCCTCGTTGGCCCCAATGACCATACGCCTCTGGCTTTCAGGCGGAATTGGACAATATACGACAAATCATTTATAATTTATATAAAAACGTAAATTTGACTAAACGTTTGTATGGAGTGTATAAAGGTAGAAGCCCATGCTGAGATGTAATACCTACGAGGCGATTGGCAATCGCTTGGTAGATGTGTCAGCTCAGTATGGTCTGACAGGTTCTAGATATTTTGCCGTATTCTTCCAGCCGCACGATAGGAAGAAGAGAGGGGGACCTTTAGGGTCCCTGACAGTGAGGACCTAAAGAAAGTGGAATCTCCTCACTAGGACATATGGGTGTCATTAAGTAATATTATTCCCTGACGTGAATAATATTAAGACTAAATAAGAAATAGCTTATTAGAGTAAAATTTCAGGGCCCTTAAAATAGACCGGATGATTAGATAGATAAATATTATTTTATATTTCGGTCCGTTGAACAAACATATATAAGTAGCCTACATTGCTTCTAAATAGCAAATTGCCCGAAAAGGTGTAGGCTCTAAAAACGCACATATGTACTGTATACCACGGAGGGAACGGACTGTGTGGAACACAACTTTCTGACAGGTGTTGTGTTGAGCCAGAAAATAAAATAAAAATAAAGATTGACCACACCATGTCAAATCACAAATCACAAATCAGAGTAACCACGATTGGTCCACCATCCTGGTGTAAAAATTCCAGGAAAAAGGTCAAAAGATATGGGGTGATATTGGCCGGTTTAGTTTGCCTGACCATGCATAGGTTGTAGTCTGAACACACTAGTATATGGATGCCAACAGCACACGCTATGGCTGCAAGCATAATGCAGGGCATTTATTTTGTGTCCCCCATCATGGCTGGCTATGTTAGTGTATGAGACTCTGGCTATGTTCACCCTGTTGTCATGACCAGGCAAGTGACAGTGCTCAAAGACTGGACCTCGTAAAGGAGGGAAGGTGTGAGCAGCTATACTGGCTGATGACAGTTATGACATATGGGTGTCATTAAGTAATATTATTCCCTGACGTGAATAATATTAAGACTAAATAAGAAATAGCTTATTAGAGTAAAATTGCAGGGCCCTTAAAATAGACCGGATGATTAGATAGATAGATAAAAAAAAGCCTACACCAAAAAGGTGTAGGCTGAAGCCAAGGCTTATTTAGACTAGCCTATTTGAATACCAAATAAAACATCGAAATAACATAGTTTCATAATTAGTTTTGAACAAAACTGAAAACAATAGATAGATAAATAAATTGGATTACAATTCCAAGTATGAAGGGAGCAAAAGGAAAATTCACTAATTTAATTAATGATAAATTATTATGACAAATTAGCGTAGTGTTATGTAGACATATGTTAGTATTGCTATTTGCTACAACACTACACTATTTGTGGCTTTTACACAAATGGTAACTTAGTACCGTAGACATACGTATACACCAGTGGTGCAGCCAGAACGCTATAGGCTGGGCCTGAGCAGGAGCGGGTGGGCACCCGCTCCTGTTTTTCTTTGTATTAAAACATTTATTATAACTTTTTTCTTTTTCTTTTTTACTTTTTCTTTTTCTAAAAACGCACATATGTACTGTATACCACGGAGGGAACGGAACTGTGTGGAACACAACTTTCTGACAGGCGTTGTGTTGAGCCAGAAAATAAAATAAAAATAAAGATTGACCACACCATGTCAAATCACAAATCACAAATCAGAGTAACCACGATTGGTCCACCATCCTGGTGTAAAAATTCCAGGAAAAAGGTCAAAAGAGAAAAAAGAAAGAAAGAGAGGCCTTGGACTGAATCGTGAGTGGCTCATATGTTCAGCTTGACCAAGTTGGTCTGCCTGCCCAAATGGGATCCTGTTCTGGTTCATCACTGTGACCGCCTAACAAGGCTGGGAAAGTTATGGTAGGATCACCAGATGCATGCAGAGGCTCAAAGTCATGAGCTGGGCAGACAAGAAAAAGAAAAAGAACAGTAGCACTTCAGCCTAAGTGTTGAGCTCACTTCTGTGTCCCGTGGACCACAAGTTGGACCTCAGGGACCGGAGTGGGGCTGTTTGTATGCCGATGTTAAGGTTATGGAGACTGAGCCGTGGCTGTACCTAGGTAGAGATAACCTTGCGTCACCAGTCTTTCCACCTCGGAGGAAAGCCTGGTATTCGTTATTAATGGCCCGTGTGATCCGGTCTAGGCCACGCCTACTGAAAAAAAAAGAAGCAATTCCTCTTTCCGGAAGTTGCGGTTCCGGTTTGGTGGAGCCGCTTTGTTTTGGTTCCCCCTGTTTGTTTCCCCAATCCCTATTTAAATGGAATAGAATTTCCCCGTGGGATAATAAAGGTAGACAGACGCTAAATAGTCTCCGGAAAGTACACTCACATTGACATCCTAATAATAACACATTGATACTGAGTTTGTGTGTATGACAGTTCATGTGAGTTTATGCGAGTGCATGAGTGTGCATGTGAAAACTGGTTAAAACCAACCTGTAGCGTAATCTATGGGAAGTGAGTCTGCACTCTGCACAACTGTATGTGTATGTGTGAATGTAGTATACGTTTAGATACGTTTAGAATGTGTCTATGTTAAAAAGAACGTGTATTCATATTATTTATGCAATACATAGAATTTTCCATCTTAAATTCTAAACTAAATTAAATTAATCACGGTTGCATTCAAAGCTGCTGAAAGGTATAATTCAGACAAGCAGTTATTTTTTGAGATGCAGCTGTCTAACAAAGACGTTTGTGGTTTCCTCACAACCAGCGTGCGTTCCTCATACGTAGAGTGGGTTTCCTTTGCATCAAGATAAAGTTGACTGAGACAGTGACAACTGAATTTCTAGTTCATTTAAAATAGAAATAAAAGTGTCTCATATTGGGTGATATTGGTCGGTTTAGTTTGCCTGACCATGCATAGGTTGTAGTCTGAACACACTAGTATATGGATGCCAACAGCACACGCTATGGCTGCAAGCATAATGCAGGGCATTTATTTTGTGTCCCCCATCATGGCTGGCTATGTTAGTGTATGAGACTCTGGCTATGTTCACCCTGTTGTCATGACCAGGCAAGTGACAGTGCTCAAAGACTGGACCTCGTAAAGGAGGGAAGGTGTGAGCAGCTATACTGGCTGATGACAGTTATGACATATGGGTGTCATTAAGTAATATTATTCCCTGACGTGAATAATATTAAGACTAAATAAGAAATAGCTTATTAGAGTAAAATTGCAGGGCCCTTAAAATAGACCGGATGATTAGATAGATAGATAAAAAAAAGCCTACACCAAAAAGGTGTAGGCTGAAGCCAAGGCTTATTTAGACTAGCCTATTTGAATACCAAATAAAACATCGAAATAACATAGTTTCATAATTAGTTTTGAACAAAACTGAAAACAATAGATAGATAAATAAATTGGATTACAATTCCAAGTATGAAGGGAGCAAAAGGAAAATTCACTAATTTAATTAATGATAAATTATTATGACAAATTAGCGTAGTGTTATGTAGACATATGTTAGTATTGCTATTTGCTACAACACTACACTATTTGTGGCTTTTACACAAATGGTAACTTAGTACCGTAGACATACGTATACACCAGTGGTGCAGCCAGAACGCTATAGGCTGGGCCTGAGCAGGAGCGGGTGGGCACCCGCTCCTGTTTTTCTTTGTATTAAAACATTTATTATAACTTTTTTCTTTTTCTTTTTAACTTTTTTTTTTCTAAAAACGCACATATGTACTGTATACCACGGAGGGAACGGAACTGTGTGGAACACAACTTTCTGACAGGCGTTGTGTTGAGCCAGAAAATAAAATAAAAATAAAGATTGACCACACCATGTCAAATCACAAATCACAAATCAGAGTAACCACGATTGGTCCACCATCCTGGTGTAAAAATTCCAGGAAAAAGGTCAAAAGAGAAAAAAGAAAGAAAGAGAGGCCTTGGACTGAATCGTGAGTGGCTCATATGTTCAGCTTGACCAAGTTGGTCGGGACGAGTCTGCCTGCCCAAATGGGATCCTGTTCTGGTTCATCACTGTGACCGCCTAACAAGGCTGGGAAAGTTATGGTAGGATCACCAGATGCATGCAGAGGCTCAAAGTCATGAGCTGGGCAGACAAGAAAAATAAAAAGAACAGTAGCACTTCAGCCTAAGTGTTGCGCTCACTTCTGTGTCCCGTGGACCACAAGTTGGACCTCAGGGACCGGAGTGGGGCTGTTTGTATGCCGATGTTAAAGGTATCATGACATTCATTTTCACTTTTTTTATTTTCAATGTTTTATTTGGGGTTTTATGACCTCAATTACACCCAAAAAACCTGAACTTAGAACATTCAGTGGATTTTCTGTGGTCTGGGGTTTTCTGAATAATTAGGCTGAAAAGTAATCTGAGCTTGGCCCTTCGACAGTGAGGTCACAGTCGATTAATCCCGCCCACTCTCCTCCTCGCCCCTCCCCTCCCCTATCCTTTCCTTTGGGGGGGGCGGAGCAGAGGTGATGATTGACAGGCAAAATCCCTCACCAGCGACACCCGCAGGCAAAGATTTCTTTTTTCATTGCAGTTGAAAAGGCTTTAGAAATGTGAGAGAAAAACACCTGCCATGGATCACTGGAATGGAATTTTCACTTAAAACTTTTTGTACACTTTTGAAAGACCAGGACAAAGACTTTGAATGTGGTGTAAAAGTGAATGTCATTAAACCTTTAAGGTTATGGAGACTGAGCCGTGGCTGTACCTAGGTAGAGATAACCTTGCGTCACCAGTCTTTCCACCTCGGAGGAAAGCCTGGTATTCGTTATTAATGGCCCGTGTGATCCGGTCTAGGCCACGCCTACTGAAAAAAAAAGAAGCAATTCCTCTTTCCGGAAGTTGCGGTTCCGGTTTGGTGGAGCCGCTTTGTTTTGGTTCCCCCTGTTTGTTTCCCCAATCCCTATTTAAATGGAATAGAATTTCCCCGTGGGATAATAAAGGTAGACAGACGCTAAATAGTCTCCGGAAAGTACACTCACATTGACATCCTAATAATAACACATTGATACTGAGTTTGTGTGTATGACAGTTCATGTGAGTTTATGCGAGTGCATGAGTGTGCATGTGAAAACTGGTTAAAACCAACCTGTAGCGTAATCTATGGGAAGTGAGTCTGCACTCTGCACAACTGTATGTGTATGTGTGAATGTAGTATACGTTTAGATACGTTTAGAATGTGTCTGTGTTAAAAAGAACGTGTATTCATATTATTTATGCAATACATAGAATTTTCCATCTTAAATTCTAAACTAAATTAAATTAATCACGGTTGCATTCAAAGCTGCTGAAAGGTATAATTCAGACAAGCAGTTATTTTTTGAGATGCAGCTGTCTAACAAAGACGTTTGTGGTTTCCTCACAACCAGCGTGCGTTCCTCATACGTAGAGTGGGTTTCCTTTGCATCAAGATAAAGTTGACTGAGACAGTGACAACTGAATTTCTAGTTCATTTAAAATAGAAATAAAAGTGTCTCATATTGGGTGATATTGGCCGGTTTAGTTTGCCTGACCATGCATAGGTTGTAGTCTGAACACCCTAGTATATGGATGCCAACAGCACACGCTATGGCTGCAAGCATAATGCAGGGCATTTATTTTGTGTCCCCCATCATGGCTGGCTATGTTAGTGTATGAGACTCTGGCTATGTTCACCCTGTTGTCATGACCAGGCAAGTGACAGTGCTCAAAGACTGGACCTCGTAAAGGAGGGAAGGTGTGAGCAGCTATACTGGCTGATGACAGTTATAATAATATATTATTCAAGGCTTTAAATCTGATTGGAAAACTGTGTGCTTTTGCCCCCATGTCTGTGGTCTTTTTGACGGTGGCCTATCAAAAGTTGATCTGAGGTTGAAGTTAGGCTTTGCAGGTCGTTACAGTACACAGTATCTCTAAAGTCATTAAACCAAACAGGTCTTTCAGATTTTTCATATTCCATCCTGATTGCCTAAGATTGGCTTCCAAAGTTTGCAGGAGTGGTCTCTTTTGAACAAAATGCCTCAAATCATGAACACATCGTGCGATTGTTGTGAAACGTTACGAGCACATTGACACTAGGCCGAGGAAGAAATGCCACCCTACATTTTTCACATCGTCATTTTGGTGTCGTTATAACGATTCGCGTTTTTACCTATAACTGGACCGATCTGCTTGAAACATTTTTCACATCAGCCTTTTATAGCGCCACCAGGAGGCCGATTTTTGCAAAACACATTTCTTGATATTACTCCTACAGATTCTGTCGAAACATCACGCAAATCGGTACACATTATCTCTATAGTCATGTGATCAACACAGATCTGTCCGATTTTTCATTATCCATCCCAATTGGTTAAGATTGGCATGTAAAGTTTGCAGGAGTGGCTAGTTTTGAACAAAATACTTCAAAATGTATTTGATCGTTACTTTGGTCTTGTTTGGGACAGTATATATGGACCCTAAACATGAAGAATTTATGGGCATATGTGAAAGTGAAACCATTGGCCGTCTTTGAATTTAGTTGTTTTTCCAGTTGATAAAACGACACCTTTATATTATGTTTTGTCTGTCCATCCGTGTGAAACTTTACATGCCTTTCCCACCATCTGGCCTTTGTTTTTATTTATATTATTATTATATTATTATTTCCAAAACACACTTTTTACTATATACTAACCTATACTCCTTTTTAGATTTGTCCAAAACTCACACAACAAATTGGTACACATTATCTCTGGAGTCGTGTGATGAATGTGTATAAATTCAATCATAATTTGGGGGATATATTTTTTGCCTACAAGAAATGGCAAAAAATCATAAGCGTGAAGCCAAATTTGAATCCCACATGGAGGGGCCTCTAAACACTGCAGAGCCAAAGGCGATTTCACTTCCAACCGGGAAAGCCACACAACAAGTGTCAGTTTGTTCCAGAAACCAACCAAATTAGGTACAAATGGTCCCGTGAGTCCTGTGACAATGACCTCCATACTGTTTGCCTGTAATTTACTTAAAACATTTGGGCGGGGACTATTTCTTAGCCATAGTTTCACGAACCAATGATCCCCAAATGTTGAGGATACAGCACACCTCCAAAAGTGCTTTCACGTCTGCCCGTAGAGGGTGCCACAAATGCCAACTGTTGCACCGTCTGTCTTTCAGTCTGTTCTCACCCCCGCAGCCTCCTTGTGGCCTGTCACCCTATGACTGACACAGCCCTGGGAAGGCAACCCAGCCTGGCGAAGATCTGCTGTAGCAACAAGTAGTGCAGCAGGCTGGATGGGTGGGCGCGGAGGGGGGTATTATCACTACTGTAGTGACAAATAAAAGGGAGAATGTTTAGATGTGTGCAGCTTTATTTATTTTTGGGACATGGAACAATGATGGTATTTGGAATGCATTCACAATATCTGTCTACTTGTTTGTGCCTGTCTGTTTGACTAAATGTTAGGGAAATGTGTTACTGTAACATGTGTATGCATGCTCAGGCAACCTAATGTGTAGAAATTAAGTTTAATGTGCTTTTGCCTATTTTTGACCTTTTGTCTTCCAGATACCCACCTTCCAGATACCCACTCACTCACCTACATCTACACCGCTTTCTCCAAGCCTATCAACCTCCCAGGGATCCATGAGTTCACGGCCATGGGTCTGCTGGATGACAGAATGATTGACTACTATGACAGCTCGGTTAAGAAAAAGGTCCCCATGCAGCCGTGGATGGAGGAGAGGCTGGACAAGGACTACTGGGATAAAGGCACACAGTCACGCCAGAGCAAGGAGCAGTGGTTCAAAGTCAACCTGGGGATCCTCAAAGATCGAATGAGACACAATGACACCGGTTAGACATCCAAGTAGTTGTTACACACTGCAGTTATAAGGGTTTTAATTGAGGTTAACTGAGTGGTAATCACTGTTAACAGACTTACTGCATTAATCCTGCAATGTGTTGTCAGTCCTGCAGACAACCTTTTCTGAATGTTATGCAGTAGAACCCAAGAGTATAGTGTAAAACAAAACTTAAATGTTTCCAGACTTTACATACTACTTTATGTGACGAACATCCAGACTGTTGGCTCTGGTATGATGCCTCATATCTTTAACACCCCCCCCTGTCTTTTTCTTTTCCCTTTTTGCCAGATTTGCACATTCTTCAGTGGAGGCATGGCTGTAAGGCTAAGAGACAAGATGACAAAACATTAAAGTACATCCAAGGCAAGGATGAATACAGCTATGACGGTGACGACTTCCTGGCCTTCGATGATGCCAATAAGGACTGGATCGCCCCAGTTGCCCTTGCACTTCCCACCAAGAGGAAGTGGGATCTTGTCAAGATGCTGAACGACTACACCCAAGGCTACCTGGAGAGGGAGTGTGTTTCCTGGTTAAGTAAATTTGTTGACTACGGGCAAGCGCAACTCCGGGACAGCAGTGAGTATTATTTTACTATTATTATTATCATTATTATTATTATTATTATTACCCTTATTATTATTATTATTATTATTAGTAGTAGTAGTATTAGTATTATTAGTATTATTAGTATTATTAACACCTTTTATACATTGTATGTACATGGAGCTCCAAGCCCTTTACAGGTAACACTAGGACGATACAAACACCAAATGACAACAAAACAACAAATAATAATAAACGTTATTATTCTCAAAACAAGGTTACAAGGTGCTCTGGATGATTTGGTTAAGTGGAGCATCCATGATATTTCATTGGATAATCAATAAATATAGATTTGATGTAAAGAGCTTCAGCATGTTGATAAATCACATTACAATATTTCTGCTAAATGTTGTGACTGTGATATGCAGTATGTTTTTCAGCTCTATATATTTTTAAATACAAAGTAGTATCACGCAAAAAGTAACTTTTGACAAATATGAATAATGATGAATGAATGACGAAATGAAATGAAACTGTGAATGAATTCAAAATTCCCTACAATGCCTATGCGTCTTCTCAAAACTCAAATTTGTCTTCATGGCTTCCCAGTCCCACCAAAGCTCTATGTGTATGGAAAGAAGTGCAAGAATCCGAACTCCATCATGTTACACTGCATGGCAACGGGCTGCTATCCCAAAGACGTGACCCTGAACATCAGGAGAAATGGTCTGGTGGTGGATAAACTGGATGGCATGCAATCCACAGGTGTTCGACCCAACGGCGACAACACTTTTCAGATCAAGAATCACCTGGAGATTTTAAGAAGTGACTCTTCCAAATACAGCTGTGAGGTGATACACCCTGCGTCAAACATGTACAAGGTCCAGGATTGGGGTAAGAGGCTTCTCTACATTATGCAAATACAATTAAATAAGGGCATTTTTACTTGGATGTTAAAATGGAGAGAGTTGAGACTATTTTCTTTATTTAATATTTAATTATATAGTATATATTATTATAGCATGCATGCTCTGTTAGAGCAAGACCCTGTTTACTAGTATTGACAAATGTGATCAGTAAACCCTCATCTACATGATTCTTTCTGGATTTTAGACCACTCATTGTGTGATACACGTGACGACTCTGGACCAAACATCGCAGCTATTTTTGGTGGTGTTGGTGGTGCTGTTGGTGGTGGTGTTGCTGTTGTGCTGCTGGTTGGAGTTCTCGCTATAATCTATGTGAAGAGAAGAAACGGTTAGAAAAAATGTCTCTTTTTCTCTCCTTTTTGGGAAAAAAAATGATTTTCTGTGGGGCTTTACATGAAATGATAAATATGATATGATATGATATGATATGATATGATATGATATGATATGATATGATATGATATGATATGATATGATATGTGATGTCTTGTGTGCTTTAAAAGTCAAGATAAAAAATCTATTAAATCTATATATCTGAAGCTGCACAGAAAGTAACACTTCATAGAAAGTCTCAAACACACTAAACTGGTAATGGCTGTCATATCAAACATATCACTGTAGCAAGATGAGTACAAAGGTCTCATCATTGTATTACACTGCACAGTGTGATTATAGGTCACGTGGGACACCAGTCTCTCCCTCAGTCATTATAAGGAACAGTTTTTTCAATAATAATACATTTTATTAACTTTTTAATAACAAACTTTAATATGTTTTAACCAAACAGTATCACTTAAGGTCTGCACTCTGTACACATGGGAGCGTTCATTTTGCGTGATTAATTCACATTAAAGTAAACTGCTGTTTATGTCATGAGGACATCCACACAGTATGCGGAGATTACACAGCGATAAAGCAACATATTTATTTTCCGAAGCGAGGTTGATTTTTAACGCAAATAAAATCATTCACCTGTAATCCACCGACACATTTTCATATTGTTTATTTGCGTAACTTCTGGTGTATAAGTACATTTAGACTACCTTTAAAATCATTGAGAAACTCTCCTTAAAATACTAAATAATATGACACAGACATTCAAAGGCTCAAATATTTATGTTACAATTTATTTTCTTTCTTTTCTTTTTTTTACAGATCTATGTTGTGTCAGGTAAGTATCACTCTGTCTATTCATCAACATGACAGCAGTAGATTACATCTTGTTAAGTACTAAGTATTACTGTGTCTATTCATCAACATGATGTTTATCTTTTTAATAACAGACCTCAGGGAACCAATCAGAGCTCAGCGGCAGACCAGACACCCAATCAGGGCTCAGCTGTAGCCCAGTGTGGGGATCCTGATGATTTGTACTGCCCACTGCAGTACGGTCAGTCTTTAAACCAATCATGTTGAAGTTTTTCTGATATTGAAAACTGATTCTTATTTGAATCTAAATGAATTTAGAACTTAAAAAAAAAAAATGATCTCCTCCACTGATTAATCAATGAATGTTGTTTTTGGAAGTACCTTAAAGTATGTCAGTTTGTTCTGTGCTTGTTGTTCTTAATTAGCAGAATAATTACCTAAATTGAAACCATGATTGAAATAACAATTATAAGCACTATATTAATGCTTTGTTTATCTTTAGGCGACAGCAGTGTCTATGGGATAATCCCCCAGGATGATGACTATGAAAATGGTACAGTATATGCTTTTTAAACATCCAATCAAATGATTTTAATCTAGTTTCATGTTTTGTTATTGTGGGATATTAATGTTAGGAGAGTCATCATGAGTCCTTGCAGGACACACAGGACGGTATGGATGTTAAAACTCCTCGCTGTTACCGTCCGGTTTTATCACTTTGGCTCTCGTTCCCGTTTACATGGTCCCAATGTCTGGGAGTAGGTTGGGAGGAACATCGTAGGCCTTGAGTATTTTCATCATCATTCCTCATAACACTGTCACTACCGTTAGGTTGCTCCTCTTCACTTCTTCAATGATCCTCCATAAGGAAACGATCTGATCGATGGGGGTTCTCCCTTCTCAAAATCCATTTAGGTTTTCTCTGAGGTGGGGATTGTTAGCACTCTGTATCCTGTTCAGTATCATTCGGTTGTACATTTTAGCGATATACAGGTCAGGCTGATGCCACGTGGTAAACAGTTGTTCGGTTTTGAGAGATCTCCAGATGATTTTGCTACTGGGATGGTGTGAGAGAGAGACAATATTTCCGACATGTTGTTTTCCATGAGAGCCTGGTTGCTCTGATAGAAAACTGATATCAAACTAGAAAAAGTGCTCCTCGGAGCACAGGTCTCCGCCAGGTTAGGTAGGTTATTGTGGCCTCCTGGTGGCGCTATAATAGGCCAATGTGAAAAGGGTGCCATTTATTCTTAGGCCTTTCACGGCAATCAGACCTTGCATTCATGATTTGAGACATTTTGTTCCAAAAATGTGTTTTGCTAAATTAGACCTGCTGGTGGCGCTATAACAGGCCAATGTGAAAAGGCTGGCATTTCTTCCTCGGCCTAATGGGAATGTGCGTGTGAAATTGCACGGAAAGCGCAAGCTGCGTTCATGATTTGAGGCATTTTGTTCAAAACGGACCAATCCTGCAAATTTTGGAAGACAACCTTAGCCAATGAGGATGGAATATGGACAATCGGACAGATCTGTTTTGATCACATGACTATAGAGATACTGTGTACCGATTTGCATGACGTTTGGATAAAATCTGTAGGAGTAAAAGGGTTTTGCACAAATCGGCCTCCTAGTGGCGCTATAACAGGCCCATGTGAAAGATTTGGGGCAGAGGTTCTGAATTGGCAACCAGGGAGTGTGCGTGCACAGTTTCACATCGACCGGGCCAACGGTGCCTGAGATTAGCTGTTCACAGACAAATGGACGGTCGGACACACGGACACACAAACGGACGGACAGCGGGTAAAACATACTCTCTCGCCATGCCTTTCGGCCTGGTGGAGACAATTATACTTGTATGTTTTTATTTGGTTCAAATATATAAGTTATCACTTGTTTTTAATTTACAGATCCAGCTTATGTCACGTAAGTACAATATTAATCTCTGTCTATTCATCAACATGACAGCGATAGATTACACCTTGTTTATACTTCTGTTTATAATTCTGATAAATATTTGTCTTTTAATTACAGACCCATTGACCCTGATGAATACGTAAATGGTATTGTACTGTATATACTTTATTAAACATCCAACCAAATGATTTTAATCTAGTTTCATTTGGTGTTATTGTGGAATATTAATGTTAGGAGAGTCCTTTATTTCACCTCGTTGACATCCTTTAACATGAAGAAAAAACAGACATAAATTATGTATCTGTATCTTTTTATTTGGTTCAAATATTTATGTTATAATTTATAATTGTATAATTTTGTTTTTAATTTACAGATCCAAGTTATGTCACGTAAGTACAGCATTGATCTCTGTCTAATGATCAAAAATATTACATCTGGTTTTATACTTCAATTCTGATTTTAATTACAGACCCATTCAGTCTGAGGGAACCAATCAGGGTTCAGCAGCAGACCAGACGACCAATCAAAGCGTGGTTTCTGATGATGTGTACTGTCCACTGCAGTACGGTCAGTCTTTGAACGGTTTCTAATTCAAAGTCTCATTCAACATCTCATTTTCATGTCAAATGTGTGTTTTAAACACCCCCAAAAAAGATCTCTGATCAATAAATATACATGAAAAGTTTCTCCCCCCAAAACATCCCTAAAGTAGCTTTACATAATTTTCTTTGCTCTATTTTTGCCCTAATTTAGCATTCCATAT
This sequence comes from Gymnoscopelus braueri, assembly GCF_963280865.1. Taxonomy (NCBI): domain Eukaryota; kingdom Metazoa; phylum Chordata; class Actinopteri; order Myctophiformes; family Myctophidae; genus Gymnoscopelus; species Gymnoscopelus braueri. The sequence goes on from NC_137613.1 coordinate 18,070,196, forward strand.
CCTATGAATTATACATAAGTTTGATCCACCAGGACAAGAGAAAAATCCAAGAGAATATACACCAAACGCACCAATGTTGACACAACTCACAGTGGCGTTCGGCTACTTCACTCAATGTCCCTGCATACAGGACAGTGGGATTAAACATTAATATGGATTTTTACTGTGGTAAAAATCCCTATTAATGCTTTACAGATATGCAGTGTGAAAAAACACCAGCTTCAAAAATGCACACACACACACACACACACACACACACACACACACACACACACACACACACACACACACACACACACACACACACACACACACACAAAATACAACACAACGCACGCATGCACGCAGACACACACACAAAACACAACACAACACATGATGCAGGCACGCATGAATGTATAGACCATTAAATTAATTTAAACCATTTTTGAAATAATAATTATAATGCTCATTTGTTTACCTTTAGGCGACACAAGTGTCTATGGAGTTATCAACCAATCTGATGACTATGACAATGGTACGTATTACATTTTAAAGATTCAATCAAATGATTTTTATCTAGTTTCTTTCCAGACTTACAAATGATGTTAAAAAATAAGTCAGAGAGGGTCATTTTCACTGACATTGTTGATCTGGACTGGAATTTAAATCCTGTTCTTCCCTCTAACTGTGTCCTCCACTGCTTAGTAATGTCATATTTAATAACAGATATACTGTAGATAGAGATGGAGCATCCACTCAACTCAATGTCAACACAACAAGTGACATGCTGAGAATGAATTATCTTTTATTTCCAAAAGAAATGTTTATCTGAAACAGTTGAATTATGTTTACAACTAGGGGGAGTTTCTCAAGGTCATTATTTTCACAATAACCTTTCTGTTTATCTGTAAATAAAAAACATTGATTGGACAACCAGCTTTTCAGTTCGTACAAATATTACAGCATTTATAGCATCAGAGTCCAGAATCAATCAAGTGTTTGTTGAGTCACTGTAACTCTGTTTCATTTCCTTAGATACAGAAGTGTAGGAAAACCCAACACCACACAATGTGGACTAAGACAAATGGATCTTCAACAACAAATGTATGCTCATTTATGTGTGTAACCGTACAACCACACACACACACACACACACACACACACACACACACACACACACACACACACACACACACACACACACACACACACACACACACACACACACACACACACACACACACACACACACACACGCAGACTTACTTGATCAGACTTTCTTGATCAAATAAAAAAATACTTGGACTCGACTTGGACTTCAAGGTCGATGACTCATGACTTGAGTGCTTTCTTGACCTGAGATTGGGACATGAAACAAAAAGTTTAGGACTTGGACTTTACTTGTGACTTGTCAGTCTTGACTTGAGACTTGACTCAGGACTCGAGAGCAAAGACTTGAGATGTACTTGTACTTGTAAAACAATGGCTTTTTCCACCTGGAAATTTAGGGCCCGACCACTGCACCACTGTGAAGCCCTATTGAAATGCATGGAGTAATTTTTTGCGTTTTTGAGGGCCTAAGCGTAACCTAATCAAAAAGTGGCCAACTTTGCAAACACATCAAAAAGGGCCGTGGCCTAATGGCTCAATACCGCCCCCTACAAAATTTAAGTTGAAGGCAAGCCCCACAATACGGTTTCACCTACATGTACTGTATGACATTTGGTACACACCTGTATCATGTCCTGACTTACAAAGAAGAAGAAAAAATCTCCTAGGAGGATAGTCAGATCCACCTCAAACTTTGCACAATTATGTTTTTCATTGTAAATTACCCCAGATTGGATATTCAGGTAAATATCACTGGAACTTGGACCTTATGAGAAATATTTCACATTAAAATGTGCTTTACATGGTAACAGATTATGACTGTACAATGGTCAATCCACTCAGAAATGTGTAAAATGATGTACAGCAATAACCATAAAATGGTACCATATTAATACAGATGGTTTGGTATAATCAGAAGCTGACAAGGGGTGGAAAAAACAAAACATCATGGCATCATAGCGTGTGCAGTTTGTTCATGACAGTGGTTCTCAAAGTGGGGTCCGGAGACCCCATGGGGTCCTTGAGGGGGTTCCAGGGGGTCCCCAGCAAAATTGGTTTATAGCATCAGTTTAACCATTTTAACCCTATATACATCAGCTATTTGAAAATAGATGATCTACAATGTGTCGCAATGTGACGCATTGTAAGCTTGTAGATCTGCTATTAAAATGTAGTTTTTGAAATAAATTGAAACATTTGAAATCTTTTTTGTAACATTTTAACAAAACAATTTGTGTATGGGGGTCCCTGGCATAAAGTATTGTCAGATGGGGGTCCGCGGCCAAATACATGTTAATTTGGGGGTCCTTGACAGAAAAAGTTTGAGAACCATTGGTTTATGTAGATGTTATGCCTATATAAAATTTTGGAACAAACCTCTTCTAATGTTTGTATAACTGTTATTCATTTTTGTAGATGTATATTTCTGGTGTGCTTTTTATTTGCCACTGCTTGTTAAGGTCCTTAATCATAATCGAAACTTTTAAATAAAGGATTTGATTTAATCCACAGCTGTGTCTGCATTCACCTTGATGATGACTATTTGAACAGGGTTTTGGAAACAAGTTGTGTTCAAGTGCAGTATTAAAAGCAAATTTCAGCACCTAGGCTGTTTATCCAGCCTGACAGAGTGTCGCGGGTTCGACTCCCGACCCTGACGGCCTTTGCTGCATGTCACTCCCCATCTCTCTCCCCATTTCCTGTCAGGCTATCAATAAAGGCATAAAAGCCCCCCCCCCCCCAAAAAAAAGAATTCTACATCAGTTTACATCAAGTCATCTAAGAAACCCAATGCAAGGAAACTAAATGGCTTGATCAAGCTTTTAAGTGCAGTTCCACCCTTCTATAACGAATAGTTCAGAAGTCATGTGTAACGGTGTTTAATAATTGTCACATTTGACCACCAAATTGCACCGTATGTCACATTGAGTTAGAGATCTAATGAAGTGTCATGGTTTTGTGTTATTTGATGATGGCGCATAGTCATTGAGGACTTTGACACGGACAGCCCTCACAGCCTCATTACAAAAGTATCACATTTTGTCTCAACCAAACTATTTATCAACGTTTATCAAACTATGAAAGTAAGTACAGGAAAATATTACAGAAAAAACTTAAGACATTTTGGAATGGTAATACTATTATTAAACTTTTAAATAGTTTTGTGTCCACAGTCTAGAGACACAGCTTTTTAAGTCAATGAACAATTATGATACAAAATCCAGATATTTAACAGTAATACCCAAGGATTACTGTATCTAAGAGGAAATAGGCCTGTGGCACGACAACTTTTAACATAATTTAGACGGAGAACAGTTTCAAGTACCTGGCCTTTATATGAACGTTGTTAAAATGTCCCCTACAAAGGCCGCACCCATATTCACAGGACTTTGGACCCAAGGCACACAGGTAGTCAGACAATATAAAGTACAGTACACTCAGATAACAGGTCAATTCAACTACCAGAATAAGTCCTAGCTGAAAGCTTCGAAACAATGAACTGAGACTATCGGAAGTAACAATATGTATTCCATATTAACATTCCTAATCGTTGGGACATTATGGACAGTGAACTGTGGTGAGTATTGTATTTTTTATTTCCCAACTCATTATAATGAGTCAGGACTAATATAATTCTGCAATCATTGGTCAGTTTGTTCAATGTGAAGGAAGGCTGGTTAGAAAAAAAAGTGTTTTGTTTTATGACCTTTTATCCTAACATACAGTATACTGGTGACAGATCCAACATATTTGAACAAGACATAAGCTTTTTTATTTTGAATTTGTCCAACCTAAAAGTGAAAGTAAATTACAATTTAGGACAAACACTTTTCAAAACAGAAGTCTGTAGAATGTGCAGTTTATATATATATATATATTTTTGTTTTGTAATTGACACTCCATTTAGTAATTATTTAGGAAATGTTATCTATTACAAACACTAGTGAAACAGGTGGGAAATACATACATGAAGAAAAAGACAGTCATATAATCTATATGGAGGGTTTTATGTTACCCAAATAAAAAACAAAATGGAAGAAGACCCATCTTTTCATTTGAAAGTTGTTTTTCCTCACAGCATTAATCCCTAATATACTACAGTGCTAACAGCAGTACCTGGAGGCTGGAAACATACCTCTCCAACCAGCCTCTCTGTACCGAACAAAGTTCAGCATGATTCCCGGATTGGTGATAATAAAACCATAAATTGTATTTCAATATGACCAGCTTTAAATGGGGAAGTGGGGTAAACAATGTCATAAATTAATCCCTGGCAACAATTTCTGTACTCAACGGTCGACTTTATATTGTGCCATGGTGATTACATCTCCATGGCAGCCCTTAGAGAAGAGGTCATATTTTGGTGGATATCTCATTTTGGAATGAAAGTTCCAGTGAGAAATACGTTAGTGGATATCTTATAGTGACCCTCCAAAAATAAAAGGCATTTATAACGTAAGACTCAATAGGAGAGAGCAGATGACATGGGTAATCCCAAGAAGTTGCTACCATCACACGGAAATAATTGGTACCAGATGGAGGGGAGATGCTGTCATGACAGAGGCTCTAACCCTAACTCTTGAGTGTATGTATGACTGATTTATACTGTGTGTATCCATTAGCTCGATACACCACAGGTGCCAGGTGTGACTGCAACCGTCACCCTCCCTCCCCCAAGCAAAGCAAAAAGTACCGGACTCTTACACAGGGTTTGCATAACTCAAAACAAAAACAGCAGACTCTGAAGCAGGGCCTAAAATAATAATAACCCCACCAACACTGTTGTCCAGCACACCTCCCCAGGTTGACCAGCCAACCCCCCCTCCCTCCCAGCTTGAGTCAATATGTAATGTGAACTATTCATAGAAAATTTGGAATACCAAAAATATAGGCCACTTTCAGATATTATATTATATTTATTTATCTCTCTGTCTGTTTGCTTACCGGTTTGTATTTCTGCTTCCTGGTATTTATTCTGTTCTTTTTTTTTTAGGACTTCCAGAGATCCACTCACTCACCTACATCTACACAGCTTTCTCCAAGCCTATCGAACTCCCAGGGATTCATGAGTTCACGGCCATGGGTCTGATGGATGACATAATGATTGACTACTATGACAGCTCGGTTAAGAAAAAGGTCCCCATGCAGCCGTGGATGAAGGAGAGGCTGGACAAGGACTACTGGGAGAAAGGCACCCAGTCACGCCAGAGCAAGGAGCAGTGGTTCAAAGTCAACCTGGGGATCCTCAGGGATCGAATGAGAGACAGCAATGACACCAATGGTTAGACATCCAAACAGTTGTTACACACTATAGTTATAAGGGTTTTAATTGAGATTGACTGAGTGGTAATCACTGTTAATGCACTTACCGCATTAATCCTGCAATGTGTTGTCAGTCCTGCAGACAACCTTTTCTGATTGTTATGCAGTAGAACCAAAAAGTATAGTGTAAAACAAAACTTAAATGTTTCCAGACTGGGGGGTGGGTTTACATACTACTTTTTGTGACGAACATCCAGACTGTTCTTCTTCTTTTACATCCTACCCCTGTCTTTTTCTTTTCCCTTTTCGCCAGATTTGCACATTCTTCAGTGGAGGCATGGCTGTAAGGCTGAGAGACAAAGTGACAACACATTAAAGTTCATCCAAGGCAAGGATGAATACAGCTATGACGGTGAGGACTACCTGGCCTTTGATGATGCCTCTAAGCAATGGATCGCCCCAGTTCCCCTTGCAGTTCCCACCAAGAGGAAGTGGGATCTTGTCAAGATGCTGAACGACTACACCCAAGGCTACCTGGAGAGAGAGTGTGTCTCATGGCTAAGTAAATTTGTTGACTACGGGCAAGCAGAATTGAGGAAAAGTGGTGGGTATCAATTTAAGTAACATTATTTACACCATTCATACGTTAGATGCAATTCAAATCGGTTTACAGGCAACACTAAGACAAAAGACCACAAAACAGTGTTGGGAAAAAAAACTGCCTAATTGTCAAGAGAGATAAAATAAAGAGTTAACAATTGGAGAAGATGCTCAATTGACTCACAATGTCAGCTGGAAAAAAGAAGCCAATCACATGCATCTTTGCATACACAGTATGCAAGCATGCATGAGTGAGGGGTGAGATAATACTAAATAATAAACTACTTTATTTTTGTAGTATTTCTCAAAACAAAGTTACAAAGTACTCTGGATGAGAGTGGAATAGAAACCCTGATTTGGCTAATGCGACCTTCCCTGATGTTTCATTGGATAATCAAAAATAAATATGTTGTAATGGTCTGCACCATATTGAAAAATCATGATTGCAATATGCATTATGTAATTCAGCTTTTTTTATTTTTTTAATGTGATCAAAAAATATTACAAAGTTTGGGCAGGGCTAATTCCCTGCCTAGGATAAAATAATGTTTTTTGATATAGGCTACATCCCCTTTTGTGACAATGAAATGCTACACAATATCAGTATAGGCCTATACTTGTAGAACGTTTTTGTTAAATAAACTGCCATCTAAAAAAAAAATGCCTCTTGTAAGAATATTCTTAGTCAATTGTGCAATTTTGAGATATTTCCAATCTGTTTTATTCTTAGCTCCTCCACAAGTTTTCATCTTCACAAACAAGGGGAAAACGGCTGAAACCGTGGATCTAATTTGCCTGGCGACGGGATTTTATCCCAAACAAGACGATGTGGTTAATATTCGGAAAAATGGCAAGGTGGTGGATAAGCTTGATGGGATGATTACGTCCGGAGTCCGTCCAAATGACGATGGCACGTTCCAGGTCAGGACGTCGGTGGAAATTCTTCAGTCCGACAGAGGAGAAGATTACGACTGCATCGTTACACACTCTGCTCTGCGAAAACCAATAGTCAGAAAATGGGGTACAGTTTTGTTTCCTTGATTAATTTATGTTTTAGGCCTACATTGTAGATGTTAGATGATGATTTAGAAGTAAGAGGGAGCCATAGTGCCCACTATTGCTGTGTCCCTATTAACTGGCACACAGATAAGTTAGTAGCTTAATTACACCAGATCCTGTGCAATGATCATTGTGTCCCGGCAGTACATACTGGTATTTTGGATGGGCAATATGGTCTACAATATACCTACAACATTTAAAGATTTTATTATATATATATATATATATATATATATATATATATATATATATATATATATATATATATATATATATATATATATATATATATATATATATATACTAACACGCACACAACGTCTCTCACACACACACACACACACACACACACACACACACACACACACACACACACACACACACACACACACACACCTATATATATATGTGTGTGTGTGTGTGTGTGTGTGTGTGTGTGTGTGTGTGTGTGTGTGTGTGTGTGTGTGTGTGAGAGACGTTGTGTGCGTGTGCGTGTGGTGTGTGTGTGTGTATATATATATATATATATATATATATATATATATATATATATATATATATATATATATATATATATATGAAGAGAGACAGAGAGACAGACAGACAGACGTGTGTATATAAAAATGTGTATGCTTGCTAAAGAGGGCAACTCTCCCAAACAACATAATCGACAGACAAATGGTTGTTTACCCGTTGTTACTCATTTTGCATTGCATGATATTTCAAATTAGTTGCATCTGTGACGCTGAAAACTAGACATTCTACCATCTTAATAGTATATCACCCATCCCGACTGGCATTGCCGAACCAGCCATACCACATAGTCCCTTACTGTAGTCCAAAACGATTGTCATTGTAGAGCAGTAATTATTCTTTGTTCATTCATTTTCAATATAAATGTCTATTTCAGATAATAAGTGTCCTCAGTGCAAGACTGCAGGTCCACCGATTGTTGCAATTGCTGCCAGCATAAGTGCCGTCATTGTTGCTGCTGTTGTTGGCATCATAATCGGGGTCTTCATCCAAAAAAGGAAAGTGAGGACTCTGACTCGTGACCCTCTAGAACGTGTTGTCTCAAAACGTAGGTGTATTTTTTATTCTTGCCACTATTTAGCCGTAGTAGCCTACTATTAAAGGCTTTTACATTTTGTTCACTAGAGTGCCTTGGTCTCTTCCGTTTTTTTGCCATTTAATTTTGTCACCCATTTGTACCAAAGAGCACCTTGTTGGGGATTTTTAGTTTGCCAAACAGATGTGCTCCTTTTTCTCTCTTTCTTCAACAACCTGAATAACTTGCCAAACAACCTCAATTTGTTAAAACTTAAAATAAATCTTGTTTTTTCCTTCAGCTTCAGAGAAGGTGCCTTTGCAAACCACTGAGATTGCCCAGGATGACATTGGTGAGTTGTTATCTTTATAACATGGTCAAAACAGCTATATATACAGTATACATTAAGAAATTAACTTCTAAACAACCATATGTCCATACAATTACTACCAAAAGTTATCATTTAACATATATTTTTCTTTTGCTAAGGCTTTAAAAAAAAATCATAACTGCTAAGTGGCTGTGTTGTTTAGAAATGCCTCCTCGCTATAAAAATGACTCCACCACAGTTTTATGTTTATATGTGTGTAGGGCTATCACGATAATGGCATTTTACTTGATGAGTAATTGTCATTCAAATAATTGCGATTAACGATTTGAGCTTTGGGCATTGAACTGGGCATTTAAAAAAAAAAATGTCCACAGGGCAGAAACCAGTGATTCTCAAATATATATAGTTCTGCTATTTTCAAATGCTATTTTCATGTGGCCTAATCGATTCTTTTGGGCTTGTTTTCATAGACCTGGTTGCTTATTTCTCTCACAAAACCTGGCTATAACCATGCTAACATGAAGCTAGCATTGTAGCACTAGCCAAAACAACGCAATAAAAGTCTCAAACTAGACAAAAACTATGGTTGTCTACAAAACGTGAGTTTCGAACCCTACTGCACTGCTATATTATTTGTGTGTGTCGCAGGGGCGGACTTACCATTGGGCTAGGGTGGGCTGCAGCCCACGGGCCTCCAACTGGGGGGGCCTCCGATTTTTTTGGTAAAAAAAAAAAAAAAAAAAAAAAAAATTATTTTTTTTATGCCAAAAACCAAAAACTGGAAAAAAAAACGAACCCAATCCGCCCAGAACCGCAAAAAAAAGAACCCAATCCGCCCAGAACCGCAAAAAAAAGGGGGCAAGCATGAAAATTACTCTAGCCCACGGGCCTCAACTCCTATAAATCCGGCCCTGTGTGTGTGTGTGTGTGTTTAGGGAATGGCTGGGTTCATTTTGTCACAGACCCATGGATCGACTGGTCGGGTAGTGGTCTAAGTTGGGGGTCTTCAACAGGGGGTCCGGGACCCCTAGGGGGTCCTCAGAGCTACTACAGGGGGTCCGCCAAATCTTTGCGTGATATGATTTTTCTTTTTACCATAAACACTTAAACCCTAGCATCACTTTTCTGAGGAGAACTTTAGCCAAAAATAGCAGATCTACAAGCCCACAACGCCTCGGGCTTGTAGATCGGCTATTTTAGGTAGAAGTGTAGAGGTAGAAGTGTAGAGAGAAAAAAGAGCAGACCAAGTAAAAAACAAAGTATAATCTGAAACACAATTTTATAGAATGTAGAGGGGGTTCCTGCTTCATCTCTCTCTCAGCTAGGGGGTCCTTGGCCTGAAAACGTTGAAGACCCCTGGTCTAAGTACTGTATTTTCCGCACTATAAGGCTTTTCCGCACTATAAGGCGCACCGTCAGTGCGCCTTATAGTGCGGATGCGCCTTATAATCCGATGCGCCTTATATATGTATCAATATTGGTTCCCTTGGTTTCTGCACTATAAGCCGCACCGTCAGTGCGCCTTATAGTGCGGATGCGCCTTATAATCCGATGCGCCTTCAGGTTGAATTTGGAGTATTCCTTAAAGTGTCACGAATAGCAAAAAATAGCTATGTATAATATATCCTATGTTAATATCAACTCTACCTTGACAGTGAGCAATGCACTGAGTGCAGCAGAGCAGGCCCTGCTGAGTGGAGATTTGGACAAGTTGTTTGAGGCTCTGAAGGCTATGGGCATACAGAACCTGCAGGGTCAGAACAAGGAATGGTACCTCAAACAGCTGCAGGCTGACCGCGAGAGTAAAGAACAGGTAGGATCCTCCCATTCTCAGTCTTTTCATTTATTTTTATTTTTATTAATTATAATCTATTATTATTTCCTGGTTTGCCAAGGAGAAATGTAATGCTACTGTAGATAATTAATGATGACTGTGACTATCCTGTTTCCATATCTCGTATGTCTTTCTACATTCCAAGACTTCTCCCGGAGAAGCCCTGTCCAAGGACGAGCTGCAGAGTGGAGTGAATTTATCCAATGAGATTGCGGAAGGCTACCTGAAGAAGAGTATGCACTGCAAAACAAAATGAAACATTCTTTCACAAATGTATTCAGATCAGCCCCCTTTTGAGTTGGTTCTGTGTTTCTTATGCTTTTGTGTGCATGTAGTGTTGCAGGCGGTGGAGCGAATCAATAGTGCCATCAGTGCGGGGGTAGCAGAGAAGACAGTGGAGGAGCTGATGAATCCAGATGCACAGCTGCCAGAGGTCTGCCCCACTGCTGCAGACCTCTACCAGAGAGAACTGTCCAGCCTGCAGCAACAAAGTTCAGAGGTACACAGTACACTCTTGGATTTTATATTCAATTAAACGTTTTTATAGTGTCACGACACTTAACATAGATCAGAAACCTGACGTCTTCCCCCTGGTGACAGTGGCAAGGAAATACTCCCTTTTAATGGGAAGAACTGAATTTACATTATATACATAAAATGCAAGGATGCCATAAATCTTGGCCAGAGCTATGCTACTCATTTGTGTGATTATGTGATTATACAACAGTGAATATCAATGCTTTCCAATGGAGAGTTCCAATAGGATCCTTTATAAATGTAGACATACTACAGAGCCCTGTGCATGTTGTATCCTTGAGAGTATCAAACTACACGTTGTATGCAAGATGAACTCTGTGTTTAGCTTGTAGTTCCACTACTGTTTATTGGCAGATTGAAGTATGAGCTGAATTTGCTGCCTCTGTCCCGCAGGGTTCTCTGTCCCACCCTGAGTTACTGGTTGCCGTGGAGATGCTGTCCTCGGTAGTACTGATGAATCATGCGTTGGATGTTGGAGACAGGGCTGCCCTCTGGAAACAGCTGTCCAGCTCTGTTACTGGACTTCACAATGTGGAGGACGAATTTGCACAGAGGTGCGAGCACACACACACACACACACACACACCAGGAGACCCATCACAAGAGCACAGTGTCATTTCCCTTCTGTGTGTTAGGGGTTTTAATGTGGTGTCTGCATGTTTCTCAGGTACATGGATGAGCTGATGCGTTTGAAGGCAGCAGGCAGAGAGGAAGGCGTTGACTATCTGACGTGGAACGACATCCAAGCCTCCATCGACAATGTCAACCAGACCGTACAGGAGGAGCATGAACGTAAGACACACATACACCCCCCCCCCCCCCCCATATTTTGGCGTATTATTTTTCAGCTTAGGGTTTAAGGATTACAAGTCTAATCACTTTATGTCCCAGGGGTTGACACTAAGGTCTCAGAGGCACTTGCCCACAGGTCTTGCCCACTTGCCCGAAAAGTAAATCGTCCTTTATAAAATGATGGTAAAATTAGAATTACCGTTCAATTTAACAAATGTTTTACTTTCTACTTGTGAATTATGGGGCTGCACGATAAAAAATGTCATACCTCAATATTTATGCCAAATATCTAAATAGCTATGAATATGACTATGGGTTAACACTTGTTATTTTATATTTTTAAGTGTAGCAAGACCATTTTGAAGTCCATACAAATAAACATAAATAATGTTTTGATGGATAAATGCAAATGATGAAATCATATATTGTCGTTGTCAGGCAGAAACCTTGTATTTCCATATTTCAATGGTTTTGTAATATGGAAAAATATTCATCATTCAAGAGTGTCGCACTATAAGAGTAAAATAGCAGATCTACAAGCTCCCAACGTGTCGAGATACAATGCATTGTGAGCTTGTAGATCAGCTATTTTCACTATTTTAATTTTTGTTCTTTTTTTTAAGGACATACAGAATCAGAATCAGAATCAGAAGACTTTATTGCCATGACATGTAGACATGTTAGGAATTTGGTTTGATGCAGTGGAGCGCAGTTTACAACAGGACTGGTGCAAGACAGGACAAGACAGTGCAAACCACATCATAGTGCAACAACAAGTAATAAATAAAAATAAATATGAGAAGTGCCAAAAAGTGCCAAAAAGATCAAGTGTTCAGTTAGGACAGTCTCTGAGGTCTCTGAGGTACAAGGTTTCCTCCTGACAGCAACGTTATATAGCCTATATATGGTTCTGTATCAGTATATCAGTCAGTTTTAGCAGATTTCATTCCAATTGGATGCCTATGAATTTCACAGGCCTGGGTAGACAACCTGGCCTGGCGGGGATCTGCGCACCAAGCACAGCAGCTGCACACAATTAACTTAATGAGGGAGCTTGCGACTAGTTTTGCACACCAAAAAGAGAGAGAGAGAGAGAGAGAGAGAGAGAGAGAGAGAGAGAGAGAGAGAGAGAGAGAGAGAGAGAGAGAGAGAGAGAGAGAGGCCTCTTACTAACTGGCCACACAAAATGTACTTAAAGTACCAAAGTAATAACATTTTTGAAAATAGCAGATCTACAAGCTCTCAAGGCGTCGCAAAGCAACGCGTTGAGAGCTTGTAGATCGGCTATTTTCAAATAGCCTAGGTATAAAACAGGGCTAAAATGGTAAATGTATGTTTCATAATTTATATCTGAAAAGTAACTAGTAACTAATGTTCTCAAATAATTGTAGTGGAGTAAAAGTACAATATTTGCCTCTGAGATGTAGTGGAGTAAAAGTATTGGAAATTGGAAATACTCAAGTAAAGTACAAATACCTCAAAATTGTACTTAAGTACAGTACTTAAGTAAATGTACTTAGTTACTTTCCACCACTGCCTATATGCTTAAATGAAAAATTTCTCCTGGCTATAAAAATTACTCCACCACAGTTTTATGTGTGTGTATGGGCTGTCACGATAATGACATTTTACTGAAGATTAATTGTCAATCAAATAATTGCGATTAACGATTTAATTGTGTTTTGGACATTGATCATTGGAACATAAAAAATACATTTCTGTTTGGCTTTTAGGCTTTGTAAAAAAAATCCACAGGGCAAATACAAAGAAATGACTGACATATTTAATGACTTTTTACCTTCAAAATAAAAGAAATAAATAGTGGAAATAGCCGATCTACAAGCTCAGGACGTGTTGTGAACTTGTAGATCTGCTATTTCCTTGCCATGCTTAGTCACAGTACTATTAAAGGCTTTTTAATTTTTCCTCAAGAGTGCTTTGGTCTCTTCCGTTTTTTGCCATTTAATTTAGTCACCCATTTGTACCAAAGAGCACCTTGTTGAGGATTTTTACTTTGCCAAACAAATGTGCTCCTTTTTCTCTTTCTTCAACAACCTGAATAACTTGCCAAACAACCTGAATTGGTTAAACTTAAATCAATATTTTTCCTTCAGTTCTTGATGTTTCAGAGACGGAGCCTTTGAAACCCCATGAGCGTACCCAGGATGACAATCGTGAGTTGTTATCTTTATAACATGGTCAAAACAGCTATATATATATATATATATATATATATATATATATATATATATATATATATATATATATATATATATATGAAATTAACTTCTAAACAACCATTATGTCCATAAAATTACTACCAATACCTGCTTGGGATGAATTAAATCTTGACCATCGGGTCAAAATTTGTGTCAGATCCTGTGTCTAGGTGAGACATGACCTATGACACGATCTAGTTAGTAACCGTTGTATAACCACCATATTACATTCAAGGGTGTGCTTTACTGTCATCATTGGCAATTAAAGTGATGCTTATGGAGCTCGGTGCAAGAGCCTTGTTCCTGATCGCATCACTGTTGAGCCAACCATGGCAGTAAAGCACACTGTCTCATGTAATATAGCTTAAGTGGCAAATGAAAAGATTGACAACAAAATTCTATCTACTTTTCAAAACTCTTTTTATGAACTGTTAGAAACACTGATTAGCGAATGTTGAAAAGATGCTGATGATCCTATTTTCACACACACACACACACACACACACACACACACACACACACACACACACACACACACACACACACACACACACACACTTTTTGATAAAATAACAAACTGAATATGTGTTTCCTTTTTTTACAGAATCTAATTCCACTGATTCAGGTACAGTACATTGCACTCTAGATTAAATACATAGTCTAGTATTAACTTTTCTTTTTAATAAACAATATACGTAAAAAATGTAGATTCTGAAAAGTTATGTTACAGATTTAATTTATTACATTTGACATAGCAGGATGGCCTACGTAAATAAATAAAAAACTTTTTCTAAAACAGTGAATCCTGAAATGTGTCAAACCTCACAACCAACATTATAAAAAGACTTAATGTAATATTCATAAAACAATAAAAACCCTACATCAACCAGCAACACTATTGTATTGGATGGATTGCACTGGAGGAAGCTATTATGTATTTGCATAGTACCCATCTTTGATATTGAATACTTCTGTGGAAAATCAAATAAACAAAGTTAAAAACAAAAACCTAAACAAAAACCAGCAACACTATAAAAACGTCATTACCAGAAAACATATAGAGATAAGCATGAATCATAAAATAAAAGTGAAGTGTTGTCCACATTCTTCCACAGAATCCAAGGCCTTCTGAGTCAGGCCATAGTGTAACCGCCAATATTTCACTATGTAATTAGATTTTTGTCTATCTATTGCTTCCCCCCATCACATTTTGATGCTAACTTAAATTCTGCATTTCAGGCGAGGGCATTGATGACCAGGTTTCTCTAAGTAAGTTGATCTTTCTCTTCTTATTTATTCATTTATCAATAAAATCTTAATTATTATTATTTTTGTTTTTGTTTATTTGTTTATTTGGCAGAGGGACAATGCACAAACACAAACAAACATTATAGACACACAAGGGGGTAAGGGAAGGAGGAAAAAAAAGTAATAAATAAAGAGACAACAAGGTCTCTACATATTTACACATAGCATATCCAAAACCTGCATGTGTAGAAAACAGAAGAGTAGAGAGACAGGAAGCTGCAGGATCAAGAGGGGGAATGACAAGTAACTTACTGTAGGTCTCTGGCCGAATCGAAACGGGGACGTTGAGATTACTTGGTCGACTGATCAGCTACCTTATGCTCCCAGTTTTTTTCCCCCTCATGTATAAATACCCCATGCTTTATCTGATTATTTTCCCAACCCTGTTCTAAGCTATTGTATTCTAAATCAGTGGATCTCTCAACTGGATTTGTACTTTGGCCAAGTTATGTTAAATTAAACAATGCTTGTGCAGTACCCATTATCAGAGTACTAGGAGGCCAGTCTATTATATCATCCCCTGTTAACCCTGCCAAGAGGTCAAATTCAGACACAGAACAGATTTATTTGCCTTTCTTCATTTCTTTTGTAAACAAAACTGGATGGATGCAGATGAAGTCCCTAAGTCTTAACATTCCATGTATGAAACCTGTAGCAATTAAGTCTCTTTTATCCTGAATAAAATAATTCAGATTTTGATCCTAAAAGCATATTGTCATACCGTTTTGGTTTAGAGTCTTACCAGAGTCGTTGCTGGTATTGCTTAGAAGTTTTACTCTTTCTCTCTGGAATTTGTATGACCTAATGCAACACTGTCTACATTTCCAAACAGTATTTTCGCTTTTTAGCGGTGCCAGCCGCTCTACATTTGACCGTGTGTGTATGTCCGTATGTTTGCAGACGGCAAAGATGCAACACATGCGCCACTTCAAGACACACACGCACACACACACACACGTACACACACACACACACACGTACACGTACACACACACACACACACACACACACACACACACACACACACACACACACACACACACACACACACACACACACACACACACACACACACACACACACACGTGAAATGCATCTACTTCGAACCAGCATCTGTCCTAATGACTTCTCGCCAACATAATTCATAGATTAGCGTGATTATTACTCTACAGATTTTATCCAAACGTCATGCAAATCGGTACACAGCATCTCTATAGTCATGTGATCAACCCGGATCTGTCCGATTTCCCAGATTCCATGCTCATTGGCTAAGGTTGGCTTCCAAAGTTTGGAGGATTGGTCTGTTTTGAACAAAATGCCTCAAATCATGAACGCAGCTTGCGATTTCCGTGAAATTTCACATTGGCCTATTATATCGCCACCAGGAGGCCAAAATAACGTATCTGACCTGACGGAGACCTGTGCGCACTTTTTCTAGTCTTAGTCATGTATTGTATGACAGCTTTGAATATAGACGAAACACACACACACACACACACACACACACACACACACACACACACACACACACACACACACACACACACACACACACACACACACACACACACACACATAGACACGTGCGCGCACAGTGTCATGACAATTCTAATGCTTCCACTTTTTTTGTCTCCTTTTGTTTTCCCAGCACCCTCTGGAAGCGACTCCAGCAGTAATCACTCTAAAGGTTACCTTTTTTACTTGAGCATAAGCATTGCGCCTTCACCCAAATTTCTAATTACATCTGACAAAACATTAAGAGGGAGGTATTATGATGAACAGCATTGGAAGTGTGCTGTTGCACATTCTCTGCCTAAAGATGGAGTTATCTGTAGTCACTAGCTGAAATTCATGCTAATATGACCCCAACAGTTACGTTAGAGGTAGTATATGAGGAACAGTGGGAAGCAGACAAATTTAGGTGAAAAACAAATATCTCATGTTTCATAGAAACACTTTGGTTCAATCAATTTGTCCCCTGTAAGCTACTGCCACATTTAAGTTAATACATATTCACCTGATTAATGAGGGAGGGAGAGAGAGGGAGGGAGGGAGAGAGGGAGTAACCTGAACTCCCAATTTATTTTAGAAACAGTTCATCTTTTACTGAAGGGGGACAACACCCGTCGCAGGTTGATGATTTCATTTGTCCATGTGTGGTCCAGCTCTATGGAATGTATGGAATGCAAGTGCTAATAAAAACATGTTAAAATATTGTTTTGATGCTCATATTAACCGTAGGAAGTATAACGTTGTTTTTTATTAGGACATGCTAATACCGTTCCATAGGGCTGGACCACACATGTACAAATGACATTATCAACTTGGGTACTTGAGTAAAAGATCCTGGATCGTTTTAGGTTGACAGATAAGAATAATATAAAATACAATAAATATACTAAAGGACCACGAAAAGAATGATAACAAAAGATAACTATAATAATTATGTGAGCATCCACACTGATAAACATGTTGAACTTTTTGAACTTAAGGCCATATGTTTTTTTTTCTAAATATACTGTCACTGTACACAAATATATTGCATTTAGTTAATGACTGTTACTTTTGATTGATTGAATACTTTATTTACAGCAAATAGTGGTACAGTTTTACAATGATTGTTAAAAGGATAACACAAAAAGCCCTAGGGGCTTGTTTCCATTGTGGCCTCGTAAATTAAATTTACAGGACAACACCTGCATTCAATTTTACAAATTGAATGCAGGTGACCAAACAGTTGTGTGCAATTACACTATTCAGTATAGATGAGTGCATTAAGCACTGCAAAACTCATTCATGGTTTAACTCTCTTCCTTTTCTTTGCAGATTACCCTGCGAATTTCAGCAGTGACTCTGGTAATTACTCTCTATATCCCTGCATTATTACTTCACTATAATATGACATTATTTAATTAAAGGTAGAAGCTTTACATGTTTTGCATGTATTATGCCATAAATGTTCAGGTATGCATGTCATGGGACCTTTGTGCTGCATACATACTGCTCCTTGTGAGGCTACCGTAGTCTAGGTCAGGATTTCTCCTGGGTGCCGTGACACCAGTCCAGCGGTGCCACCGTCTGCCTCTGAATAATTTGATGAATTAAATGTCAAGTACAAAGTTATTTTCAATCGGGAAGACAGCTATTAATTCAAGTTGTCAATGCAGGATAGTGCCAAGCTAAACAAAGCATGCTAAACAAAGCATCCAAGATGCAAGTCCAAAGACCTTGAAAATTTGAAGAGATTGAAATCATAAAATGAAATAGATTGAATGTACTGTATGCTTTCAACTGTGTGCATTCATTTGAATATTGCGGTCACCATTATCATCTTATAATAATAATGATACAAATAGTTATAGTAGGGCCGAACATACTCTTATGTTTAATATCCAAATTGTAAAATATGCCATAAATATAAGGTGCTATAGTGAAAAGTAACAATGTAATTTGGGCTGCTGTGGATAAAAATAATTGTATGTGTGCCCTGAGCCAAAGATATTTGAGAACCCCTGCCCTAGTGGTCAAATGTTACAAATGTTACATGTCAAATGTTACAATGTAACATTGAATAAGATGACTGAAAGGTGCGTTTTGAAGCACACTTCTGCTGAAAATATAATAGTATGTACTAGGGGTGTGCCGATACTGTATATCGTCCCGCGATATATCGCGATACGTTTTCGTGACGATATGTATCGTTTTTGTTTTTTTTTACAATAATAATAATCAGGCATGCAAACAGCTTGCTTACAGTTTTTTTTTTCGGGTCAGGTGTCACACTATTGCCCTATTTGGATTCAAAACGGCTATTGTAGCTGAAAAGCTACAAGTTCGAATGTCTGAATAATGCAAAAACAGAATTATTTGTTTGCATTTGCTTTTTTTCTCCCCCATATATTTTTCATAATAAAAAAGTGCGTATCGTATCGAAATCGTATCGAAGTTGTGAGCCAAATATCGTATCGTATCGTTTGGTGAAATTAGTGTATCGGCACACCCCTAGTATGTACAGTATATTGAGATCATGTGTGAATCTAAAGGTGTATATCAAGCTTTTAATCTTAAATTGATCTGGATTTATTTGTTAAAGAATTTCAAACGCTACAAAAATATACTGTAACAAATAATTAGCCCAAAGAGAAACCAAATGTTCTGTCTAAATGCTGCTTTTCCTTCACTCTTCCAGCCCAAGGCTCCAGCGCTGGGGGCTCCCCCCCTGAATCCGCTAGCCTTTTGAGGATTAGCTGAGTGCCTGATACTGTACTGCAGAGGCGTCATTCCAGAAAAAAACGAGGGGGTGTCAACAGAATGACGACTTAAACCTAATTAAAAAATAGACATAACCTAGCCCTACTAGGGAGATAGGTGATATAGACAAAAACATGCTCACTAAAGACTGCTTCCTAAACTTCCTAAAATCTTTCATGTTGTGACCCTACGTGAGGTCACTTTGGCATAGGAACCACCAAATATTTTGTGCAGTATACATTTTTCATTGCCATGTCCAAAAAAGTTAGATAATTAACACTTTTTATGTATATTGTTAATCAATACAATACAGAATAAAACTATATGACAAAGTCACACATCACATACAACAAGAGATCAAGACATGAACTTAAATGTGATTAAAAGCTAAGGAATAAAAGTGTGTTTTAAGAAGGGATTTAAAAGCCTCAATAGAATACATCAAATGCATAGAAATAGTAATCTAGAAACATAGATAAACCAAGAACCTATCATCAGTCTAGTATAATATTAGAAAATCTATAATCTGTACATTGAAACTATACACGCTATAGGATGCCAGGTCTATAGATTAACCTGGCATCTGTCTACATAACATGCAATTGCAATTTTTGGTCAGATTTGTTTTTCTCTCTCATCTTTTGGTAATCAAATCAAATCAAATATAGTATTGCAGTTGGCATATCTTAGCAGAAGGAGCGAGTGCAGAGGAAACACTGTTGTTGTTGTTGTTGTTAGGCTGTTGTCATACTCGCTCTCCCTCTATCTTAGACCAACGCAAATAATATTAGATGGCTGATGGGTTAAATGCCGATTGTTTTATTTTTGTCTTCTTATTTTATTATTGACATTTACATTTACTTTTATTGTTGTGAAGCACTTTCTGACTCTGAGGTCTGTGAAAGGCGCTCTACAAATGAAATTGACTTACTTACTTAGATTTGTTTGATTATTGTAAGATTTTGATTAAGTGCTTTTATACAAATAAACTACTGCTAATGGTTTGTTGTTGTCTTGATTGATTAGTATTGTAATGACTGCCCGGTGGGTTGAAGATTTTCAGGAAGCAGCAACTTCATGCAGGAAACAGGGTTATTGCTGTGTTTGCATATGTGTTAGCATGTCTCTGTCGGGTGGAAACCTCAGGATTCAAATTCAAAAAAGTCTTCTGCCTACACATACGTCATGTCCTAGTATGAGCAAATAGGGGAAGGGGATCAACGTCACGTGATTCCTTTTTTGACAAACAAAGGTGCTTACTGGTCAAAAACCCGGATGCGTGTCTCAAAGAAAATAGCAAAAGTAGCAGATCTGCAAGCTCAAAACGTGACGCTTTGCGCCGCGTTTCGAGCTTGCAGATCTGCTACTTTTGATACTTTTGTGTGACACTGTAGTATGATCAAGTAGGGCGTTAATATACGAAAAAACATAGAAAGTTAGGATATGGAGATAAGAGGTTTCTGCCTGACAACAGCGATATAAAAGGCTCTATCAAACAGCTGCCCAGATAGAACGAGGTGGAGGTAGGCCTACTTATACTCCTCTCCCATGGTTTCATAATGAGAATGCACATACTGTAAATAGGTGACCAGTCTCTCAACATTCTCCTGCTCTTGGTACAGCTCTGTGCCCATGCACTCTCCTTTCATTATAGTATCTGTGTCCCGGAGGGAGGGCCTGGTCAGTGCCTCCAATATAGCTAGTGGAAAGCAGTGTGACACGCCTTGGGTCCCACTGTAATGTCTGTGGCTTGTGCATTAAGCAATGTGGTGGACTGGCAATTGCTGTGAAGTTCCTATACAGTTACGGTCTGAATCTACATCGTAGTGGTTGACCAGTGGTCAGTGGAGAGCACAATATCACAACAAAAGACAATATGTGTGTGTAGCCACCACCCAAAAGTAAGTGTGTGTGTGTGTGTGTGTGTGTGTGTGTGTGTGTGTGTGTGTGTGTGTGTGTGTGTGTGTGTGTGTGTGTGTGTGTGTGTGTGTGTGTGTGTGTGTGTGTGTGTGTGTGAGAGCGTGCGTGCGCATATCCAAAGTTTAGTAAATCCTCACACACCATTGCTTATGTAACAGGCCGGTATAAATGCGGGTAGCCAACTACGCCACCTAGGGGATTGCGCCCTAGGAAATAGTTATAATTTATCTAATTATTAAGCACCTGAAACATGTGGTGTGATTAATTACCCCACTAATTTCGGGCCCCTCGTCTGGAGAGAATGTCGTCCGTGTGAATCTCGTGGAAAAGTGGAGATATTTTACTAAAACACACGTTTTCTGCCACAATTTTCAAATGGAAATGAAACTAGAGAACAATATCTGAGTCCAAGTCGCAGGAATTAATTATTGGGTGAGTACCAGGGGCGTAGCTACGGGTGGGCATAGGTAGGCCTGGGCCCACCCATTAGATTTTTCAGCCCACCCAAAAAATATATATATTTGTTTTGAAAAAATTATTCAGCCATTTTGTGTATATATAGGTATCCGAAATCCGTCACAAACCCGCAAATTTTCGCATCCTGCCTAGGCCCAGCCTATGCTAGCGTTCTGGCTACGCCACTGGTGAGTACACACGCAGCGCTCTGAAGTTTTATGCCGCCCAGATCAGTCTGCTAACTGGGCGGGGATAGGACCGATATATGGCTGTGTATTTGGAATACATGAAATGTAGGCCTATATTATGTAAGATCACAGACATTCTAGGGCTATCACCTAAGGATTCACACTTTTTTATGACTGTTGGTAGGGCATTCCACATTCTGACGGCATAGCAGTAGAAGTACGAATTTGCATTCGCATAAGAAAAAGCTTGCCTAGGGCGCAAATTGGTCCAGATCCGGGCCTTCACAGCCTCATTTCAAAAGTATCACATTTTGGCTCAACTAATAAATATATTTATCAACGTTTATCAAACTATAAAAGAAGTAGCATACAGGAAAATATTACAGTCAAAACTTCTTTAGGAATGGTGCAGCCTGATCTGAATGGTGATACTATTATTCAACTTTTAAATAGTTTTGTGTCTGAGACACAGCTTTTTAACTCATACAGTTTTTGGATGAAAAATTATGATACAAAATCTGGATATTTAAAGGGCAAGACCACTTTGGTAGAGGTTTGGGTTGTGTAGTTACCTTGCCATGATGTAACTCCAAAGGTGGACAACAAATCGAAAATAATTGCTCCATTGATTAAAAATTGATCATTCAAAATATGCTCTTCAATGTCACTCTTTTAGCACATAAACGAATGCAAACAAAGTTGATTCCGACAATATAGAACATCACCAAACCCAGTACTGTTTATTTTTTAAATAAAAATATCAACTTCCTGTTGATTTTACCATTTTTATTAAAGACGGGGTGCCATGATTTTCAGTGATTTCCCCCCCCCCTAAAACATAATCATCAGGTATTATGGTTATACTAGGAGGAAGATTTTTTTCAAAAAAGTGTACAGAAATTGTTAAAATTATGTTTTATGTGGACACGCCTCCAGTTCACCTCCTCCACCACCTTAGCACCACCCACCTATCCCTCCTCCTCCTCATGCCCACACCTGTTGTGTTAAGATAATGAGGGGGAGGGTATGTTTTTACTATGTCACTAAAGCGCTGTTTTTCTATTGGCACGTTTGACCCTCAAGGTTTCAACCTCCAGGTAGAAACTCAAAATCAGAGAAGACATAAAACACCATAAAAACACCACCAGGGGGCTTAATGAAGTTCTATCAACCTCATAGACACATGAAAAACAGAAAAAGTCCAAAACCATGGCACCACCTCTTTAAGAAGAAAACCCGGACTGGTTCCGCGGATCCGGTTCCGAATCTTCAAATAGTAAAATCAACAGGAAGTTCAAAATTTTATTATAACAAACAGTACTGGGTTTGATGATGTTCTATATTGTCTGAATAAACTTTGTTTGTGTTCGTTTACGTGCTAAAAGAGTGACTTTGAGAGCTGTTTTACCATACAATGTAAGTCAATGAGGAGCATATTTTGAATTATCAATTTCTAATCAATGGAGCAATTGTTTTTGATTTCTTGTCCACCTTTGGAGTTACATCATGGCAAGGTCTACACAACCCAAACCTCTACCAAAGTGGTCTTACCCTTTAACAGTAACTAGAGGTCCGGGCGCCCCGCTAGCCGCGCACAGGGCTCTAGTGAGGGCGTGCTTATTTTGGGGTACCAAAATCGTGGGATAAACATTTCCAAAAGAAAAGAACAAAAAAAAAAAAATGATGAGGGACCCCCTGGGGGTCCGCGGACCCCCTGGGAGTGTTGGGACCCCCGTGAAACATGGCGGACCCCTTCGGCTGTTTTTTTTTTTTTTCATGAAGGTGGTTGCTTGTTTCTGGCGCACATCTGGCAACACTAACATCTGCTTGTCTTTTGGCAACGTGGCAACCCAGATGCCGAGTCGTGTGGTGTTGTGGGGAGATTAGAAAATCGGCTGCGTGGTGTTGGTTGTCTTTTGGATGTACATGGCACGTGAATGACGGACATATCACCGTGAGTGTGGTGTGATATGACTAAAGTGAAAGCAACGGCGTGGGTCGAACAAAAAGGTAAGCAAGAGCGGGGGTTGAAGCGAAGGACGCGCTTCTGTTGTTGTTGTTGTGGCGATGCAGAGATTTCAATGGCGGCCGCGCCGTGTTGCTTCGGCTGTGGCCGTCGGCGTTCGGTGGTGCGCACGGTAAACGGTGCGAAAGTGTTTCCCCGTCCGTTGTGGTCGTAATGTGGAGAGTAGAATTCATTATGTTCCGTGGTGGAGGCAAATGTGTAGTGAGCAATGAGAAGTACCCTACGCCACCCGTAAATTCAGCGCGCACGTTGTGGCTGGTGTTGTGGTTAGATGTCATATGTAGTTGTTGTGTTTAGTCCAAATCAATGCTGTGGGTATGGCGTCAGCGGCGAGAGGTCCAAATGCATGGAGTGGGTGTGGCGTCAGCGGCGGAAGTAGCTTTCTCCTTTATATAGGTAGATAACCAAGAACTAGAAATATTATTCCTTAAGAAACAATGTGGGCTCGCTTTAAAGACAAAAAAATGTAGTTATAAAAAGTAAAAATTCAGTTTCACTTGGTATCTCTGTTTTTGTGTTGTGTGTGGGTGCAGACTTGCCTCCGGTTGATCAGATTGGGAGCACCTATCATTCTCCTAATTGTCATCAGTTAAACACCTGCTTGAATAGCTGATGGTAGTAAGGGGATGGAGGGGTATAGGGGGCAGGAGTGATGGGTGCGGGGTGCTCCCCCCTGGCTCCAGTGAGCTTGAAGATTAGCTATTTACTATGGTTTAAAGTGTGTGTGTGTGTGTGTGTGGGGGGTATGGGGTGTGGGGGTGGACGGAGTTGTGTGGGGTTATGTTGACCAATACACACCATTAGTGTTAAATTGGAGCTTGAAATTTACAAAATTATTGCCAACAAAATTTCACCCATTTACACATCGATGGCGGAGGAAAACATGCAAGGCACCTGCTCATCGGGAGCAATTAGGGGTTCAGCATCTTGCTCAAGGACACTTCAACACTATTTCTGGGTGAGCCCGGAATTGAACTGTGAACCTCACAGTTGCCATCCGGCCACTCTACCGGCCACTCTACCCCTGATCCACTGCCGCCACCTCTACTCACACTTTCCAAAGACTGTCAAGGTTTTTCCAAAATAGCAGATCTACAAGCTCATCACGCATCACATTGTAGATCGGCTTTTCTTTTGTATAGTTTGTATGACAGAGGGGGTATGTCATGTGGGGTGGCGGTGGAGTATGGGGTGTGTGTGTGTGTGTGTGTGTGTGTGTGTGTGTGTGTGTGTGTGTGTGTGTGTGTGTGTGTGTGTGTGTGTGTGTGTGTGTGTGTGTGTGTGTGTGTGTGTGTGTGTGTGTGTGGGGGGGGGAGCTTGCAGTACAAACGTTTTAGCATCAAAATATACTTTAAGTACCAAAGTAAAAGTACTCAAATGTTCAGAAAATAGCCAATCTACAAGCTCATAACGCGTCACATTGTAGATCGGCTATATGTGGTTACTGTAGGTTTTGGATTAATAATAAAATCTGCAAAGTAACAAGTAACTAAAGCTGTCAAATGCTGTCATTGTAGTGGAGTAGAAGTAACAAAAATGGAAAGTAAACTAAAAGGACCTCAAAATTTAACTCTGCATTGTAAGCACTTGCATAGTACTTGAGTAAATATACTACTTTGCAGCACCACTGAGCAGCCAATGACTGACAGATTAGGTAGCACCAGCTGCTACTGATTGCCAGAGTGCATAGGTACATGGGTTTATATTAATGGTCTTAACTAAAAATGTATACATCACACAGCTTAGATCTTTGGATTAAATCGGAGAGCAGACCTGTGCGCACTTGGTAAATATCTGTAGTGTAAAAAATGTGGCCACAGTGACTTTACGAAAACACAGGGCATTTCTCCTCTGTCCTTCTCTGTCCTTCTCTGTCCTTCTCTCGTTAGGTAGTAGTTAGGTGCCATACTTTTGGGGGAGAATAAAGAAATAGTGAAGATATCTATAGTGTGCACGAGCCCACAATTACAGGGGAAATGTGCCTGTGGCACAACAGATTGATTGATTGATTGATTGAATACTTTTTCAGTTTGCAAATATATCCTATATAGGATAACACAAAAAGCCCTGAGGGCTTGTTTCCATTGTGGTCCTATGTATTCAATTCATAGAGACATTTAAAGACATGCAATAATATTTGAAAGGGACCAAGAAATGCAACTGAATGGAAGGACGCTGTTCTGAGGAAGTTCCACGCAGGTCACAATCGCCGCCTTCTAATGTTGAGTGAAATAAATAAATGAAACATACTCTTATATTTTAGTTGATAATAATGCACTAGCTAAATGCATTAGCCTAATTTGTTGCTGTTGTTGCTCTCTGTCAGGGTTGAACTGTCCCGTTAAAGTTGGCTAAGCTCTGAGAGGAACTGTCCAGGGCCCTGGCGGTGAAGTAGTAGACGTTTTTTCTTCTTTTCCTCCCGCCGTGGAGATGGCGACATTAAGGCATTATAAATTAATGCTCAACATAATTGTATTTGTTGTTGTTGGTGCATTATTGTAGCTTATAGGCGTACTTGTAGCCTTTTTCATTGCACTTTCATTGTGTTGTTTATTGTATAGGTGAGCGTTTGCTATAGAGCGTGCCAAAAATCCTGAAGGGGGCGTCAACAAGTGTCTTTTGGTAGCTGCAGACAGCTTTGAAGGGTAAAAACCAGGTTGACTTAACATTGCCCAATGCCACGCCCAATGCCTCGCCCCCACAGGCTGATTTGCCCCTTCTGCTGGTGACGACACGTTGGCACGCTTAATAGGGGAGTAAAATAAAGTGCCCCCTTTGGAAAAGTTAATGTTGATACAATTTCCCCTACAAAGGCTGCACCCATATTCACAGGACTTTGGACCCAAGGCAAACAGGTAGACAATATAAAGTACAGTATACTTGGATAATAGCTCAATTCAACTGCCGGAATAAGTCCTAGCTGAAAGCTTCGAAACAATGTCCTGAGATTATCGGACAGTAACTATATGTATTCCATATTAGCATTCCTAATTGTTGAGACATTATGGACAGTGAACTGTGGTGAGTATTGTATTATTTTGATTTACCAACTGATTCTAATTAATCAGGACTAATATATTTTGCAATCATTGGTCAGTTTGTTCAATGTGAAGGAAGGCTGGTTAGAAAAACACTTTTGTCCCCTTTTTTGATTTACATTTTATCCTAACATACAGTATACTGCTGACAGATCCATCATTTTAACAAGACATAAGTGTTTTATCATGTAGTTATTATTGTCGGCCTGGCATGGCGAGAGAATATGTTTTGCACCCTGTCCGTCCGTCCGTCCCGTCGTCCGTGTGTTCGTCCATGTGTCCATCTGTCTGTGAACAGCAAATCTCCGGCACCGTTGGCCCGCTCGCTGCGAAACTGTGCACCACACTCCCTGGATGCCAATTCAGAACCTCTGCCCCAAATTTTTCACATGTTATAGCGCCACCAGGAGGCCGATTTGTGCAAAACCCTTTTTTTAAATATTACTCCTACAGATTTTATCACGCAAATCGGTACACAGTATCTCTATAGTCATGTGATCAACACGGATCCAATTTTCCAGATTCCATCCTGATTGGCTAAGATTGCCTTCCAAAGTTTTCAGGATTGGTTTGTTTTGAACAAAATGCTTGATTTCTGTGAAATTGTGCACGCACATTCCCACTAGGCAGAGGAAGAAATTCCACTTGAAAATCAGCCTCATGGTGGCGCTATAACAGGCCGATTCACGTTTTTACATATAACTGCACCGATCTGCATGAAACTTTGCACGCACTCTCCCTAGAGGCCAAGGAAAAACCTTTGTCATGCATTTTTCACATCTGCCTTTCAGAACGCCACCAGGAGGCTGACTTCTGTAAAACTATTTTTTTGCTATACTCCTTCAGATTCTGTCCAAAAATCATGCAAATCGGTACACTGTAACATTACAGTCATGTGATCAAGATGGAAGTGTCCGATATTTCATATTCCATCCTAATTGGCTAACATTGGCTTCCAAAGTTTGCTGGATAGGTCCGTTTGAACAAAATGCCTCAAATCATGAACGCAAAGTGCGATTTATGTGAAATTTTGCACATACATTCCCACTAGGCCGAGGAAGAAATGCCACCCTTTTCACATTGGCTTATTATAGCGCAACCAGGAGGCCACAATAACCTACCTGACCTGGCAGAGACCTGTGCTCAGAGGAGCACTTTTTCTAGTTTATTGTGTATTTGTCCAGCCTAAAAGTGAAATTAGGAATGGACCCTTCGCTAAGCCTGTCCCACCCACTCCACTCTGCTAGACCTTGATCTGGCAAGCTGTGCATGTTATATGACGGAGTTCCCCATATAAATAATTGATCATTTCAAAATCTCTTCTAAATCTAGTCAACATGGCCTGCACTAGGCTATGCACTGGAAAAATGTGCATGACATTATTTCAACAAAATAAGAATTAGGGAGAAACAGTTTATCCAACTCAATCAGCTTTAACATCATATAACAGCCAGAGCTGGACATTAGTTTTCATGTACTGCACGGTAAGACTACAACTAGTAGCAGTTAATACATAGACGAACAAATGAATGTATACTTTTAACGTGCGGAATCCGAAACAGGCAACAGGTGTGTGTGTGTGTGTGTGTGTGTGTGTGTGTGTGTGTGTGTGTGTGTGTGTGTGTGTGTGTGTGTGTGTGTGTGTGTGTGTGTGTGTGTGTGTGTGTGTGTGTGTGTGTGTGTGTGTGTGTGTGTGTGTGTGTGTGTGTGTGAGACACAGCTGGCGACGGAAGAGTGCCAAACGATATGCCAGCATATCCACAAGTTTCCTAGGGCATTGTGGGCATCACTTCCTGTCGATTTGATAAGGTATCAGGGACCAAATCGACAGGAAGTGATTCCCACAATGCCCTAGGAAACTTGTGGATAGCAACAACGGTTGCTAAGCTAGCATCGGACACTCGCTGTTGGGGTGGGATTTATCAAAGGGTCCACTCAAAGCAAATATTGTGTGCAATTATTCTTTATTTTATATCATACTTTTCTTTTTTGTTTTGTAATATTGAAACACAATTTGGTATTATTTAGGAAATATTATCTACATAAATGCTACTAAAACAGGTGGGAAATACATATAGAAAGAAAGGGAAATGGAGGGTTTTATGTTAATCAAATTAAAAAAACTAAATGGAAGAAGACCCATATTTTCATTTGAAAGTTTTTTGTCAAAGGGTACATTCCTGTAATAGGCTACTACAGGCTACAATAGGCTACCTGGAGGTTGGAAACACAGCTCTCCAACCAGCCCCTCTGACTCTATCAGCAAGATAGTCACAATGATTCCCATGATCATAAAACCATAAATTGTATTTCAACATGACCAGCTTTATATGTGGAAGTGGGATAAACAATGTCATAATATCTGGCATCAATTTCTGTTTCAACTTTATATTGTGCCGTGGTGATTACATCTCCATGGCAGCCATTAAGAGAG
Organism: Gymnoscopelus braueri; assembly: GCF_963280865.1. Taxonomy (NCBI): domain Eukaryota; kingdom Metazoa; phylum Chordata; class Actinopteri; order Myctophiformes; family Myctophidae; genus Gymnoscopelus; species Gymnoscopelus braueri. Next base: position 18,099,592 of record NC_137613.1, read on the forward strand.
GTCATTTTGTTGGATATCCAATTTTGGAATGAAAGTTAATTTCCAGTGAGAAATGTGTGGATAATATCTTCAGTTACCCTACAAAAATAAAGCAGATGACAATTCCCATGGGTAATCTCAAAGTTATTGCCATCACATGGAAATAAAGTGGTACCAGATCATCAGTTGGAGGAGATGGACCATGCTTATGACAGAGGCTCTAACCCTGAGTGTATGTGGGACGACTGATTTATACTGTGTGTATTCATTAGCTTGATACAAAGCAGAAAGTACCAGACTCTTACACAGGGTTAGCATACCTAACAAAAACAACAGACTCTGAAGCAGGGTCTAATATAATATCACCCCACCAATACTATGTTGTCCCGCGCAAACCTCCCAAGGTTGACCAGCCGACCCCCCCCAGCTTGAGTCAATATGTAATGCAATGAAATATTTCATAGAGAAATTGGAATACCAAAAATATAGACCACTCTCACACATTATATTGTATGTATTTATATCTCTCTGTATGTCTGTTTGCTTACCAGTTTGTCTTTCTGGCATTTATTCTGTTACATTTCTGTTAGGACTCCCAGAGACCCACTCACTCACCTACATCTACACAGCTTTCTCCAAGCCTATCAACCTCCCAGGGATCCATGAGTTCACGGCCATGGGTCTGCTGGATAACAGAATTATTGACTACTATGACAGCTCGGTTAGGAAAAAGGTCCCCATGCAGACGTGGATGGAGGAGAGGCTCCACAAGGACTACTGGGATAAAGGCACCCAGTCACGCCGAAGCAAGGAGCAGTGGTTCAAAGTCAACCTGGTGATCCTCAGTGGTCGAATGAGAAACAGCACCTATTTCATAGGTTAGAAATCCAAGCAGTTCTTATATAATTTACAGGTTATACGTGTTTTAATTGTGGTTAACCCAGTGTTAATCATTGTTAAAGTCACGTATTGCATTCATCCTTTATCAGCCCTGTAAATACAAATTTCTTCTGAATGTTGTGCAATAGAACCAAAAATATAGAGTTGAGCGGGTGTCAAACTAATTTTATGTCATGGGCCTATTGGGCAAAATGCAACTTCAGGCTTTACCAGTTGTGCAATGTGCACGTGAACGTATACGTGCACATTGCATTCTTCTTTTCCAACCGCTCATATGTGTCTCAGTATCAGCTATAACTACAAAAATGTTAGGTACCTCAGTGGTTCTCAAACTTTTTCAAGTGAAGGACCCCCAAATTGATAATTATTTGGCCACGGACCCCCATCTTTAAATGTTTTGGGCCAAGGACCTCCAGAAGCAAAGATTTGTGTTTAATTTGATTTGATTAGATTTTGAGGAAACACAACAATATAACGTAAACCCAGGATAAACACATAATGATGGCCCCTGGAACCCCACCAAGGACCCCTCTGGGTTCCCGGGCCCCACTTTGGGAACCAATGACGTACATAAGGTAGACTACTGCTTTGTGTGATGACCTTCCAGACTGTTTCCTCTGTATGATGCCTCGTAACTTGTACCTCCCCCTCTCTATTTTTAACTGTTTTACAGAACCAGGACATTTACACATTCTTCAGTGGAGGCTTGGCTGTACAGCCGAGAGACAAGGTGAGAGACGAGGTGAATCATTCAAGTTCATCAGTGGCACATATGAATACAGCTATGACGGTTGCGACTTCCTGGCCTTTGATGATGCCAATAAGCGCTGGATCGCCCCCGTTGACCATGCAGTTCCTACCAAGCGCAAGTGGGACGATGACAAGAAGCTGAACGACTACACCCAAGGTTACCTGGAGAAGGAGTGTGTCTTCTGGTTAAGTCAATTTGTTGATTACAGTCAAGCACAACTCAAGAACAGCAGTGAGTATTATTTTACGTAACGCTATTAACTTTCATTCATTGTGTATGCAGCTCAAAGCGCTTTACAGGTAATACTAGGACGGATACAAATACCAAAAGACCTCAAAACAATACATTTAAAAAGTGCTCCTCGGAGCACAAGTCTCCGCCAGGTTGGTGCAGTTATAGTTAAAAACGCAAATCGGCCAGTTATAACGCCATCATGAGGCTGATTTGAAAATGTTCAAGTGGCATTTCTTCCTCGGCCTAGTGGGAATGTGCGCGTGAAATTTTACGGAAATCGCAAGCTGTGTTCATGATTTGAGGCATTTTGTTCAATACCGATTTGCGTGATGTTTGGATAAAATCTGTAGGAGTAATATCGAAAAATGGGTTTTGCACAAATCGGCCTCCTGGTGGCGCTATAACAGGCCCATGTAAACAAATATAATAATAATTAGGGCAGAGGTTCTGAATTGGCATCCAGGGAGTGTGGTGCACAGTTTCGCAGCGACCGGGCCAACGGTGCCAGAGATTAGCTGCTCACAGACAGATGGACACACGGACACACGGACACGCGGACGGACACACGGACGGACGGACATGACTCCACCATGCCTTTCGGCCTGGTGGAGACAATAATTAACTTTATTATTGTAGCACTTTTCAAAACAAGGTTACAAGCTGCTCTAGGTAATAGTCAGGGGATATTAGCAGAACATTTTCCAATCTTGGAATAAATTCCTTACCAAAAAAAACCTTCACCAATGTGTTTGTAAAGGTGTCTAGTAACACATCTCACAAAGACTGAAATGCAGTTTCCCTAGGAGAATTTTTGACAGCTGCTGAAAGTTGGGGTACCCACCATTTCCCTGCATTTCCATGCAGGGAAAAAAAAAAATCAAATTTTAATTCTGTTTTAAGTAGCATGTGAGGGGTCAAACTAGGGTGTTTTTATGATTCTGAATCCATTGCAAGCATTTGTTTTGCACCAAAACCACTCCTTGGGCTAAAAACGGCCATAGCCATCCTTTTCCAGGTATACTTTTTGTGTAAAAAGCCCATTGATATTGGGCTGTTTTTAGCCCAAGGAGTGGTTTTGGTGCAAAACAAATGCTTGCAATGGATTCAGAATCATAAAAACACCCTAGTTTGACCCCTCACATGCTACTTAAAACAGAATTAAAATTTGATTTTTTTTTCCCTGCATGGAAATGCAGGGAAATGGTGGGTACCCCAACTTTCAGCAGCTGTCAAAGATTCTCCTAGGGAAACTGCATTTCAGTCTTTGTGAGATGTGTTACTAGACACCTTTACAAACACATTGGTGAAGTTTTTTTTTGGTAAGGAATTTATTCCAAGATTGGAACATGTTCTGCTAATATCCCCTGACTATAAGAGGAACACTGAGCTTATGCATATTGATAAATCATATCATAATATTTGTTGTTGCTTTTAGTCATTCAGCTTTATATAATTTGATTTTAAATACATAGTAGTATCACACACAAATATGAATGATGATCATGAATGATAAAAAGTAATTAACCTGTGACTGAAAATAAAAAATTCCCTACAATGCCTATGCATCTTCTCAAAACTCAAAGTTGTCCTCATGGCTTCCCAGTGCCACCAGAGCTCCATGTGTATGGAAGGAAGTGCAAGAATCCGAACTCCATCATGTTACACTGCATGGCAACAGGCTTCTTCTACCCCAAAGACGTGATCCTGAACATCAGGAGAAATGGGCAGGTGCTGGATCAACTGGACGGCATACAATCCACAGGTGTTCGACCCAACGGCGACAACACTTTCCAGATCAAGAAGCATGTGGAGATTTTAAGAAGTGACTCTGCCCAATACAGCTGTGACATGATACACCCTGCGTCCAACATGCACAACGTCAAGGATTGGGGTAAGAGGCTTGTTTACATTATGCAAATAAAATTAAATAAGAGCATTGGATTTTTACTTGGATGTTAAAATATTTAATATTTAATTATAGGGTAAATTGCTGAGCATGCATGCTCTGTTAGAGCAAGACCCTGTTTACATATTTGACAATAGTTATCAGCAAACCCTCATCTAAGTACATGATTCTTTATGGATTTTAGACGGTGTGTATGTTATACCTGACGACATCGGAGCTATTGTTGGTGGTGGTGCTGTTGGTGGTGCTGTTGGTGTTGTGCTGCTGGTTGTAGGGATCATCTATAGGAAGGAAATAAAAGGTTGGGTTCATTTTAGAACAATTTTCTCTTTTTCTAACTTTTTGGGAAAAGTCTGGATTTTCTGTGTTTTTTTTTGTCACCTCGGTCATTAAGCTTGTAAGGGGAACAGGTCACTCAATAATTATAAATAGCCGTTTCTCTCCATTGTGCAATTATATAATTGTGCCTTAAGCTTGCTCAACTTTTAGCATCTTTGAAGTCCCCTGTCAGGCTGGAACGCAGAATATTGAAATATTTATTTTACCCCTCGAGTGCCTATTTCTTATACCCTGGGAAGGTTATGTGGTCTTGTGTGCTTGAACTGGAAACATCCAAGATTATTCTATTTATTTATTTGCTCTCTCCCCCTCTCTCTCTCTCTCTCTCTCTCTCTCTCTCTCTCTCTCTCTCTCTCCCCCTCTGATATGATATGTGATGTCTTGTGTGCCCAAAAAGTCAAGATTAAACATCTATTAAATCTATATCTGAAGCTAAACGGCAACAAAGCTAAAACAGAAAGTAAAACTTCATAGACAGGACAAGTCTCAAACACGCTAAACTGGTTATGGCTGTCATATCAAACATATCACTGTTGCAAGATGAGTACAAAGTCCTCATCATTTTATTACACTGCACAGTGTGATTATAGGTCACGTGTCATCAGTCATTATAAGGAACTGTTTTTTTAAAGTTGACTACTGTACATAAAAGGAAATAAAATATCTCCCCAGGAATACTGGTTCCACTTTAAAAAAAACTAAACAAACAAAAACACATTGCTGCTTTTCACTAACTATTTCATAGAGAGCAAGACACAAATACAGATGAAACGAGAGATAAAACCAAAAGGGGGAAAAAACTAAGCTAATTATAGACATGTTGCTTGGAGTTTATACTGTACATCAGACCATTGTTTCATGGACAGAGATGGTGAAGCACAACCACTTTTACTGGTCTGGCAGATCCCACGAGAACCCCTCGCTGAAACACATTTCCTTTGTGTTAGCTCCCTCTAATTCCCAATGGAGGAAATCAATATAAATTGTGAATATTGTTTGGCAATTTCCCCTAATAGAGGCACTGGTGAAACATTGTATCACACTTATTAAATCACAATCTGTCACAATCAATCAATCACAACATTTACATATGTACATATGTACATATACGAAATGAAATGAATTAATATGACAGTTTTACATTAACCATTTTCATCCTAAAAAGCGAAAATACTGTTTGGAAATGTAGACAGTGTTGCATTAGATCATACAAATTCCAGAGAGAAAGAGTGAAACTCTAGCAATACCAACAACGACTCTGGTAAGACTCTAAACCAAAACGGTATAACAATATGCTTTTAGGATCAAAATTGGAATTATTTTATTCAGAATAAAAGAGACTTAATCACTACAGGTTTCATACATGGAATGCTAAGACTAAGACTCTGCATCCACCCAGCTTTGTTTACAAAAGAAATGAAGAAAGGCAAATAAACAAGTCTGTTCTGTGTCTGAATTTGTCCTCTTGGCTGGGTTGGCAGGAAAAGGCAGTATTGAAGAGTTGGAGAACCTGAACGGTATGAAAATGTTTGCCCCTCTCTACCTTTTCAAAATGCACATTTGTTTATCATACAAACGGTATTGTTGAATATAATATAGTAAAACTGAGTTGAAGGGTTGTATAGAAATGATGGTTTACAATGCTAATATGGAATCTTAGAAATTAATTAATATGACAATTTCAAATGTTCTATAGATGTAAATGATGTAAAGCCATGTTCATCCAAAAAAGAGAAAATACTTGTTTGGAATTTGTATGACCTAATACAACACTTTCTATAGTTCCAGAGATAAAGGTTGAAACTGCTAGCAATTCCAGCAAGGACTCAGGTAAGACAATATGCTTTTAGGATGAAAACCAGATGATTTTATTCAAAATAAAATATACTTAATTGCTACAGGTTTCATACATGGAATGTTAAGACTTAGGGATTTCATCTGCATCCACCCAGTTTTGTTCAAAAAATAAATAAAGAAAGGCAAATAAACAAGTCTGTTCCGTGTCTGAATTTTTCCTCTTGGCAGGGTTGGCAGGGGAACGCAGTGTGGCGGCTGAAGAGCGGGATAAACTGATCGGTGTGATAATGTTTGCCCCTCTCTACCTTTTCAAAATTTACATTTCTTTATTATACAAACGGTATTGTTGAATAGAATATAGTACAACTGAGTTGAACGGTTGTATAGAAATAATGATTTGCGATGCTAATGTGGCATCTTTGAAATTAATTCATATGACAGTTTCACATTTTCTATAGATGTAAATGATGTAAAGCCATGTTCATCCTGAAAAGAGAAAATACTGTTTGGAATTTGTGTGAGCTTATACAACATTGTCTACATTTACAGAGGGAAATGGTGAATCTTCTAGCAACGACTCAGGTAAGACTCTAAACCAAAACGGTATGACAATATGCTTTTAGGATCAAAATCAGGAACGCAAATAAACAAGTCTGTTCAGTGTTTGAATTTGTCCTCTTGGCTGGGTTGGCAGGAAAAGGCAGTCTGGAAAAGGTTGACGACCAACGGAAAGGTATGATAATGTTTGCCCCTATACCTTTTCAAAATGCACATTTCTTTATTATACGAACAGTGTTGTTGAATAGAACAAAGTAAAACTGAGTTGAAGGGTTGTATTCTCAAAAACAAGACACTCATGATTGACATAAACAAACATCCATTATTATAAAATTATTTATATAAAATGTAAGGAATCTCCTGGGGTGACAAAATCACATAATTGTTCTTTGCCGTTTTGAGGGTGAATGTTGAACTTTAGCCCATATGTTATTTTTCTAAATATACAGTCTCTGTAGTCTGTACACAGATATATTGCATTTTGTTAATGACTGTTACTTTTACAAATTTAATGCAGGTGACCGAACAGTTTTGTGCTATTACACTATTCAGTATAGCTGAGTGCATTAAGCACTGCAAAACACATTCATGGTTTAACTCTCTTCCTTTTCTTTACAGATTCCAGTGGGAATCTCAGCAATGACTCTGGTAATTACTCTCTACATCCCATTTTACTTCACTATAATAACACATTATTTAAAGGTAGAAGCTTTACATACATGTATTATGATGCCATAAATGCTAAGTGTTCAGGTTGAATGTAAATGCATGTCATGGGACCTTTGTGCTGCATACATACTGCTCCTCTTGAGGCCAGTGTAGTTTAGTGCAGAGTTTTTCAAAGTGGCACCAGTCCAGCGGTGCTAGGGAATACGTTGATAAGTTAAATGCCAAGTACAAAGTTATTTTCAATCAGGAAGACAACTACACAAAGCATGCTAAACAAAGCATCCAGGGTACAAGTCTAAAGACATTGAATATGTTAAGAGATCGAAATCACAAAATGTCTACTTTCTAAAGATATATTTATAAACTGCTATAAACTGCCAAACAATGCTGATGATTCTATTTATCTTTTAGATTTGTCCAATCTGTATTATAATATAACTTATACAATTGAGGTGGTTGTATTTTATCTCCCTGCTCTTCTATTGAGACATTTAGATCGTGTCAAAGGTCATGTCTCACCTAGACACAGGATCTGACACAAATGTTGACCTGATGGTCAAGATAGTGGGTCTATGATGTCAGGCTTGGATGTTTCGGTTAGCTCCATATGGAGCCCCAGGAGGGGGTCTATGATGTCAGACTTGGGTATGTCAGTTATCTCCATATATGGGGTTCCGGGCATCCTGAACACGGTCTAACTTGCGGTGGTATCCATTTATGACTAATGCCGGCAAGTATGCTCTGAAACATTCTTTACAAATGGTCTTAGATCCATTCATGACTAGTGAAGTGCTATCCGCAGTCTTCCACAAAATCCAAGGCCTTCTGAGTCAGGCCATTTTGGGCGCCGAATTATGTGCGCGCTTGTGGGGGCTCAACTCGAAGCCTGGGCCCCCAAATCTGAGATTGTGGTGGGGGCTCGTCATTTCTCGCAGGGGGTTTAGCCCCGAGGCACCCACAGGATCGGCGCCCCTGCTGGTATTCATTCTAAAGGTCCTTACACACCAGGGCGATTTTTTCGTGCGAATAATACGCTTTTTTAAAAACCTTATAAAGTAAATGCAAGCGTACATGGCGCGAAAAAGCGGAAAAGCGAAGCGAAAAAGCGTCTTTTAATTATTCGGAACGAGTCCGAATTTTGCGTATATTCGCACATTCGCCGGTGTGTAACCGCCTTTAGACTTGGGTTCCGTTGATGGGTTCCGGTTAACGTCACACGTTACGTTCCCCACATAATCCGAATCAATTGGTTTAGTCTCGCTAGTCCCGCTACGAGTTAGAATGAAAGATGGACATACCAAATGATTATTATACCAAAAGAAACCAAACGATTATACTGTACCAAACTAAACACATTTTAAACTAAGGGGAATCAAAAACAAAAAAAAGACCTCCAGACCGGATCAGAAAATCTAAAAACGCCTGTTTCCCACGCAATAAGATAAGATGAACCTTTATTGATCAATTCAGGCAATTCAGGTGTCATAGCAGCAACAGCCGTAAGCGTGAAACACAGGATAGGTAGAGATAGGAATAAGAACAAATACAATAAATATACTAAAGGACCACGAAGAATGATAACTAAAGATAACTATAATAATTATGTGAGTATCCACACTGATAAACGTGTTGAACTTGTTGAACTTTAGGCCATATGTTGTTTTCTAAATGTACTGTCACTGTACACAGATATATTGCATTTTGTTAATGACTGTTATTTTTTGATTGATTGATTGATTGATTGAATACTTTATTAACAGTTTGCAAATAGTACAGTGGTATGGTTTTACAATGATTGTTGAAAGGATAACAAAAAGCCCTGGGGGCTTATTTCCATTGTGGTCCTGTAAATTCAATTTACAGGACCACACCTGCATTCAATTTAATGAATTTTCAGGTGACCAGTGATGCAGAAGGTGATGCAAAACAGTTTTGTACCATTACAATATTAGATGAGTGTATTAAGCACTGCAAAACCTATTCATGATTTAACTCTCGTCCTTTTCTTTGCAGATTCCAGTGAGACTCTCAGCAATGACTCTGGTAATTACTTTCTATATCCCTGTATTCTTAGTGCACGAAGATATGACATTATATAAAGGTAGAAGTTTTACGTACATGTATTATGATGCCATAAATACTAAGTTTTCAGGTATGCATGTCATGGGACCTTTGTGCTGCATACATACTGCTCCTTGTGAGGCTAGCGAAGTCTAGTGCAGGATTTCTCAAAGTGGGTGCCGTGGCACCCTAGGGTGCCATGACACCAGTCCAGCGGTGCCACAGAATATTTTGATGAATTAAATGTCAAGTACAAAGTTATTTTCAATCAGGAAGACAACTATTAACTCAAGTTGTCATTGCAGCGATAGTGCCAATCTAAACAAAGCATGCTAAACAAAGCATCCAAGATACATGTCCAAAGTCATTGAATATTTTAAGAGATTGAAATCACAAAATGAAATAGAGTGAACGTATGCTTTCAACTGTGTGCGTACATTTGAATGTTGCGGTCACGATTATCATCTTATAATAATAATGATACAAATAGTTATATTAGAGCCGATCATACTCCAAATTGTAAAATATGCAATATGAGTGAAAAGTAATTTGGGGTGCTGTGGATGAAAATAATTATATGTGTGTCCTGAGCCCAAAACGTTTGAGAATCCCTGCTCTAGTGGTCAAATGTTAAAATGTAACATTGAATATATATACTGTAAGATGACTGAAAGGTGCGTTTTGAGGCACACTTCTGCTGAAAATATAATAGTATGTACAGTATATTGAGAACGTGTGTGAATATAAAGGTGTATATCAAGCTTTTACTCTTAAATTGATCTGGATTTATCTCTTAAAGAATTTCAAACGCTACAAAAATAGACAAAAAAATAGAATACATTTAACAAATAATTAGCTCAATAAGAAACCAAATGTCCTGTTTAAATGCTGCTTTTCCTTCACTCTTACAGCCCAAGGTTCCAGCACTGGGGGCTATCCCCCTGAATCCGCTAGCCTCTTGAGGGAAAATGAGCTGAGTGCCTGATACTGTACTGCAGAGGTGTCATTTCAGAAAAAAACGAGGGGGTGTCAACAGAAATGACGACTTAAACCTAATTAAAAAATAGATATCACCTGATATGGACAAAATCATGCTCACTTGACTGCTTCCTAAACTTCCTCAAATATTTTATGTTGTGACCCATCCACCTGAGGTCACTTTGGCCCAGGAACCATCAAATATTTTGTGCACTATACATTTTTCATTGTAATGTCCAAAAACGTTAGATAATTTACACTTTTTTATGTATATTGTTAATCAATACAATATACAGAATTAAGCTATATGGCTTCAGCCTATACCTTTTTACAATTTAGGCATTTAGTAGATTTACAGTAAGCAAGGTAAACACGAGGTAATACATCAAATGCATAGAAATAGTAATCTAGGATCATAGCCTAAACAGTATCACAGATCATAGCCGAAACAGTATAATATCAGAAAATCAATAATCTGTACATTTAAATTATAAACGCTATAGGATGCGTTTTTGCAACATGCATTGCAACATGCGATTGCAATTTGTGGTCAAAAAAAAATTCACAAATTTTTTTTGTAATCAAATCAAATCAAATATGGTTGTCATTTTTGACCAACGCAAATATTAGATTTGTTTAATGATTGTAAGATTTTGATTAAGTGCTTTTATACAAATAAACTTCTGCTAATGGTTTGTTGTTGTCTTGATTGATTAGTATTGTAATGACCGCCCGGTTTGTTAAAGATTTTCAGGAAGAAGCAACTTCATGCAGGAAACTGCTGTGTTTGCATATCGTCTCTGTCGGGTGGGAACCTCAAGATTCAAATTCAAAAAGTCTTCTGCCTACACATACGTCATGTCCTAGTATGAGAAAATAGGGGAAGGGGATCAACGTCACGTGATGCCTTTGTTTGACCCGGAGAAGGCCTTCTCCGGGTCAAACAAAGGTACTTATTGGTCAAAAACCCGGATGTGTGTCTCAAAGAAAAAACACAAAGGGTTAGGATATGGAGATAAGATGTTTCTGCGATATAAAAGTCTGTATCAAACATCTCACCAGATAGAACGAGGTGGGGGTAGGCCTACTTATACTCCTCGCCCATGGTTTCATAACCAGAATGCACATAAATAGGTGACCACTCTCTCGCCATTCTCCTCCTCTTGGTGCAGCTCTGTGCCCATGCACTCTCCTGTCACTATAGTATCTGTGTCCCATGATGAATGGTTTGTTGGGGTCGAGGCACACCAGGACAGAGGGCCCGGTGAGTGCCTCCCTCCCATATAGCTGGTGGAAAGCAGCGTGACACACTTGGTCCCCCATTGGAACGTCTGCATTAAGCCAGTAGTTCTCAAACTTTTTCAAGTCAAGGACCCCCAAATTGATATGTAGGCTATTTGGCTTTGATTGATTGATTGATGTAGTTTATTTAGAAAGACATGAGAATAGTACATGACAGTACATAACAGTACATGGAAGTACAAATTCACAATACAAGGTCTACTAAACTGGAAACTCTCATTAAGCACTAAGCTTGTTTAAGATGAGAACCCCATGCACACAAATCATGATGGATGTCATATAAGAGGCAGACAGATATACACACTACTATACAGAATGTCATACAAACAGTTTTCAGGTTACTGGTATGACGAGAGAAAAATATATATATATATACAAAAGAGGAAAATGAAGGAGGGGGGGGGGGGGGGGTAGGTTAAGACTTGCAGCCTCCTGAAGGTGTATCTTCAGGGCAGTTTTGAAAGTGAGTAGGGTTTTACACTCCTTTACTCCTTTTGGTAGGGCATTCCACATTTTTGATGAATAGTATGAGAACGAGTTCATACCCTTAGTTGAGCCAAATCTGGGTTGAACATGATTTGTGGAGCTGCCTCTGGTGTTATGATCATGGACTGCGTTAACATTTTGGAAGTATTTTGACAAATACAGGGGGATCCCAATGTTGTGGTGTATCTTGAAGACCAGGCCCATAGCAAGTTGCTGTACTCTGTCCTCAACCCTAAGCCATCCAATCTTAGCAAAATGAGCAGGGGTTAGATGGGTTCTGTGATTGAGGCCAAGAAGTAGCCTTACAAGTTTGTTTTGGGATGTTTGGAGCCTTGGCTGCGGACCCCATCTGAAAATATTTTGTGCCAGGGTCTCCCAGAAGAGAAGATTTATGTTAAAATAATTCAAAATTATTCAAAAATGTTATATATTGTTGTTAAGATATTTTTCAAACATTTAAAAAAATTGCAGATGTAGAAGCTTGCAATGCGGCACGAAGTGATGCGCTGTGAGCTTGTAGATCTGCATTTTTGTATAGCCAACATGTAAATGGATAAAGTGGATACGATTGTGATGTTATTAACTGCTTTTGCTGAGGACCCCCTGGACCCCTGCAAGGACCCATAGGGGTTCCCGGACCCCACTTTGAGAACCAATGCATCAAGCAGTGGGGTGGACTGACAACTGTTGTGAAATTACTCAGTTACGGCCTGAATCTACATCGTTGTGGTTGACCAGTAGTCAGTGGACAATATCACAACATAAGACTGTGTGTGTGTGTGTGTGTGTGTGTGTGTGTGTGTGTGTGTGTGTGTGTGTGTGTGTGTGTGTGTGTGTGTGTGTGTGTGTGTGTGTGTGTGTGTGTGTGTGTGTGTGTGTGTGTGGGGGCGTGCCTGCCTGAGTGATCCAAAGTCCATTGGCACACCCCAGGACCAGAGGGCTTCACAGCAACACTAGTGTTAGTACCATAGAGTTAAAAAAATAATAGTAGGCCTACCCACTACCCAGCTATTGGTATTATCAGTGATTGTGATTCTACTAAAGCATCAAATGTAGTTCAGCCTATATTGAGCTACTGAGAAAAACTATATGAACGTCTGCAATGTAGAACTGTAATGATTGTAATTCAAACATTCCTGAATTTGTACACTAGGCCATAAAAATGGGGATATCAGAGTATTTGGAGTAGCGTGAGTAGACCAGTGTATGATGTTTGGAATACAACCTGCATTTGACAGACAGGTCCCGAACCAGCTGGTTGCGGCTCTTTCGCCATTCTTTCACCACGATGCAACAGGTGAATTGTAAATAGCTGCTGCTGTCAGCAACTGAGAATATAGCTTACTATTTATTTATTTATTTAGAACTCAATATAAATGTGTCAGGATTGGACCTCAAAAGCAGAACGGCAATTAACTTTCTTTTAAGATTGTGAAAAGAAGGTCTGTACAGAAAACTAAATGCATATCTTTTTTTACATATTGCCAATATTTTGTACTTTAAGGCTGATTTAAGATTTTGTTCTGTAAGAAAGAGGATATTAAGCTAAGCATTTGACATCTTGGATAAAACAGGCCTTTTCACCACTAGCTATAAATCTATGAATGGAATAGGCTACTAGGCCTACTACTCAGGTGGAGGTAAGTGGGCAATAGCCTATTTCACTGGTTGACAATGACAACACACTCGTCAGTCTAGGGATGCAAACTCAGAAAGTTTAAATGTCAACTTCTTTCAGTGCTGCTCAAAGCTGTTTCTCCTCCTGAAGATGAGATTAAAACTTAGTTTTTGTCTTTCTCAGTGACATGTGCACAGTGGACAGAGGGACATGGTGATCTTAGACACACAAATGGATGATCGTGAGAAAATAGTAAGGATGATTACAACAAGGTAGGCCATGGATCAAAACTTTATCAACATCAGCTACTCAGCTTATTTAATTGTAGTCCATACATTTGATATTTAGGCTGGTTTTTGATAAATGTCTCTTTCCTAATTGATGAACTGTTCTTTCTGCATGGCTACCAGCCAAACAACTCAAACTAGATTTTTGAATTTAATTCAAATTGAACGAAATGTAATCAAATCACAACTTCATTCTACTTTAACATTTTAATGGTGTGTGTGTGTGTGTGTGTGTGTGTGTGTGTGTGTGTGTGTGTGTGTGTGTGTGTGTGTGTGTGTGTGTGTGTGTGTGTGTGTGTGTGTGTGTGTGTGTGTGTGTGTGTGTGTGTGTGTGTGTGTGTGTGTGTGTGTGTGTGTGTGTGTGTGTGTGTGTATAAATCCTACATCTCCTCAGACCATTGCTTACACTAAGTTGTTTTTGTTTCACAGGAAGTCACCAAGGCTTAACAGAGTTAATGATCTGAATGGTAAGCTTTACCAACACTAAGAAACAAACAAATAGACTGGATATTATTAAACAAATCAATGATGAATACAATAGAATAAAAAGCTGATAGGGGAGGTGAACTGTGTGTGTGTGTGTGTGTGTGTGTGTGTGTGTGTGTGTGTGTGTGTGTGTGTGTGTGTGTGTGTGTGTGTGTGTGTGTGTGTGTGTGTGTGTGTGTGTGTGTGTGTGTGTGTGTGTGTGTGTGTGTGGGGTAGTTACTCCATTACACACACACTGTGCATGTGGTTCTTGACATGATGACGTTGATAAAAGGTGGTTCTGCAGGTGTTCCAGGGAGGAGTGTGGGACCTCAGAGTCCACAAAGGAGAAGCAGCAGAACCATCACACTGACAACAACCCGCCACCAGAGCAACATGTACGTATAATGGATCACCACAAAGTGAGAAGAAAAATAATAAGATTATCTGTATTAATCCCCACTGGGAAACTCTTCTTTCACTTGGAATGTGGAAAGTTTGGAGTAGAGGCCTACCAGAATCCCACTGCTTGCTAAGTTGCTACCGGCTGTATTGTGTGTGCAAGCAAGCCATAATAAACATCTTGAATAAGTTGAACTTGATCTACTTGCTATAGTATGGGATCATATTTGGCTCATGTGGTCTCTTTTGCTTGTTATTCCATCTCTTTCCTGTTATACCTATCAGTACCTCACTGTAGAAATGTTTGGAATGTTCCTTTAAAGCTTATTGTCTATTAATAATGTTTCTTCATGAGAGAGAGAGAGAGAGAGAGAGAGAGAGAGAGAGAGAGAGAGAGAGAGAGAGAGAGAGAGAGAGAGAGAGAGAGAGAGAGAGAGAGAGAGAGAGAGAGAGAGAGAGAGAGAGAACAGAATTAACACTTGTAATGCATTCCTCACAGAAAGTACAAAATCTGCTAAATGTGTTATGTTCTGACTGGTGTTGTGAAGTTCTGTTCTGGGATCACATTCACACATTCACAGTTTCAGGTCATCTCTGTTCGTTCCCATTGTGTCTTCCCAGCAATGCTGTCCTTAAAAGAACTGATGACGTGAAGAAGGACGATTCAGCAAGTCCAAGGTAGGAGTAAGGCTTGCTTTCACAACTACTGCTACTAGTACTAGTACTACAGTGGTGGGGTTTGCCGGTATGAGTATTGAACGTTAAAGTAGAAGCTACAGGTGCGCACGCACACACACACTCACTCACTCAACAAACAAGTGAATAAACCAAGCACATCCACAGTTCAAAA
Source organism: Gymnoscopelus braueri (assembly GCF_963280865.1). NCBI lineage: Eukaryota > Metazoa > Chordata > Actinopteri > Myctophiformes > Myctophidae > Gymnoscopelus > Gymnoscopelus braueri. Next base: position 18,115,174 of record NC_137613.1, read on the forward strand.
TGCCAGGTGCTGGGCATAGCAAACATCACCAAAGAATAGAGTCTGCACACTTACAACCAGGTAATAATAATAATCTCCTTTTGGAGATTTATCCAGTGTGCAGACTCTTTCTTTTGTTGTGTGTGTGTGTGTGTGTGTGTGTGTGTGTGTGTGTGTGTGTGTGTGTGTGTGTGTGTGTGTGTGTGTGTGTGTGTGTGTGTGTGTGTGTGTGTGTGTGTGTGTGTGTGTGTGTGTGTGTGTGTGTGTGTGTGTGTGTGTGTGTTTTGTTATAGTATATATTGTATATACATTTTTATCTCTTTGGGGGCTGCCTTTCTTATCAGTCTACTAACTTGAAGGGTGTTGCACCCATCTACACTTTGCAACACTCTCTCCACCCTCCTCTCTCTCTCTTTCTCTCTGTCTGCCAGCCCTCTGTGGAGTGGTGGTCTTGAGGAGTGGGAAGTTTTGGCTAATCTCTCACACATACAGATAACTGATCTCAGCAGCAGCAGCAGACCACTGACAAACACTTTATCAGTTACCAACATATTGGGATTGCAGAGTCCACTGAAAGTTACGCATGTGCCAGTCTGTTGTTTGTTTATGACCTGTGTTCCTGTCATTATGCTTGCATGGTTCATACTTTCAAAATTGCATTTAAAGGGATATTTCACTTTCAAACATGTTTGGGGTAATTTTAACATCTGCGTAGGCTTTTGTGAGCACCCCGGACAGTTTTTAAGTTGCTTGATTCAGTATTTAGATATTTGATATAAATTTGATCAGACACGCCCCCTTCCTATACAAACCCATTGTAACTTCAAACATCATTTTATCCAGGTTTAGACTAATTTAAAACATACATCCTTGGTTCTGGTGACTGATATTGTCCTTCTAATGTGTGAGCCGGCCTTGGTTTTTCAATTACTTTTTTCATACATTTTTTATAATTTGTTGGGAAAAAACATGTTTGAAAGTGAAATATCAGTACAGAGCAATGTTTAGCTTTAAATGACATTGTGCGTTTGTTTACATGGCTGTCATATTGGTACAGCACAAAATCAACCAGCGCAGCAGGTGCTCTGAGATTTTGATTCGACAGAGGTCTGTTATTGAGCTCAGCGATCATTATCCAGAAATAACACTCCGCTGAATTCAGTGATTGGCCAATCAGAATCAAGCATTCAACCAAGTTGTGTAATAAACTAAAATGTTTTCTACATTTCGTACAGTAGCTAAACAAACAAATTTCTTCTGCAGAAGCTCTCTGAATCCCAGAGGAGGAAAACTCTGGTGGCTGCAAATAGAGACTTGAGTGATGAGGAAGAAGACAGTGGTAAGTATAACAGAATGATAGACCAGTGGTTCTCAAACTTTTTCATGTCGAGGACCCCCAAATTGACACTTATTAGCCCGCGGACCTCCATTTGAAAAGATATGCCAGGGACCCCCATAAGATTTTTATGGCTCTAGCAATGATTCTCAACCATTTTTATTTCAAGGACCCCCAGTTTGACATGCATTAGGCTACGGGCCCCCATTAAATGGCATTTTTATCTCTGGGACCCCAATTTATATTGTAAAATCAGTGTTATTTTAACTCTGAGACCCTAACGGGTCCATTTGGTTCCATTTGTACACTCTCAGAGTTACAGACCCATAAGGGTCCATTTGGTTCTTAACTATCCATAATATAGCTGGGGACCCCCTGGAACTCCCTCAAGGACCCCTGGGGGTCCCCGGACCCCACTTTGAGTACCAATGTGATAGACTACATGTAGCTTGTCACCAACCTGCCTGGAGTGGAGGGGGTCTTTAGTGTTGCATTGTATACAGTTATATAAAGTAACTTTTTTGTTTTGTTTTGTATAGCTGTTTAAATGATTAAGCTTTTGTTAATTCCAGATGAACGTGATGGAGATATTGACATGGAACAGGTGACAGTGGATGACAACAATGGTGGTGCAAGTCCAAGCTTTGACCCCAGACTGAATAGAGCTACTTCTATCCACTACCAGGGGCTTATAGATGGTCTGTCTAACTTACTGCTTTGCTTTTACCTTTGTAGAGACTGGCCATATGCAATAAAATAAATACATAAACTTTAGTTACAAAAATATATTCAAACCCCTTAACCTTTGACATGTATAGCAGTTTAATAGTAGTTAGTAGTTATGGGGCCAGTGCAGGGCTAGCGTTTGTTGCAGGGGAATGTTGAAATAGCCAGTGACTAGGTTCAGTGTTTAAGGTCAAATTTCCATCCTGTCCCTTCTCTCTCCTGTGATTTCCTGTCCAGAGTTAAGCAGGGGACAGTCATGGCCGTGGCACAGAGGGAGTTACTGCATCAGTGGTGGACGCAGCAGGTCAGTTTCTGTGGGTAGAGTTAAAAAATGTCAAATGTAAAGCTAATAATAATTATTTTCATTTATAGTGCGCTTTATATTTGAAACAAATCTTAAAGTGCTCCAACACAGAGTAAAAACAGCTGTCCTACTGATGGCAAGCATGATAGTCTAGGAGCCATTGAAAGGAACGATTGTGTGGGATGTCAGAAAACCTCACTAAGAAAATTTGAATATTTGGGCACAATTTTGACGTGACATTAAGATTTTTTGACTCACTGTAACCCCCGTAAAACCGCCTCCTGAGACCAAGTCCATTGAACATGTAAATGGTAAATGGTGCATTTATATAGCGCTTTTATCCAAAGCGCTTTACATTGATTGAGCCATTAACCCATTCACACACACATTCATACACCGATGGCGGAGGAAACCATGCAAGGCACCAACCTGCTCATCGGGAGCAATTAGGGGTTCAGCGTCTTGCTCAAGGATACTTCCTCTAGGGGATCTGGGAACCTTGCGGTTTTCCAGTTCACTCTACCCGGCCACTCTACCCCTGAGCCACTGCCGCCCCAGCCAATGTCTTACCCTATTCATATTACTTTACATTAACTTTGTTACTTGTAACTATACAATGGTCATGGACTGTGGAAGTGATGCACATTCTCAAGTGGAAAGACACCGTGAGAGTTTCCATAGAGGTGAAAGTGATGTTTCCAACAGTGACAACAAAACGAATCTTGCATCTGACTGTGATTGACTATCCTCTCTTCTGTTGTTTTCTACAGGATTTGGGCAACACGAAGGTAAGTGCTGGTCATACCATTTAGAGAACTGAAGAGAAATCAAACACTCTCACCCCCACATCTGCATTACAGATAAACATGCACTCTTGTGTGCCATTATGACTAACATCAACAGCTCCATATAAAACATCCATGCCACTACTACCATTACTATCCATTTCATTCTTTAACTTTTATGTGGAAACAACACTTTTTTTTCTCTCCTCACTCTCCTTCTATCATCCTTTGTTCCCCAGACAAACAAAGCATGCACATGAAGTGAGCTCCCAAGAAGAAGAAGGAGGAGAGGGAAATGATGATGATGATGATGATGATAATGAGCAAAGGGAATGCCATAGCAGGTCAGTAAGCTAGCTGGTTGGAATCTTGATGTTGACCTGTGCACTACAAGACCAGGGTGTGATACCTAAGGCACTGGTGAAAATGACTGATCTTTGTTTTTGTCTCTACCCACCCCCAGGTGTCGGCCTCTCAACCTGGGTAGAGAGGATATTGTGGGTACTCACAGAGACCGGAGGAAGGGAGGAGTAGGTCTCACAGACATGGATTCCATGGTTATTGGCCAGGCGGTGAGTTGGATTCAGAAAATAGTAATAATAAATAAATAGATATAAAAAAATACAGTGATTAAGCACACAATTAAAGGTGTGTGTGTGTGTGTGTGTGTGTGTGTGTGTGTGTGTGTGTGTGTGTGTGTGTGTGTGTGCGTGTGCGTGTGCGTGTGCGTGTGCGTGTGTTTTATTTCTAAATGCCAACAATATTTGTATAGTCATTGGTAACATCTCCGGGATCATCATCATTATATCTCTGACACTGAGCTTTGCGAACAAGAAAACAATGGCAAGTGACAGTTAAAAGATTTTCATAATAGAAATATTGGTCCTTTTTTCACTCACTGTCCTCTTGTTCCTCTCCTCTTTCGCCCGAATCAGAATCACAAGTACAATGGCTGCACAGGAATGTATCCACTGTGATGCCAGTATAGGCATGTGTACTTACTTACAGTATGTACTGTATGCATGTAACCACACCAACACACAACAACATGACCTTGTAGTTAGAATGGTCATTCCATAACATGAAAGGCACAAAATCTCTACCCGCCTGCTCAAAGTTAAAGTTACTCTCTCTCCTCTTTCTTTAACTTCTTCTCCCCTCACCTCCTGTCTTTTCCAACCTCCTAACAGGTGGGGTTTGACAGTGTGGGGGGTCTGTCTGGACACATTTCCGCTCTGAAAGAGATGGTGGTCTTTCCCCTGCTCTACCCAGAGGTATTTGACAACTTTAAGATCCAGCCACCCAGGTGAGCGTGTGCTCGCCCGCACACACAATTTAGGCATTATGTGCACGCACGCACACACACATGCACACACGCACACACACACACACACACGTACCGTACGTCATGTATAATACATGAACATTACACCATGCACAATGCCTGCTGTACATACACATTCATTCATGCCTGACACATGCTATACTGATTACTGACACAGGCTATTCTGTTAATAACACTGGTTTGACAAGTTAGAGCTATTGTGTGGTGTGTCATCCCCTCTCATCCCTTCACACATGTATCATTCCCTCTCTCTCTCCAGGGGGTGTCTGTTCTACGGGCCCCCTGGCACAGGGAAGACACTGGTTGCCAGGGCACTGGCCCACGAGAGCAGCCAAGGTGAGCGGAAGGTGACTTTCTTCATGCGTAAGGGAGCCGACTGCCTCAGCAAATGGGTGGGGGAGACCGAACGGCAGCTCCGCCTTCTCTTCGAGCAGGTAAACCAGGCTTATTTGTTGTTGTTACCCCAATGTTATTTTCAGGGTATTACAGGCCTCAGTCTTGGATTTCAATTGCTTGTTTGATATGCTAATGCTAACTTATCCTACTGTTATAGGCTAGTTGTTGCACTGCAATGTAGTTTTTAAGACGGTTTTATATGTCACTAACTTATAAAAGTAAGTAAATGAAAAGCCAGAAATATGAACTGTCTTATTGTATTCTTATTTTTTGTTGTATTTTATCTATTCATCTACCTTCTGTGGCATGTTTATGTATAGTATGTTATTCCTTGTGGCTCTAATTTATGCAATTTCCTGTTGGGCCATATTACATTTTTTATCTCATCTTAAAAATGTATAATAGAAAAGTTTCAGAGAGTAATGATTGCTTCTGGTCTGCATGTCTTCTTCAGGCCTATCATATGCGTCCCTCCATCATCTTCTTTGATGAGATTGACGGGCTGGCGCCGGTACGGTCCAGTCGACAGGACCACATTCACAGGTCAGAGGTCAGACTACTGCAGTTGTTTTACAAATCAGCGAGATGTATTGATCTACTTATTTCAAGGAATGCGTGCAGTCATTCCCCTTCGTTACAGCTGTAATTTACTAACTAATAGATGGTTGGCTGTTAGTTCTGCATTTGTCTTTCTGATGCCATCTAGTGGCTCAGAGGGTGAATATAAATTGCATTTTCTTTTCTACATGGAAAAAAATCACTTGATTGCTAAAGGAATAAATATGTTGGTCCCTGTGACAGTATGGACCAAGTGTAATGTTTCCATATTGTCCACTCTCCCCACCTCTGAAGGATGGTTTGGTCAACTGAAAGTTGAGATGATGGCGGTAGGACTAAATAACATTAACAGAAGATTATCCTCATAGTTCCATCGTGTCGACCCTGTTGGCCCTGATGGATGGTTTGGACGACAGAGGGGGGGTGGTGGTGATTGGAGCCACCAACAGACTGGACTCAGTTGACCCGGCTCTGATACGCCCTGGACGCTTCGACCGGGAGTTGCTCTTCAGCCTCCCTGACAGAGAGGTTTTATTATACATTTTTAGTAGTAGTATAATAGTAGTAGGCACAGGCATCGCTGGCTTGGGATGCTGCAGGGGCTGCTAGGACGGGCTGGGAGTCCAGCATGGTGGTAAGGTTATTGACACCCCTTACCAGGGGTGCTTTGCTGCATTTCCCAGGCAGTGCACCACAGCTTAGTAGGAGCGAACAGACCACACCAGGGGTTTTAGATCCTGTACTTTTGGGTGTTTAAGAGGAAGCCTTTCTAACCAAAGTGCTAAAATATCAACAGCTAGAGCAGACCATCTCACAGCTAGGCTACAGATGTAAACTTTTAGTTTTTATCTTAGGTAGCCTGCCCTAGGGCACCCGGCACGTGCACAAGTTGGTTGTGAGGGGCTTACAAAGTTACAAATGGCTGGCCTCTCCAAAAGGATTTATAAGCCGCTCAATTTGGATGAGGCGTTGTTTCCTTTATCCATGATTTATGTCTGCTGTGTCTGACAAGTATGTCAACTATATTGACTATGTAACAATGTTCTGCCGTCTAGGCACTATGTAACTGTCTGTTTTCCTATTGTCTGACTGCACTGCCAGTGTTTATGTCCTTTGTACCAGGCATTCTTGTACTTCTGTTTATGTGGACATAAATACATAAGTGTGTGTCTGTCTGTCTGTCTGTCTGTCTGTCTGTCTGTCTGTCTGTCTGTCTGTCTTTCTTTCTTCAGTCCCGCAGTGAGATTCTGAGGATCCACACCAGGCAGTGGAACCCTTGTCCCTCTGAGGCCTTCCTAGAAGAACTATCAGAGAAGACTGTTGGTATGGGTTTCTATCAGTCCAAAAAAAAGAAACATATTATTTCAAAATATTTATAAAAAAAAGTTTAAACAAAGAAATCACAACTTTTCATCAATTAGAAACATTTCCAATTCTTTTCAAAATAATTTCATAAATAAAATGAAAAAATCAAATAATTTCCATAAATAAATAAAATAAAAGTTTAAGAAATAGCAAAGCACCGCGTTGTGAGCTTGTAGATCTACTATTTTCACTAGTTTGGGTTCCGGGCAAACATCTAATTTCTCTTTTGGGTCTTGACTCTTGAGCTAAAACGTTTAGGAACCACTGGTATAAAGTATATTCTTCTCAGTGATTAAACACACTTCCTACCTACCTCCCAATCAGGCTACTGTGGTGCTGACATCAGGGCGGTGTGCACGGAGGCGGCACTGTGTGCGCTGCGCCGGCGCTACCCGCAGATCTACGACACCTCGCAGAAGCTCCTCCTGGATGTGTCCTCCATCGCCGTGAAAGCCTGCGACTTCCTGGCGGCCATGACGAAGACGGTGCCGGCTTCTCAACGTTCTGGTGCCTCGCCTGCCAAAGCCCTGTCGCCTGTTGTGCGCCCTCTGATGGGCCCCACCCTGCACCGCATCCTGGAGTCCCTGCTGAAGCAGTTCCCCCACGCCAAGCAGGGTCTGAAAAAGAAACATGGTGGGTCACAGCGTCTGATGTAGAAAAGGAAATAGGTGCTGCTAGTAGAATGGCTCTTTTTGACTACTTCGTAGTCAAAAGGTGTGTATCGTTTATACTCGTCGCTCCTGGTGTGTAAGGACCTTAAGGGTAAGGAGTAAAACCCCAAACCCGAGGGTTAAGGCTAGCACCTAAACCCTATGGTTAGGACCAGAACCCTAAACCCCTTTGTTAATAATTGGGACGGTCTATGTCATACTTTTCTGTTAGGACTTTGGGTTTAGGATAAGGGATGTGAAGACTATGGAAGCTTTTCCTCATGCTGGGCAGGGCCTGAAAAGGAAGAGAGAGTAAGGTGTTATGCTAAATTATGTATGGTTCAAAAGTAAGGCATATTCATCGCCCATCAGATCTGACCTCAGGTATCCTGGATGATGACCTGATGTACAGAGGAGAAGAGTGTTCCTGTGAGTCCATCTCTAAACCTTCCACCTTCAAGAGTTCTTCCTACATGAACTGCGCCAAGTAAGTCTGACCACTGCCAACATACTTAAAGTGAAATGCAGACATTTACTGCCAGCACTTTTTTGGTTTTGAATGTTGACATAATTATTACAATTTAAAACGTTTTATTCTCTATGTATTAAGCTACCAAAGGGTCTAATCATCTGCATTTTTCAAATATTGAGTATTGATTGTAGGTAATTTTTTTAATAAATAATAATAATAATTGAAAGTATTTCCCATTTGCTCATTCCTTCTCTTCCACATCTGTTGCTCTCTTCGTTCATGTCTCACTCCTTTCCCTCTTCACCCTTTTCATCTCCATCCTTCCAGGAGTGCAGTGCACCACCCTATGTCACACCGTCCCAGGATGCTCCTGGCGGGCCGCCCCGGTGCGGGACAGAGCTCCCATCTGGCTCCCGCCGTTCTCCATGCCCTGGAGAGGTTCACCGTCCACATGCTGGATGTGGCCAAGCTGTTTGGTGTCAGCTACACCTCCCCAGAGGAGGCCTGCGCTCAGGTAACATTAGCAAGTCAATTCTACTGACATGAGACTACGATTATTGCAGAGAATGTGAACTAAATTAGGCTACATTAAAACAAATAGACAAAACCACCTTAAAATAAAGAAAACTAGACCAGACTAGAGTACACTACTAACACAAAAGGGCAATGTAATCCCTTTATCCAGTTTTTTTAAAAAAGCAAGTTGTGCCAATTTCGCTATTCTTGAAAAAGCTGGCCCACTGGATATACAAGCAAGGTAAAATCATTTCATCAGAAGGTCAGTTATTGGTATGCAATTTATACACAGAACCATTTTGTTTGGAGACAGTCAAAGACATATTGATGATCACTACATTCTCAACTACAGTCCATTATTGTTCTAAAAGGACATGGTAAGAACTGAAGGTAACATCTTAAGGTAAAACACAATTTTATAGCAGATAATAATGACACTGTCTTACTCCAGTAAACTTCAGTCCCTCCCTGTTTTGCCCAAGGTGTTCCTGGAGGCCAAGAGGACATCTCCCAGCATCCTCTACCTGCCCCACATCCAGCAGTGGTGGGAGACCTCGGAGCCGGTCCTGAGGGCCACCTTCACCAGCCTGCTGCAAGACATCCCCTCCTTCAGCCCCATCCTCCTCCTCGCCACCTCCGACATCCCACACAAACAGCTGGATGCTGAGGTGAGGAATGAAGTGTGAAACTCCCAACCCCACACACACACACACGCACACACACACACACACACACACACACACACACACACACACACACACACACACACACACACACACACACACACACACACACACACACACAGACACACACACACACACACACACACACACACACACACACACACCTGGGTCTTATCTAGAAGGTCAAGATTTTAATTATTCCAGCCTTATCCTTTAAGTCAATCAAATATTACCATGGATGCTAGAACAGAGGTGCAAGCATGGGTTTATCCTTTCTTATAGTCAACATACTGTAGCCTGCAAAAGTTTCAAGACCTAAACTTTGTACTTTTCTGGGAACAACTTTATTTATCGATGGCAAGAGTTTTCAATGAGCATACGTGGAACAGAGGTTGAAGAAAATTGCTACCGCTTCATAAAGTTGTTACAGGAAAAATTACAATGTCCAGGTTCATTGCAATGATGGATTATGCTGACCAAAGCAACGGTACGGCTCCGGGACTTGTTTTAGCAGGTGTTTGGACAACAATGGAGTTCTATGACTTCTGGGATATGAGCTATTTCTGTTCTGGCAAGACAGACCAGACCAGAGGACCAGAAGAGACTATGCTGACAATAAGCAAAAAATATAATTCCTTTAAGGAATTTGTGAAACAAAGAAATAAAGAAAGGAAAAACACATAGGCCTAGCCCTAGATGATTGTGGGTTACATAAATTAAATTATTTAACTAAATTATACGTCATTTAGCGTAAAAACAACTATCAGCACTCCCAGAAAAATGCAGTCATCGATGTTCTCCATTGTGAAGATGGTGGACAAGTCTGTTCTTCTATTTCTTTATTCATCTTTTGATATGAACCTCACATGATACTGCAGACGAGTCAACCACCTTTAGCTCAATCTCAGTACCTACGGATTACAAATGTACAGTATGTTCTATGTACAATGGCTTGGTGACCTCTTTCACCCACACAGACTCCTGTCCTGCAGGCTCTCTCGCTCTCTCTCTGTCTCTCCTTCACCCATTGTCTACCCCCTTCCTTCATTCCTTCCTTGCCTGTGCTCACTCACTCTCTCTCTCTCTCTGCCTTCAGCTTCAGGTTCTGTTCCGTGTGGACTACGGCGAGGTGTACTCTGTCAGGGTTCCCACCCAGCAGGAGCGGAGTGAATTCTTTGCAGACCTCGTCCTCAGCCAGGCTGCCAAGGCCCCGGCCTCTAAGAAGAAAGCATTTAGGTGCCTGAGACAGGGTGCCAGTAGGCCTGTAAAAAGCCCCAAATTAAAAGCCTTGTTCTTTCTTATTTGACTTTGTAGATGAGGTAATGTTTTATCCCACTGTCTGAATATTTGCAGTTAAAACTGTATGGACTTTAGATATGTTATATCTGATGATGCAGTCAGATGAATGGATGGATGGATTGACTGTACACTTCAATTAATGTAAATACTGTGCATGTTCACCTCTAACCACTAACTCGCCCTCTCCTCTCTTCTCCACCTCCCCCTCTCCTCTCCTCTCTTCTCCACCTCCACCTCCCCCTCTCCTCCCCTCAGTGATGCAGGAGTTGGAGGTCCTGCCCGTCGCACCTCCCCCCGCCCAGTGGCAGCTGTCGGAGCGGGAGTGTCTGCGATTGGAGGAGCAGGAGGAGGACATGCTCCGGGAGCTCCGCCTCTTCCTGCGTGACGTCACCGAGCGACTGAGGGTGGATCACTGCTTCAAGGCCTTCAACGAGCCGACATAGAAGAGGTGAGTATGCGGGGGTCTACGCGTGTGTGTCAGTTTCTTGCACAAAACCTGTTGATACAATGGATGTGTGTGTGTGTGTGTGTGTGTGTGTGTGTGTGTGTGTGTGTGTGTGTGTGTGTGTGTGTGTGTGTGTGTGTGTGTGTGTGTGTGTGTGGTGTGTGTGTGTGTGTGTGTGCTTGTCCAGGTGCCAAACTACCCGAGGGTGATCAAGAAGCCGATGGACCTGTCTACTCTGCAGTCCAACATCTTCCAGCACCGCTACGTCACGGTGGGCGGGTTTGTCGCTGACGTGGACCTCATCTGGCAGAACGCCCTGCAGTACAACGCGGAGAGCGACCCCTGTGGTGAGGACCGAGCATCACTCCATATTTGTGGACAAACCGCAGTATGGGTGGTTGATGAGCACAGGCAAATTCCTCTTGTGCCTTCCCTCTATACCGTACTGTTTAGACACAAGGCAATCTAGACCCTCTCTCCTTCCCTCTACACCGTACTGTTTGGACACAAGGCAATGTAAATCTTGAGGTGCAATCTACACCTACAGGTGCCTTCAAATATATTATTTTTTGATGTTATGTTATACTTTTTTGTTTAGATAGGACTTTGGATTGTTTCTTTCTTTTTTTAAGAAATGAAATGTCTCTCACCTGGCTAGGCTTCTTGAACACCCATCCCACTACTAACATTCAAACAAAGCAAACAATGTTAAATGCATTCTTATCACCAAGTACATGTGTGTGTGTTTGTTTTTTGTGTGTCTACAGCCCGCCTGATCCGTCACTGTGCGTATGCGTTCAAGGACACAGTGCACAGCATCATCAGACATGAGCTGGATGAGGACTTTGAGAAAGTCTGTGAGGAGATCATGGAGTCACGTATCAAGAGAGGTAATATATTCCTATAACTACATCCCATCTACAGTTACTATATCATTTCTTTCCTTAGCATAAACATACGTACAGTAGATGTGGGCGACTGAGTCAAAAGATTTACGCATCAAAAGAGTTCTCAGCACTGGTTCCTATCTCGATTACCGCTTAGTTAAGCATGTGAATACTTTTGTGTGACTTCATTCAAATCACACATGAAGGGATTTGTTAGGGAAATGTCACCCTCATAACATCCTCTCAGACAGTTCTAACACACTCATGGACAAAGTGCAACATAAGGGTACCATTATTATATGAGAGGGAATGTTTTAACCACTCAAACCCTATGTAATACATGTACCTGGGTCCCCCAGGGGTCTATATTTGGCCCCCTCCTTTTCCCCTCTACACCAAAGCCTTTTGCCAAATATTTACCAGTTTTCGCCAAATGTTCGCCTATTATGACATGCCCAGAATAGGGACACTGGGGTTCAAGTTTAATACTGTATCTGCATGCCTTTGGTTTGGTTGTAGGTACTCTGATTTATTCACAGTAGGTTGACTGAGCATGCATGATTCTTTACAGCAAAGTCCCTAAACTGTATCTAAAATGTTCATTTTATCATGTTCATTTTGCTGGCAAGTTGTACCTCATCTAGCTCTGCTCCATCCTACTACCAGAACCACACCACATCAGAGGACTTGGATGGTAAGAGGACTAACAAAGATGCCAGCTGGCTCCTCACGCATCATGACACGCCACGATCTGAATGTAAGTTACATTACCACTGACCCTTTTATCCTAAATAACAATATTGTACTACTACTATCTGGAGCATTGTGTTACTATCAGCAAGTGTAATAACTGCTTGTAATTGTAGTAATAGCATTATTTGTATAGCATTTATTGAAACGTATTGAAACGTAATTGAAAGTTTTTATAAAATGCTTCACTAGCAGTAAGAAACAAGCATGTATAATAAAACCCTGCAGATAGTAAGTTAAAATGTTGACATTTAGAAGATACTCTTGTCCAGGGTGACTTACAAACTGCAAGATCGGTGTAAATGTCATGAACCTTAGTCAACAAATGACAGGGTATAAGTAAATAAAAGCGCCTAATAAAAAAAAGGTGAATTTGGGAGAGAGAGATGTGTGAAATATTTCATATGCGTAGGCATCATAAGAGCAGAGCAGACGAGAGTAAAGTTAGTTGAACTGGAACATACAGTATAAAGCGAGGTGAGGAAAAGGAAGAAAGGCAGGACATTTGGAGGTACACAACAACGATGGTCATAACAGGCCACCATGACACAGTCAGGTCCATCCTGTGTCCGTCTCTGTTCCATCCATTGAGCTCCTCCCTTCACTCCGTCCCCCCACCCCACTCCACCCACACCTACAGCTCGTATGAAAAAACGGCACAAGCGTCCACGAAAGACCAAATGGAGCAACGGCGTTATAAAGAAAAGCGTGAAGAGGAAGGTGAAACCACCCAACCACCCATCCTCCTCCACTCCAAGTGAACAGATGATTGGTGGGATAGAGGCAGAGAGGGGAGAGACCCCGACCATAGTAACAGGACCCATTCTAGAAAATGGCTGCCACGGTGACTCACTGGATGAGGGCTCCACCTCTCCATCTGGGAGCGTAAACCGGGGTGGCGAGGGAGAGCAATCCACTCACACCCCAGCTGTGAACGGGTTACACCTGGACCTGGCTCCCTGGGAAGACCCAGAGCTGTGTGAGGTCCCTGGGGTTCAAAATGGCATTCACGTCACTACCCAGACCCATCCGCTGGTGAATGGGAACCACCGGCTGGAGCCATTGAACTCTACGCGCCGTATTCCCCCTCAGCGTGCCCGTTTCAGGTGGAATGGGGAACTGTTGAGTGAAATAGGTCTGTAGGCGATTTGCGATTTATGGGATGCTTTTATGCAAAGCTCCTCACACAGTAGCTTGAATGCATATGGGGTTGTACCAGTGGGATTTGATCCCTCTGGTACTAGTGGTACTAATAATACCCCTGGCGGTATAGTGCTATGCTTTTAACAGTGAACTACACAGGACTACGCCTGCATCCTGCTGCTGGCTGCTGCAGCTCCTAAGCAACAGTGATCAACAAGGAAAGCTGACCCCGCCTCTCTCTCTCTCTCTCTCTCTCTCTCTTACGTTTTCTCTGCTTTCCATGCAGCATATAAATGGATAGAGGGGTTAACATTGTGTTGCCACTGCTGTTGTACAAGCCGCTACAAGCCAAGACTTCAAGCCATGAATGCTTTTTGCAAAAGTTTTGGTTCTGAGCCAAGCTACAGGCTTTTGCTAAATACCCACCACATGGGAGGTTGGGAACATGATTACAAGAACTCTCTACCTCTCACAGCTATGATTTGAAATGTTTATTTAGAATAAAGCCATTTTAAAATAAATATGACAAATGAAATGAATAAAGTGCAAAATAACAGTCAATTAAAAAAATGCATATTCGAAAAGGAGTGAGAAGAAGCATAACTTATTGCTTCCACCCCTTCTCCATCAATAATAAATAGCAATAACAAGCTTCCACGCTAGTCTATCCCTATCTATAATAAATACTTATCTATGATAAACCAATATTTTTTACAAATATTACATACCTACACATACACGTACACTCATACTTATATATAAGTATGAGTGTACGTGTATGTGTATGTATATATCATACATATATGTATGCATGTATGTATTGTACGTACATGTAAGTATGGGATATACATCTATATATAAATGTATATGCCATGAGAGTTGTGTTATGCAGTATACTGTACATGTGAAAAGTAAATTTTCACAATTCTTTATGTCCTTCATCTTTCACCAGTCTGAATGTGTGTATCTTTAAGTCACACAGAGTAATTGATATTATTTGAAAAGGTGTCAAAAGTTGTTTCCGTTTTTGCTCGTCGTGTTTTTTGTCATTTATCAAATAGTGGAAATCCAATAAGGGACTGAAACTTTCCATTTTATTGTTCAACCATAGCATGGGTGCATGCAGAAAGCTTTACTATGCGGAGTGTAGAAAATAATAGGACCACTTTGTTCGCTCCATGAAAAAGACCTTAACCCCCGTGAAAGCTATGATCTCTTTATTTTGCAGGGGCAGACACAGTACACAGGGCTAATCTCTTTGCTGAAAATAGTGAGCTTTTGATCTGCTACTTTCAAAAAAGGTTTGCCTATTTTTGACAAATGTTCACCTAGAATGACATGCCCAGAATAGGGATGCTAGGGTTCAAGTGGTTAATTGTTTCTCCCTCTGAAATGCACAATACTAACACTAGCGGCGAGATTGGCGTGTAGTATATCATAGTATATATTGTCTATACTAATCTATTTCCTCCAAAATATGTACAGTATTTGAGGCATCTAACTCCTTGACCTCCTTGCCATGCCACCCCCTCAGAGTATCGTACGCAGGAGACGCACAAAACCTTGGACACCCTCAATGAGATGACACTGGTAGTCGACCATGACAAACTCAGGGTGAGCAGAGTGTGTGTGTGTGTGTGTGTGTGTGTGTGTGTGTGTGCGTGTGCGTGTGTGCGCACCTGTCCATGTATGGTTACTTGATAACCAAACTGTTAAACCGTCTAAACAAATAAAGTAAAGTATGATCTCGTAATCGTGTCCTGGCGGAATAGATTAGCTACAGACAGCTTGTGCAATTAGTGACTCTTCATGTCTGGAAGAGAGATTTATCAGATCTAAGCTGCATATTTTGTGGTCACATGCACACCTAGCAACATTTTGAGAGCGCTGTACTGGGACCAGTAAGCAATGCTCTTGATCTCAATAGACCATTTTGCTCTTACTCGGGTGGGGGTAAAAACAACTATAATTGTCTGTGGGGGTTGCTGTTTAATAGTTGTGTAATTTCCAAAGATATTCTTGCTGTATCGACTACGGCTATCTTCTGTTATTGTCTTTTTCCATCCCTTACCAGGACCTACATAAGAGAGTTGTGTTGAAGACAGAGGGCATGAATGTGTGCCAGTTGGAGAAACTGTACACTTTGTTGGCACAGTGCATCTACAGGCAACGTAAGAACTACAACAAGGCCAGACTCATACAGGTGGGCTCCGTTTAAAGAAAAAACTTTTATCGCACCCTTACAAGTGCTGTGACGTTTCGGGCTACATGCCCTTCATCAGACTAAAGTGACACCTGCCCGACACAGGGTGTGGATGCGCAAGTCTTTCTATCCTTTTCAAGCGAACTCATACAGGTACAATACTAAAAGTGGTTATTTAACTTATTTACTAACATACACACACTAGGCCTAATACTGTTATTGTTACTAGCTGGTGATTAGAGAGGTTGTCCTGTAAATGAATGGTCATTTAACATTTTAGATACAGTTTTTTAGGGACAACGCATTGCTGTCTACACACACCCTCTCCAGACCAACAGTGGGGGTTGGCCGTGACCATATCCACCTGTTGCAGGCAACCTGTCACCTTCATCATTGCAGACAGCCACAGTGAAACTACTTTGTTTTGCTGTTTGCTGTGTTTTACAGCATTTTTGTAGCAAATTGTGTTTATTTTGCACCTATTATGAATTAGACTGGCTTCCTTTGTGATTTTGTACTTAATTTATGATTTCCTCTCTCTAGGAAATGAAGAGAGAAATCGACACATTTTCCTGATGTCCAATATATTCTTACAATTTAAACTTTGTTTTTATGTTTAGTGGATATTTTGACTATGCTATATCCATGTAAATATATGTGCTGCCTACATGCCTACAAACTTATGTTTAATTAAACCTCACTTGATAATTGTTTTAGTTCCTTGTTCTATCATTCTTTGTTCTCTCTTTTTTCCCTCCTCATTTTTATTTTGATGAATCATGGTGATGTACTGGTTGGTAGCCATTGGACAGAGCATCTATTATTTGAACTTTTAATTGTAGATAGGGGCAGGTATAAATAAGATGTATCTTTTTCCTGCTCCTTTTTAATTATGGACTATGTAAAAAGTTAGAAAATAAAGTAAATTAATGTAATCATGTAAAACCATTAATGAAATAAATACAACAAAATAAAACTGAAATAATTTGTGTGTTCTCTATCCTCCTGAAGTGCAAACACTGGATGTATTATCCTCATGATATAGGCTGACAGTTATTCTCTTATTTTTAGTGCTTGCTTGGCTGGCTCACTGTCATTTAAAAAAACAAAGGAAAGTGTGCACAGTTTGAATTCATATTCCAACATAAGATTTTAGTAGGCTACTACACTCAGGCGTGCAGCAGGGTACGCAAGGAGAGGTCCAAGGAAGAAGGTGGTAAAAACAAAGCACTTTTGAGACGCACCCTTAAACAGATAAAAGTTCTCTGCTTTTTATCACAGTCATAAGATCACATCTCTTTTACCTGAAGGCAGTGGAATTAATTTATGGAATCAAAGGTGGAAAAAATAGTCGCCTCACGATGACGCAAGGACGCACGAATATTCTGCACTGACGTTGTGAGGTAAGAAAATGTGTCAAGTTCACAGGATTGTTGTTTCAACTCCACACATTTAGCTTTCAAAATAAAACGTTTGAGCCTTGTCTCCCATAAACCCATACCAAACCATAGGCCCAAACTCAAGTCCACGCTAAATTTGTATTTCTAGGATGAGCAGGGCGAAGGAGCGCTTGTTTTCGGACAATCCGACGGCGGCGCGCCGTCTGAAGGGGACTTGAGCCACGAGAGGCACCGCCGAGCGAGCTAAAACGAGCTAGAAGTCGCTGTGCCGAACGTTATGGTCCCCTTCAGCCGACTCAGCGCCGTCCAATTATGTCACGATAGGGACAGAAATAATCGTAAATCCTCGCCCCCCCTAGTGTCTGTACCTCAGAGAAGTCAACACCGCCTCGGGCACGGTCTGAGTGAACACAGCCGACCGAGCGCTCCCTACCCCCGTCTTAGCCAATCAGAAACCGCGTCTCGCCCGCTCATCCTAGGAACACAACATTTTACAAGTGAAATAATGAAAACCAAAAACAGGCATTACTTTCGCCTTATGTCGCCTGCTGCTCTTTCAGTGATACTACGCAACCGTCCTGAGACTGTCAACAATTGTCTACTCTCTCAAGACATATACAACGAGTATTATTACTTTAATAGATTGGCATTTGACTGCTGGTGTTATTTTCCCCTCACTTGCAATAATCAATAACCACCCCCATTATCTAAGGTAGCTCTGAGCTACAGAGTCTTCAACCTTTATTTTGAAAAACACTGACCGGAAGTTCTGTGAAAAAACGCGTGAGCTTTACAACCGAATACAAAAAAAAATATGCCCATCATCATCGTCAGATTCGGTGGTGAACTATCAGTGTGTTGCTGTGTGTGTATGTGTGTTTTTTTTTCAGGCCGTACACAGTGCAGCGTTTTTAATGCACGGGGGGGAACAAAGTGAACAATGCGACGCGACGGTGAACACAGCGTGGTGGTGGTGGTGAGGTGAGACAGATGTGCTCCGCGTCGCGCCGCCGCCGCCAGTGTGTGAGTCAGTCTCGGTACTATAGTCGGTAGGTACGTTGAAGGAAGGAACTAAGGCGGAAGACTGTGTGCGTATCACCCCCCAACCCCCCCCCCCCCCATCACAGCTCTGGAGAACAGACGCTGCTAGCATGCTAACGGCTAGCTGTTTGCAAACACAATGATGTGTGTTAACAACAACAACGGCACAAGGTAAAACAAAACAACAACACACGCCACATGTACATATAAGTTGTTGAGATGTCGTGGTTGCTGTGTGTGAATATTAACAGTTTGCACACGACACCCATTGACACTTTTGGAGAAGAAGAAAAAAAAGAATACACGTTCCCACAAAATGTAGCTAACATAGTTGTTGGAAAGAGGATGTTGTGATTGTTCTTGTTTCTGTTGTTGTTGTTGTTCTCATGACAGAAAACGCCACATATACGCACATTGCCAAGTATTAAAATCTGTTGATTTAACCCTGACAGTGCAATACATCGGTACATTAAGGTTGCATTTGTGCACTGATTTGCAAATGGATAAATGAATGCCACCCAGCAAGCTGATCAACAGATGACAGATGTCATTATGCATTTCATAGGTGGTTACTGAACATTTCATCCTCATGGCCTGTGACTGTCCAAGACCACCATGTATACATTATATATATATATATATATATATATATATATATATATATATATATATATATATATATATGTGTCCAAAGCAGAAGACGTAGTAGTGATTGTGTTAGTGGCAAATGTAACGGTTAGAAACAATCACTTTATTCAAATGTGACTGTTCTGTGGGTGCCTGGCACATCAATATTATGCAGTTATGCAATATTGAGACATTATTAAAGACAACAAATATCTCCAGGATCAATGCAAGGTACAGCTTGGAGAATCACCTATGAAGCTTCGTACTGAAAATGTCACAATTTTTACAGTTTGATTGCTTATGTTTCACAGCGGTGAATTTGTATGCCATAGTTTCCATTTGATACAAGTTTGGTTTGGTAACATGACTTTGTTCATGCATCATTTATGCCCATGAAGCACATTAAACAGAATCACAGCAGCACTTATTTATTTCAAGAGAAATCAAAGTCTTTACATGAATCAATCCTACTGGTAAAATCACGTGCAAGTATACTTTGAATCCTGGAATACTTTGAGTCCCCAGGACTTTTTTTGTGTTATCCTTTTAGCCTGTGTGTCTGACTGTACCTCGTGCTGTTTACATTTGTCTAATAAAGTATTCAATCAATCAATAAACTTTTTAATACTTTTTCTTTTTTAACAATTTTGAACCATTTAGTTTAAATCAGCCAATTATGTTGATGTAGACATGACATGTAAACATTAGGAGGATTTTAACGGAACCTCTCCAACCTAGGTTAACTAGTAGTAATTAATACAAAATAGGTGATACTTGTGTGGACATGAATGAGTCATTGACAGTTGTGAACACCCATAGTATATTTTCAAGTGTTTTTAGCCCTATCTCTGGTGTGTATTTTGTTAGCAAGAGGAAAGTATTTAAATATTTCTCCTCTCAACTAGTTTTCTACCCCATTTCACTCATTTCTCTCAGCTCATTCTCTGGATATTGTCTACTACAACCAGCATCAGTTTGCGATTAGTCTCTACAGTTTACTCTCTACCCTCAGTTGACTGCATTTTTCCAGAGAGCAGAAATGTCTTTAAAATAATCCATAACAATTTGTTTTGTCATTCTCTCGCACAGGAATTGAAGATTAAACGGTGATTAAATGCACATTTGAACACACATGAGCCACCCTGCTTTTATGGCGCCATAAGAAACCCTATACAGCTCCAACTAAGACACAGCTTTGAGTCACTCCGACGGCAAACGCAGCCCCCCAGAGAGAGAGAGCACACAGCCAGGATGGCGAGCCGGCGGAAGACCACCACTCCCTGCATGGTGCCTCCGCGAGAGGCCCGCCAGGACTCGGACCAGGAGATGGAGGACATTACAGACATAGCTGCCGCCGAGGAGGCGCACGGCAACAGTGGGACTAACGCCAGCGTGCCCGCGGACATTTCCAACGAGAAGGGTCACGAGGACTCGGAGGGTAGGCAGGTGTCGGACCACTACATGGACTCCAACATGGCAGAGGGAGGCTACGAGTGCAAGTACTGCAGCTTCCAGACGTCGGAGCTCAACCTGTTCACCGTGCATGTGGACACGGAGCATCCGGACATAGTGCTCAACTCCTCCTACGTCTGCATGGAGTGTGACTTCCACACAAAGAGGTAGTAGGAAAGTGTGTGTGTGTGTGTGTGTGTTAATAACCACAACTTAAAGGTGTAACAAGTAGGATTTTCCTAAAAACAATGTATAGCGGTACCTGGAGGCTTAGCCAGTTAGTGCACAGACCACTTGCTCCTTGTGAGCGAGAGGACCTGGCTTTGAATCAGACCGCCGTCTTGTCTTGCATGCATCTCAATCATCACTTATAACCCATTAGTGTGTTGTTGGGTGTCTGTATCTGCAAAGACTTTTCCCTCCACTTGTGATTTCTTATTTTATTACTGTGTTTGTTTGGGACATTTCTCGGCATCAACCCTTGGGCGTTAGGTGTGCGCTATTGGTGTTGTTAAGCCAGAAAGGAGCCAGAAAGGAAGGAAAAATCGTACTCGTACATTAAACTTGACTTAACTGAAATGTAAAACATGCTGTTCTCTCCCCCATCCCTCCAGGTACGACGCCCTGATGGAGCACAACTCGCGGCACCACCCTGGCGAGGACAGCTTCACGCGGACGATGGTGAGGCGCAACAACCAGACCGTCTTCCAGCAGACGGTCAACGACCTGACGTTCGACGGCAGCTTCGTCAAGATGGAGGAGGACGAGGTGGAGGTGGAGACGTCCTGCCGTGGCATCGCCCTCAGCAAGACCCCCATCATGAGGATCAGGAGCAGGGCCGAGCCCAAGAAGTTTGTCGGCGGCGCGCACAAAATGTCCGCCGACGACGTCATCAAGGTGGAAAGCGACGACGAGGATGAAGACGATGACGACGACGACAAGGGGCCTCCCACCCTCTCCCCCGCCCCGGTTTCCGCGGTCGCCCCCTCCCCTCGGCTCATTCCCGTTTCCACGGCGGCGCAGATACAGGTCCAATCTGTGCATCCGAACATCATGGTCGGCAGCCACAACATGCTCCAGTTCAAGACCCACGTCACCTCTGGCCACGGAGGTGCCACGATGCTGCCCCCGGGGACACTGGCTCAGGTTCTGTCCGCCTTACAGAACCATCAGAACAACAGCAGCCCCCAGACTCAGACCCAGCTCCTCATCCCCATCAGCAGCATCCCCACCTACAACACCGCCATGGACAACAATGTACTGCTGGTCAGCGCATACAACAGGTACCGCAGCATACACAGCAGGGTGCTTGTGCCGGTCTGGGAAAGGGTGGAATTATGAATTGCTGTTTTTTCCAGAGCCGGAAAAGTATGGAAGTTTGGGTGAAAGTCTTTTGCTCATAGTCATGCATGCATAAATAAAGAAACACGTGTGCCTTATCACAGTGGTTCTCAAACTTTTTCATGTCAAGGACCCCCAAATTGACACTTATTAGCCCGCGGACCCCCATTTGAAGAGATAAGCCAGGGACCCCCATAAGAGAAGATTTTTACGGCTCTAGCAGTGATTCTCAATCATTGTAATTTAAGGACCCCCCCCCCCCCCCCCCCGTTTGACATGCATTAGGCTATACAGACCCCCAATTAATGGCATTTCTATCTCTGGGACCCCAATTCATATTGTAAAATCAATGTTAATTTAACTCTGAGAGTGTACAAATGGAACCAAATGGACCCGTTAGGGTCCATTTGGTTCCATTTGTACACTCTCAGAGTTACAGACCCATAAGGGTCCATTTGGTTCCTATAAAGTATTTAGCTGGGGACCCCCTGGTATCCCCTCAAGTACCCCTGGGGGTCCCCGGACCCCACTTTGAGAACCAATGCCTTATCAAAATCAGAAAATTGTCCACATGTGCACTCTAGTGTTCGTTTTGATAACTGCCTGCAACATTTCTAATTAAAGAAAAGGGCTGCCTGGCATTGCACTTACTGATGTCATGCCGCCTCAAGTACAATTCTACTTGAGACGGCACCTGTACTATCTTCACCCATTACATGTGGGAAAAAAAATCATTGTCATTGTTCTTTTAAACACCCCAAATATGAAATCTGGATCACTCCTGTTCCCAAGTAAACACTAAAACATTGTGCAAAGTATGCACTAAATAAATCGACATTCATTGCCATCATGCAGCATTGGTCAGCCATCTACTGGTCAAAATCATGCAAAGTAAAAAAAAAAAAAATGCCAGTTAATAATTTTATATGGATACAGGTGCACAAGTTAACTCATTCACTGCCACTGACGTAAAAAACGTAATTTTTCCCGTTTACCAATCCTGCCACTGACGTCAAAAACGTAATTATTTTTTATTTCTCTTAATTTTTTTTATTTTTTTGTTTTTGTTTCAAATTTGACCCAAAGACCAAGCAGATATGATTGTTTAAAGATCTAGACTCCCATCCACTTCCTTGTTAACTTAAAACTTTAAAATTCTGTATCTCGGCTCCTGAGTACCTTTTTTTTTCGATGAAAAATCTCTGGCAGTGGGCAAACGCGGCCAGCAATAATTGTGGCAGTGAATGAGTTAAGTCACTGTTCCTCATTCACAAAACTCTTCTGTGTTTTAATATAAAGGGGAAAGAGAAAAAGGGGGTCATTTGTACCGAAGGGTTATGTGCAACAAGAGGAACGCCTAATGATACTGCGTAACTCGTCAAAAAGAACAGATCTGCAACCTGACAACGCATTGCATGTCATTGCTTGCTTGTCAGCCTGTATATCTGGTGTTTTTGTGATTGCCATGTGCGATGGCTTATAAGAGAGTTTTTGTGAGAGTGCAGTGAATTAAGTATTGCTATCTGCTCTCATATGTCAATGAGAAGAAGGAAATAGTTTTCCAAATTTCAAGGACAACGAAACCCGCCTACCATCATCGGATCACGCAAATGATTGGTCCTCCTCACTAATGCTCATTATAATATGTTAACATTTTTGTCTCCTCAATCTATGTCTCAAAGGAGGGCTGTGCAGGCTTTCTATTCCTGGAAAGTTAGTATGCTATAATAGAAGCCATTGTTGTCGTGCATTGTTGTCGTGATCCAGATTTCATATTTGGGGTGTTTAAAAGAACAATGACTTTAATTTTTTTCCACATGTAATGGGTGAAGATAGTACAAAAAACTCTGGCACTGCGACAACATCATTCTGAAATAATTCTGGCAATTCTGGCACTCAATGAGTTAAGATTGAAAATGGGTGAAGTGGTCCTTTTTAAGCAACAACGTCACAGGACCAAATAATAAATCATGGCAGGATATTATGTAAGCCTGATGATTCTGTCCTGTAGAACACTGGAACTAGAATGCTGGGCACAGAAACATTTTGCTTGAGGTTTGGCTCTACTGTAATTGATTTTGTGAAAACAATGGAGGCATTCTTAGTGCCTTCACGCATGTGTCCATGCGCATACTGTACTCGTGTCTCAGAGTTGCATGCAGACGTGAGTTTGTGCAAGATTTGCACAAATTTGTGTGATAAAAAAAGGCAAATCTACAAGCTCATAGCCCGGCAGAAAGTGACGCGCTATGAGCTTGTATATCTGCTATTTTTTTAATAGCCAAAGTCTCAAATCTAAAATGACACTGTATGCTTTCCCGGTTTTAACGGGTTAACTCACGAGGACAAGGAGTGATCACAGACAGAATGCACCCCGCCTCCCTTTGGCATCCATGTCAACCAGTGAGTGTAAACACACACTAGCCTCACTCAGCGCTTGACTCTTGGCATCTGTTCAGTTTTCTCGTGAGAAAAAAAGTCTAGGAAAATACTCTTGTAATAGATGTTGTTGTTGTTGTTAATGAATACTCTTTGCTGATATCAACAGGAAGTGGGTTATGAACATCTTAGTCTGTTAACTCGACAGCCTACTGTAACATTGTGTTCACTGGCGTCTAGAGAAGTGAGTTTTTCAGAAGCACATGTAAAATGTTCTGAAGATGGTCATATTGCCATGCTTGGAAGAAGGTTAAAGTTGTATTCGTCACTCTAACCATGTCTGTATAAAATACACATACAGTAAGTAGAACTAAATGAAGTATCTCTCTCATATTGGGACCAGGGTTCATGTTGCATACATAAAAACACATGAGGTAGACCACTATTAAACTAAGAAGTGCAATTAGGGACCTACCGTAAGCATATTGTATATAGTAACTAAAGAAATTAACACTTGTTGCGTGCTCCTATATATTTTTTTGTGTGATATTTGAAACAAATATACATTCGTGGGTGGGCGGAGCTTTGTGGTAACACTTATGGTGAGTCTCAAGTCCATAGTATTTTATGCTTCACTTACTGTCTTGATTAGGGTTTTGATTTATTCCTCATGCTTCTTCCCCGTCACTGAACATTAACCAATGACGGAGAGGACAGTCATCATAACTAATCTGCCCTAGAAAAGCAAACAAAGTAACTACCTTACTGCTTTTAAGTGTCAAAGTGTTGGGCGCCTGATAGCTGTGTGGATAGGGTATGTACTACTTAGGCTCTAATGCCTGACTTTGAGTCCCCGGTTCGACTCCCGGTCCGGGTGGACTATTTGCTGCTTGTCGTTCCCCTGTTCTTGCTCTCCGTTTCCTGTCTATCTCCACTGTCGCTATCAATAAAGACCCGGGGGGAAAAAGTCTCTTAAGGGTCTGATTTTCATATCAACCAAAATAAAACCCACAAAGTAATTGTCATTTTGTTTGAGACTGTTGAGACATTATATGCAGATGGAATCTGCCTTTTCTGAAACGTATCCTCATGTTGTTAAATTTGAATAGAAATGTTTGTCTTTCTGGTACAGTGGTGCCTATAGCGTGATTTGCTCCGAAAATGGCAGATATACAAGCTCACAATAAGCGTCCCACTGCAACACGGTGTGACCTTGTAGATTGGCTATTTTCAGTAACACGTCATGATGTGCAAGAAATTATAACTCGGGCTTAATCTCCTCTCTTCAGCTTCCTAAATTCTCAGGCTCAAAGAAATGTACACAGCGGATGTAGACCAATCTAAACTAACATAAACAATTGTATTTGTATCGTAGGTTCCCTTATCCCTCTGTGTCGGAGATCATGGGACTGTCGTCACAGACCAAGTTCAGCGAGGAGCAGATAAAAGTGTGGTTCTCGGCTCAGCGGCTCAAACACGGAGTCAGCTGGACGCCAGAGGAGGTGGGTGCTTTACAACCTTGTCATCAAACATTTTGTGCCTATGTGTACGAGGAACTGTCTGATACGGCAGTGGTTCTCAACCTGTGGGTCGGAACCCCCAGGGGGGTCCCCACATGATTGGGCGGGATCCCCAGATGACAGTAAAGTGACAATTTAAGGACGTTTAATACCTAATACCTAGGAAACTACAAAGTCTTTTGCACGCCTGATCAGCTCAGAAACGGGTGCGTAAGCAGGGATCAGACGTATAGAATAAAATAATGACCTGCACACCGTCTACACTTGTACAATAAGGACAACTTTATGTAGGCAACGTTTCGGTGAATAGACACTATTCAGGCATCCGGATGCCTGAAGAAGATTTATTCACGAAACGTTGTCTAAATAACCTAATACCTAAAAAAATAAATACATGAAAAAAAGACCATTACTGCATCAAAATGAATCAACAAACTGGTTAAACATTGGCCAAATTGTCAAATAACTTAAGAAAGCGGCAAACATTTAGAAAATAGCTGTTGTGAGCTTGTAGATCTGCTATTTTCACAATATCTTTCTGTGGAACCGAGTCAAACTAAATGTAATGCCTCAACTCCTACAATTCCATGTGCTTATCAGGGCGGGGCTCTCCCCAGCTCAAATATTAATAATACATTATTTTGGTGGATTGCGGCCTGAAAAGGTTGAGATCCACTGTGATTCAGGATATTACCTCATGTACTGTAGGTTTCCAGATGTTTCTTACATGAAACGGTACCTAGTTCAGTAGATACCGAATGTTAGTCGTCCTATTCTGTGTATCTTAAGCTGTTGATTGGGAATGGGCATGAAACGGACTGATCTAGTTGAATAGCCAGTATGGAAAAAGTGTCTACTACTAGTTTTCAGTTAATGGCAGAGGTGATAGAAATGTTGATTTTGAGACCACGCGCTCCTCTGCAATCAGAGCTCTATGCGGGGAACATTTACCGTGCTGCAGAAAAAGGAAAGCAAAATAAACTTTCCCTCAATGAGCCCGTGCATTTCACTTAATGAAAACCTTACCAGAGGCTCAGCCTCCTTGCTAAGCAGTACCTGGTAGTTTTCGTGGTCAACAAACAGCCTCTTATAAGAATTAGAAACAGCATGGTTGGACTGATATGTTTCTTTCTTAGACCATTCATAATTGTCTATTTGGTGAAATCAGGCTATACTGTAGATATCATAGTACTCTAAATCTAGCATGTTTGTCTGCACGATTTGTAGCAATCTACAGCTTTAGAATCTAAAGGGCTTTAGATTTGGATTGGCATTATTAACTATGCCATCAGTGTCTTAACGTTAGTAACCCCATCCAAGCATATGTAGGGAATAATTATAATTTATAAAACTGATATTTCTGACTGGCTCTCAGGTGTCCGTTAATGATAACATGATAATCATAATATGTTAAACTACATGTAACCATAACAGTAGTAAACAATCTGTAACAGCTGTTTGTGATTGCCAAGACAACACAGCTTTTGTTTTCTGTTCTTTTCAATTATAAAAGTAAAATATTATAAACACAGCCTCTTTATTCTTTAAAATAACAGACTGGGCATAGGGAACTCCTCATCTCCACCTGGTCCTATATCTTCCAGTATCGGGACACCTTGTTGTCACTTGGTACAGATGGCACATGCATGGTAAGCCAAATCTCCGGGTGATTCTAATAGTCTTGTGTGTCTACGTGTCGCTGCCCTGCAGGTGGAGGAGGCCAGAAGGAAGAAGTTCAACGGCACGGTGCAGGCTGTGCCACAGACCATCACCGTCATCCCCGCCAACCTTGCCGCGGCTACCAACGGCCTGCAGTCCATTTTCCAGACGTGCCAAATCGTGGGCCAGCCGGGACTAGTTGTCACGCAGGTTTCCGGCAATGGAGGCACCATGCCGGTGGCCTCCCCCATCACTCTGACGGTCGCTTCTTCTGCCACCGCAGGCAGCCAGGCCAAAGTGTCCGAGACGTCCACGATGGAATCAAAGACGCAGGTGAAGGATTGAAAAAATCTTTCTCTGGATTCATGTTTTGCTGGGCTTCAGTTTGACTTAAGTTACTAAGTCGTTTAGTCTTAAAACATCAGAGACTACGAGGTTTTTATGTTAAGAGGAGGATGGCTAGTCGCTGGGGAAACCCAAGGATGGGATTAGAACTAGTTGCCTAGGGTGGGGCCCCCATTTAGGATGGGGTTTGCCCCCACACCCTGTTAGGAGGGTTTAGGGGTCACAGAGGTTTTTACCCCGTGTTTGGAAGTCACATTTTTGTCTTGTTTCTTTTATATGTGGAGACAGTACAAAATAACTGATTTTCTTTTTTAAGTCACATTATAATTCAGATAAAGAGGGGGATTTTGAAAAGCAAATTAATGATAAAGAGGGGATGTAAAGTATAATGAGAGGAAGACTAGATAAAGAACCAGACGATATACCTAGGCTCCCCCAGAGAGTGAGGAAAAATAATATAAACAAAAAATAATAATGATAAATAATTCAAGCCCTTGTGATATTACAGTCATGACTGAATTGAAATGATATGTGTTTCCCTGTTGATCTTTTGTTTTTACTTATGCGTAGTCTGTCTCCCATTGTGTTTTTATTTTATTTTTATATGTTGTATGTGTGTGTGTGTGTGTGTGTGAAAAATCTAATAAAAATCTAAGTGACAAAAAAAAAAAACATCAGAGACTAGCGTCAAAAAGAGTTTGACTAAGTTACTAAGTCGTTAAGTCTACAAACATCAGAGTCGAGCGTCAGAAAGCACTGTTGAAAATATTAGTGTAAGTGCTGTAGATTACTCAACCTGTGTGGGTGTGTTTGTGTTCTGAAATATCTTCACCACTGACTGTGAAGTAGAAATGCTACTATAATGTATTTCTGTATTTTGACGTCTTCTCTCTCTCAGGGTTCAACCGCCAACAGCAGTCCTCTGAACCAAGACTTGCTCGGTGCCAAGCCCAAGAAGTCAAAAGAGCAGCTGGCCGAGCTGAAGGCCAGCTACGGTCGGCGGCAGTTTGCCACGGAGGCAGAGATCTCACGGCTGATGCGCATCACCAACCTCACCAAGCGCGCAATCAAGAAATGGTTCAGCGACACGCGCTACAACCAGCGCAACTCAAAGGACCAACACGGGCTCCCGCTGAACGATCCGCCGCCGCTGACGAGCAGAATAGCCGCAGCACCGGGAGGCGGTAGCAGAAACAGTAGCGGCGGTAACAAAAACGCCACCCCCAACAGCGAGACGACCATCGTCATCGACTCGAGCGACGACGCCGCCAGCGACAACTCCCCGACGACGGCCAACCCTCCCGGTTCTTCGTCGTCCTCCTCCTCCTCGCCCTCGAGCGACCCGCGGGTCAAGTTCCGCAACGCCTTCCCGGACTTCACCCCTCAGAAGTTCAAGGAGAAGACCCCGGAGCAACTGCTGGTGTTGGAGGCCAGCTTCCAGGATTCGGACACGCCGTCGGACGAGGAGCTGAGCCGCCTGCGCGCCGAGACCAAGCTGACGCGGCGCGAGGTCGACGCCTGGTTCACCGAGAGACGGAAAATGGCGGTTGCCGCGGAGCTGGCCAAAGACGCCGACGCCAAAATGGCCGACGGCGGCGACACTGCCGAGAAGGCGGCGGCGGCTGGTACCTCGTCCTCCACCCCCGCTCATGAGCGTCGGTCCACTACGCCCCCCTCCTCGCGGAAAATTATGAAGAAGACGCCGGAGCAGCTCCACGTGCTGAAGTCGGCCTTCGTGCGCACCCAGTGGCCCACGTCCGAGGAGTACGACAAGATGGCGGAGGACAGTGGCCTGCCTCGGACCTACATCGTCAATTGGTTCGGAGACACGCGCTACGCCTGCAAGAACAGCAACCTCAAGTGGTACTACCTCTACCAGAGTGGCAAGGTACCTTTCTATATCATAACTCAACAGTTATTGTCATCAGTAGCTGTGGTAGTTTATGCTATTACGCTATTACATACCATTCCCAGTGCAACTTAAAAATGATCAACCGGTCTGGCATGTTTAGCCCATTTACTATGACTTTACTATGACTCACTAATATGACTTACTCTAACATTACAGTCAACCATTTCATAAGCATAGTGTGGTTTATTTACCATTTAGTGTGGTTTGTTGGATTCAGTTCATTTCAGTTCGGTATGAAAATCTACTTGTTTTTGTTTTGTTTTACTTATTAATATAATTTCCAACATTTGCTAATGCAATAAACAAACAAAGATATACACACACATGAAGACAGACGCATAGGAAAAAAGGAAAAACTAAAATGAAATGCCATTGAGGTGGACGGTACATTATATCAATACAGCTCTTTTTCAGTGTCTCATGCAATACATGATGTCCCTTGTGTATTCTGAGGACGTACGGCTAGGAAACATGTACAGTAGGCACTAGGCACAGAAATGCATTGATGTCTTACCTACTGTAGGCTACTATCTTAACTCATACATAAAATCTACATTGGAATTCATTCTACTGATCTTTAAAATGAATATTAAAACTGCCCATGCTGTGCTATAGTACAGGAGCACACACACACACACATACAGTACATAGCTTAAATTGGAGCAGCGTGACAAAATGCAATCTGAGACAGACAATGTAAGATCTTTAGTCACTCGAGACTACCGGCATCCCGTCGTCCGTGGGACATTAAAATATGTATTTGGGACAAACATTAATCTCCCCTGAGACGCAGACCGGATGAAGAGGATGTTTGTGAGCCCACTGCGCATATCACTCTCACGGCACAAGCGGTGCGCAAACTCGCAGCATGAGACACACAGAATGCTTACTTAAAGTTACCGCAGGCAGTACTGATCTTCCTCCTCAGGTAAAAAAACATTCCTTTGAAAACATGCTGCACTATTTGAAGATAATAGACAGCAGAAAGTGATGGAGAACAGACTGTCAAACTGGGAACTGTATCCACCCAAGCCAAAAGTAGCATACATGTACAAGCTTTGATGGAGATTAAATGCAAAACCTGCAACTGCAATTATTGATTCACTTTGGCTAATGATTCATGAATTTGATTGGTTGATTTAAGGTGGATGAGGCTCTGAATGGTGTGACCAAGACCCCGAAGAAGCCTCGTAAGCGTTTCCGTGGCTGGTCCAGGAGGACGCGCAGGCCGTACGCCTGCAAACGTTCAGCACAGGAAGGCGCCACTGCCATCAAGGTCTGTGTGACTTTCATATTATCAAAATGTTAAGGTAGCATGACATGTTTTGCATTTTAATTTGCAGCAAAAAAGGCTTCAACATACGTGGACATTGTATACATTGTATGAAAACTGAATGAAAATGTACAAAAAGAGGTGGTGGAATCGAGAAGAGAGTCTGTTTATACATATGAAGATATAATTCGGTGTGTTAAATGTATCCAGCAGTTGAATGAGTGGCATTAAATCTGTATGAGTTAACTTGTATACAGCGATGGTTTGCAAATGACACCATTAAGGGCAAGTCAAAATCTCAAGGCACAACTGTAATCATAGCCATGCTAAATAGCCTCTCACATGTTATCTCTCTATCACTCTGTAAACCTTTATTTTGTATTTACTAATGCAAAAAAAGAAGAAGATTTTTAGGGTGTGTAAATTGCCTTTGTATTTGGAAATGAGCGCACATGAAATTATTTATGTAGTACATAAAAATAGGTTCTGTGGCCAAATACATATCATTTTGGGGGTCCTTGACATGGAAAAGTTGACCCCCCCCCCCCCCCCCCGCCCCCAGAAGCAAAGATTTGAGTTATAAATGTTCGCACATTTTCACGATTTTTCAAAAATAGCAGATCTACAAGCTCATAGCGGTGCCGCGCTATGAGCTTGTACATCTGTTATCTTTTGACTAGCCAAAGAAATCTTAAAATGACACGGCTGCATTCCCGGATTGAATGGGTTAATAATTTAACTTTATTAATACATTGTTTTCTTTGTTTTCCCTTTTATGCTCGTGATCAGGTGAAGACGGGCAAAACCTTTCTGAAGGAGCACTACCTCAAGTACCGCGTCCTGAACGAGAAGGACCTGGACGAGCTGGTGACCAAGTCCAGCATGAGCTACGAGCAGGTGAGGGAGTGGTTCGCCCACACCGCCCGCAGGGTGGAGGAGGGCAAAGGGCCCTTCAGTGATGAAGAAGAAGGAGACGACGGGGGCGCCGGCGGCGACGTAGGAGGAGGTGAGGAGGAGGAGGAGGAGGAGGAGGAGGAGGAAGGGGAGATGGGGGAGGAGGAGGCTCACGCCGAGGACAGTGAGGGAGAGATGGAGGTTAGAGAACAGGGGGAGGAGGAGGAGGAGGAGGAGGAGGAGGATGAGGAGGATGATGAGGTGGCGGCTATGGACAGAGACCGCAGCAAGGAGGAGGTGCATGAGGAGGAACAGAAGACGATCGAGGGCGACGGGAAGACGGAGGCTGAAACGGCTGAGGAGGAAGAGGAGGAAGAAGAAGGAGGAGGAGGAGGAGAAGACGAAACTCAAGGTGACAGCCAATCACAGCCTCAGACAGAGGAACAGACATGAACAGCCAGGTGGGTGATGATGTTGTCTTATTGTAATTACTATGGAGAAAGAAACACTAGGACTATGTGAAAGGGAGGCCACACACACAACAAGCCTCTTAAGTGGTGATTTATACTTCGCTTGTGCGTCGGTGCCAAAAATAGTTGATCTACCATGCTGTGTGAGCTTGTAGATATTTTCAGTGCGCGATACCCGGCACGCACCCAAGTATAATTCACCCAACAAATCATGTATAAATCCAATAGGCACAGCAATGCCTTTCATTACACAGCATGATTTACAATATCGGAAAGAGGATCGGCACAGTCCCCGATCCGGAGAAAAACTAATTTGGAAAAACACATTTTGATCTCTTAAGTTAATATATGTATTACTATAGAACTAGGGCTGGTAAATTAATATTTGATATTCCAATATTCCTCGAATATGGGGAAAAATGTATATTCGAATATAGAAATTAATATTCGATCAAAATAAAAAAAGGTTTCCTTTTTTTTATGTTTATTTGACAGAGACAATACAAAAAACAACGTATCGTAAGTTATAAAAACAAACAAAACATATTTTTTATTGGATCTGAGCACTTGATACATACGTTTTTCTGTATTGTCCCTGTCAAATAAACATACAAAAAAAGTATAATAATAATAATATTAGAATATTAGCCAATTTTTAAGACCAATATTCGAATTTCATTTATGAGGAATGTTAACAGCCCTATATAGTACTATATATTTTATTTTATATGCAGTACTCCTTTTTTTTCCGTAGAAGTATACATATTCCACTTCCTTCTCTGGTGTGTTGTTTATGCCTTTAGAATGTGTATCTTTTTAGCTCAAAGTTATGAGGACTTCTGAAGAGCACAGTCGTCCCGTACCCCAGTTTGTTTATTTAATCTTCCTTTACTCAAGGTGATTTATCAGCATTTGGACCCTTTTGGACATACATTGTGGGATGTGTCCAAATTTGCTAGGATAAATGGCGGAAAGGAAGGAAGTGCATGTCTAAGTGAAATGTCCCCCACTTCAGCCGGGTTAATGAATAAGTTGGTGCTTACTCAACACTTGATGTCACCCTGCGGTGTTGAGTGGAAGATTCATGGTTTAATTGAGGAGAACGCGCTGCCTGCAGAGTGCCTGCAAAGGGCCAAGGTGACCATCAATTAGATATCGTCTCTGTCGGGTGGAAACCTCATATGTCCAAAACTAACTTTTTCAGGATTCAAATTCAAAAGTATCAAAAGTATAGCAGATCTACAAGCTCAAAACGCGGCGCTTTGCACCGCGTTTCGACCTTGCGGATCTGCTATTTTTGATACTTTTGTGTGACACTAGTATGATCAAGTAGGACGCTCAAAAAGTTAGAATATGGAGTTAGGAGGTTTCTGCCCGAGAGCAACGATATGCAAATGG
Organism: Gymnoscopelus braueri; assembly: GCF_963280865.1. Lineage (NCBI taxonomy): Eukaryota > Metazoa > Chordata > Actinopteri > Myctophiformes > Myctophidae > Gymnoscopelus > Gymnoscopelus braueri. The sequence continues at coordinate 18,148,727 of NC_137613.1, forward strand.
ACGTGGCCAATTTGTGCAATGTTAACCAAAATGTGGAGACACATATGACGAGTGTTCTTGCAAACCATCACTTGTAAATAATCCAATGGTGTGCCGTCCATCGCGATCACAAAAGCAGCACGTTTGAGAGAATATTCTTCCACAAACAAGGAACATGTACAGTGAGATTCAACTAGTTATGCTTAGCATAATAGAATAATATGAGTACAATGAGGATCCCCCCCCCCACAAAGTTTCAAAAACATGCCTCTTGGGCTTTATTTCTATGATTGGGAAGGCAGTTCAGTACATATTTCTTTAGATTCCTCCAAAAATGACAGCTTGCTGCTGGTATTTTATTTGATGCAATGCAATTTAGTGGTGACAAGCTAGACCAAAAGTGTTTTTTTGTGTGTTGACCATAATCATACTGTCTAAAAAAAACAAACATGCATATCCATTCCAAACCCCTTGATTTTTTTTATTTCAAGCTAGTTTATCGCTGACTACTTGAAAATAAAGTACTTGTTTCGCCCCTAATTTTCTGTAGCCTACTATGCCTAGTATAATGTTCTTCCTGGTATTTATCACATTGTTTCCATCTTACCTTCTACAGAATTGATGTTGCGTTCCCCTACTGTGGAGAGAGGACACAAAGAACAATATTATGTCAGTGTTTCTCAACTGGGAGGTCGGAACCCAAAAGTTTGGCTGTGAAAGGCATGGACAGGGTTATGGACAAAGACCATCTTGGGTTGTGTAATACTGTGTTGACTCATTTGTTATTTTGTGCCTTCGTGGCCAGGGTAAAAATCTGGGTCCCGATGCAGAAGCATTTGAGAACCATTGGTATATGGAAACCAACAAAGAGACACTTAAGTAAAAAGACAAAGAAACACTTTTTTTTGTTTTTGTTTTGGGTTTGTATTGGCTATAAAAGCTGTGGGGACCAACCAGACACGTCGTCAATGTCACTCGAGACGACGCGTTTCGCCAAATGCCATGGGGGCAAAGGTCAACCTGAGCATCTTCCACCTCTGGCCCAGTGAAAATGGCAGGCTTTTATTTTGTTTCAAAATGGCTTGGCTGTCATTTTGGCCAAATGTTGTTGTTTTTATTTTTTTTTACAAAAGCTGATGTTTTACGGTTAACCTTGATACTATAAAATTAAATAAAATCATCCAATACATTTCTATGAGGTGAAACCTCAACTCCTTTTTCTTGTAGGTTATATAATAACTTTCTTCAGAAGATCCATCAGATTTTCCTCAAGGGAACGATCTCCCCAAACAATCTGATCTTTCACAACTTTTGATGTTGTAACGGTTTTTAAAAACCCCACTGTTTTTCTTGTGAATAGACTACTTAAATCAGTGCCATTCTGTTTTTAAGTTTTAAATCTGAAAAAAGAGTGCTGGAGTAATTCTGCTACAATGTTTTTAGTTTTGTTTGTGTTCTGTTAATTTGTTAAATCATGACAACAGAACAGGGGACTGAATCCATTGTAATATTGTGCTATTAGTTCTTTGAATGGGTGACATTTCTCTCTCCGCAGGTGTTTGGGTCCGTTCCATTTCAATATCATCAAATCAGCACATGAATTTAGTTATACATTCAAGACCCTCATGAGGTTAGTGCCCTGAAGTGAATCCTTCACTTCCAGTGTGAAATGGCTTAAAATTAACGAATGCTCTGCTTATAAAAAGCTAATAAGCAACAGGGCACCCGGGTTTAGAGATAGCCTTGCACTTGCCGAGATAGGCCCACAGAATTCATCCCGGCAACAGCTAATGTCTGTCCACCATCAGCCGTATGTGTCCTTGAGCAGTAAAGCCTGATATATACTTTGTCGTACGATGGTGTCCTGTGCCAAAAATAGCCGATCGACAAGCTCCAAGCGTGTGGCATCGGCCTACGCCGGTAAACGGCGAAGAAGAAAAAAGCCTGATTTATACCTTGCCGTACGATCGCTGGCGTCCTGTGCCGAAAATAGCCGATCTACAAGCTCACAACACATCACGTCGTCCTACGTCGGCAAACGGGGACACCATCGTGTGACAAAGTATAAATTAAGACACGAGACACTGACTCTATACACCCAGAGGCCCACTTTCGCTGGATAAGATGTCAACCGTATTCTGTTTTTAACGCTGATCTGATCTGATTTGATGGAATTGAAAGGGGATCAAACTCGAGCCCTGCTATACTGTTGTATGTGGGGCTGTCCAAATGAAACTATGGCATGATGCGTGCTCTACTTCAGGAAATAGGCCACTTTTACCTCAGTCACTTAAGCTACCAAGTCAGAAGATTGTGATATTTACACTTTAGACAGTTCTTTTTTTTTTTAGAGAATACAATAATGTATGCATGAAAATTGGTCTTTTTACTACACGGTAATAAATATGTCTCTCAGATGGCGGTTTTTATTCCTCGCCACCAAAGTAAAAAAAGAAAAAAAGTGAATTACTTTAAAGGCATAGTTATTTAGTGCATTTTTCTTTTCCTTGAATACGGGTGTACTAGCATACGATGTCTTTCAGGTGTTCCGCAGGACAAAAACATAGGCTAATATTCTTCTAGGGGACAAGAAACCACAAGCACTTGGCTCGGGTTCCTGTGAGGACCTTTTTAACTTTTTCTTACGCTTCAAAAATGCTTTCTTTTTCTCCACTTTATCTTCTGATGTTTACTGCACCGTGTAGACTATGTTGAAGTTCTCTCTAGCATCTTCTATATGCAACGATATTCATCACAGAACAATCATTGAGTAACTAGAGTGGTGAATTGTGAATTGTAAAATGATATTTCTTTTTGATTTTTTTATTTGTTGGGCTTTCCATGATTTCATCTACAGGCTCTTTTAAATCTGCAAATGAAGCCTTGCTGCCATTCTTAAAAGTTGCTTTAATAGCTGACAGTTTCTAGTAGTTAATTTATTTATTATATCTGGACTTTAATGGATATCTTTTTGTCTGCAAGCAAATAAATAAAACCTGTTAAAATAATAATAAAATATTGTCTTTTTTGTCGATTCCATTCCTGCAGTGTACTAGCGGTAGGCAAAAAGATGCATTGAAGGCATGCTGATTTATCGGTTAAATAAGACTAAGAGTAGCCTTCACCTTTTATTCTTGTATGGGGCATTCCATCAGAAATTACTTTTGGACCTCACCCCTTTAGATTTGCGCACATTTTTTCATACATGTTAAACTATATGATAGTGTTAAAATGTTGTTTGATTAACCAGAATAACCAACCATTCAGGAGACGTTTGTTGTCAATGTTGTCCCGTATTGGACGCCCCCCAACCTACCTAAAGATATCTTCAGATATCTTCTTCAAAATAAACATAACTGTATGGTTCGCTGAATCGAAACGCTTGCAAAAACGTGGTTATCCGTGGTCTCTTTTTGGTTCAGAGTAAATATGCATATCAGGTAGATGTTCGTTCCTTAACTCGAATTAGTAAAACATAATAGTTTCTTCATCTTTTAGGCATTGACATTTACATCTTTACATCTCCTGAAATTGTAATGTTGTGCCCCTTCCTTCTGAGTATACTGCACCTCAAAAATTACCATATTTAAGTTCTGCCATTTGTTTCTAATAACTCGAAAAGATCTTTATATTTTGAAGCTAGCCTTTCGGTTCATATTGACTCATGAAATTATCCAAATTGCGTAGGGCAAGGTTTGTATTGGTATGAAGAATTACTTATAAGAGTCTTGTGGTGGTGGTGAGTGTGTGTGTGGTGGTTTGAATATAAAAGTCTGTTTGAGGGTGCTATTTATAGCCTATCTAATTGTAAAAGTCTGTTGTTATTGAATGTAACAAATTGTGCATGACCCATACAGTTCTGTGGTTTATAAGCTTAAGGGCTGAGATCCCTTCATTTGAGATCAATAGCTTAATGTCCTTGTTCGCTGTGGCCTGCGGCCTGATGAGTCCTTCCAAAGGTATTAATGGTATTTTTTTTCCAGCATCAGAGTTTAATATGCTTTGTTAAACACAGAAAGCAGTCTAACCAGTCCGGACCGGGAACAGACTGTACTCCCTGCACTTAATCCTTTTGTTTGTCTAATGGGAGAAATGAGAATTGTAGGAGTGCATCACACTCTGGGTTTTGAACTGGGTTGTGAATAACAATAACCTGGCCCTGAATTGGGGTGCATTAATCAACCGTTAAGGTTGCCACAGACATTTTCGGGAGCCATGTTGGGGACAGATTGGCACGAGAGGGAGAAATTGTGCCCAGCCTTTTGTGCCATGCGGGTGCCAGCTGTGCAAGCCTGCCATCCTGTCACCAGCAGGTGGTGCTGCCCGCCTTCTCATGGCAAAGTGTGCTGTGCTTGTACTGTAAATCATGTAAAGCTGGGTAGGGTTAGGTAATATAACATTTGGGCTCGGATCTGGACATTATTGCGCTTTCCTGGAAGTATGGCGGTAGCTGGAGCGCGCTAAGTCTTTAAAGATATCTTGTAACTGGCGCGTGGAAAGTGCTGAATTATTGCCGTTCATGAGATTGTACTGGGCTACATTTTGTGGTGTTGGGTCTCCCTTGAAAACACCGCAAATGGTTTGGCAATAGCAGTTATAAAAACTTAGGGAAAAAAAAAAACCTCACTGCTGTAAACAGCTGTACAGTGAGTATGACATGCCTGATAAACTTGACTGCTGCTGGTCTTTACATTTTCCAGAACTGGCGAAAATAGAAGATCTACAAGCTCACGTGTCGTAATGCGACACGTTGTGAGCTTCTAGATCTGCTATTTTTTGCTATGCGTCGTACGATGAAGTGTGTGTGTGTGTGTATATATAGGGCTGAAGTGGTGAGAAAGGAAGAGTAGCTGTCAGCTTGTTTTCAGTTAGGGAAGAGTTAACCTTCCGGAGAGCCATTTGAACCAGGGGTGGGACCTGTTCTCTTCCTAATCAGAGCAGAGAAAAGGGGGAGAGAGAGAGAGAATGAGACGGAGGGGGGGATGATAGGATGAGGGAGGGAGAGAATTGAGGAAGGGAGAAAGGGAGGGGCCAAAGAAGGGGGAAAGAGATGAGAAGGGAGAAGAGGAAGAGAAAATTAAACCCGACAAGAATGGTGTGTGACGGGACTGCATTGGGAGAACAGAGGCCGTCTGAGGACATAAGAATACCCTTTCACCACTGACCTACTTGTACTAATACATTGATTGTACGCTCTGTGTGTGTGAGAGAGAGGGAGAGTTTGTTCTAGGGAGACAGAGAGGAAGGGGGTCTATATGGTCCCTGGCAGAAACTAAGCCTGTGCTCAATGCGTTTTACACACACACACACACACTCTCTCTTTCTCTCTCTCTCTCTCTCTCCCCCCCCATCTTGGCATCGGTTGCTACAGATTTTTTCTCCTTTTTTTTCAGCCGATTACGCAGCAGAGAGGGAGAGAGGGGGGAAAGAGAGAGGCGGCCTAGGCTGTCTGGTACTCCGCAGGTCAATCTGAGGACACCTATCCTCTCTTAACCCCCCTCTTCATCACTCTCTTCTTCCCCAAATCTCACTCTCTCTTCTCTCTTGACTCCCTCTTTCCATTCCACTGTCTCACTCTGTGTGTGTGTGTGTGTGTCTCTCTCTCTCTCTCTCTCTCCCTCTATCCTACCTCCTCTCCCGCTGGCTTCCAATAACCTCCCTCCTCCTCCTCCTATCTTTTCCTATATCCTCCTTCCTATCGCTCCGTCTCACTCTCCTCCCTCCTCTCCCGAGTGTGTCTGCTGCTTGCGCCCGCGGTCCCCTCTCGCTGCATCGGCCTACATATTAGAACACCTCGCCACCGCCTAGCCAACCAGCTAACTGGCGGGCTGAATGTCTGGCTGGGTGACTGGATAGATGGCTGGCTGGCTGGCTGGCTCGCTACGGCAGTATTGAGCACATACAAATGGATAGGCTGGTCGATATGGCCAAAATCAGATATCACATTTTCTTTTTTTCACACATTTTCTCTAGATCTACAAGCTCAGCATGCATTGTGATCTTGTAGACAACTTTGAAAACAAAAAATATTCAAATATAAAATAGGGCTTACGTTATTAAAACCAGGAAAATACAACACTCATGTCATATCCTGGTATTTCACATCCAAAATCCAAGACAATGTCTAGTCTCATACCACAATATTGATATAATATTGATATATTGCCCAGCCCTAACTCCGGCTATTGCTGTGTACTGGCTGTCTAGCTGAATAGATGACTGACTGACTGGTTGACTGCCTGCACTCAGCCACTGCAGTGTATATATGCATATACAGTGAAGTAACTCTGAGAGTTAGACATGTACTGAGTGGCGGTTGAACAGTCATTTTTCTCCCACCAAATCCATTCATTCATGCATCGAGTCGAGCAGCCCATTCATTCATTTATTCATAACTTTGTGACATCACTTGAATAGCATTGCCTGCATTATTGATGGTGTCCTCAGTCGCTATATATATATATATAAAAGGGGCCTGAAAGGGATTGTTTTTATTGGCTGCGCACACAGCCGTCCTCTGCTGCTTGTATGTGTGATATAAATAGGCGTGTAAATTAAGCACTCCATTATGTGGACAATGGAACAGCTGGCGTCTGCAGCTGCAACTTGTCGTATACAGTATTTGTTGTGGGAATGCGAGTTCATTAGTATATGCTCTGCGGTAGATCAATTAGCAAACCAGATTCTGCAATAAGAAATTCACTGCGTTTCATGCGAGGGCTAGGTTTGATGTTTTCACCTGGTATGCAAATCTCTTTGAAGCACTACATTGTTCGTTGTCTCTTTGCTCCTCTCTACTTAAGTGACTTTACTCTGTTGTTCAAGATTCATGCCATTTACGCTGTCTTCGCACTTTTGAGTCGCTCTGGATGAGCGCATCTGCTAAATGCCCAAATTGTATGAAATTTTAAAATGTCATTTAAGTTTGAATTAAATACCAAAATAATTAGAGGGGGACATTATTAATGGGAGTTAATGGAAATGTCATACTTTTCCCAACTAAACGCATAAATTACCATCTACCTCTGTAGCATCACATTTTGAATTGATTTAATGGAGCTCCAGTCGTTTCATATTTCACAAGTATGACTTTTCTTTTTTTTAAAACAACAGTATGTCATGTTGGAACAAAATGCTGGCTGAAATAATGTGGTATTCATGTTAACATGGATGCTAACATTACTCTCCCCCTTCCGCAGACTGCTTTCAGCCATATTGCGCCGTCCGCCTGAAATGGTGTCATTTTTTTTCCAATATTTTTTTTCTCAGTCCATTTATAACTGTGATAGTCCAATCCTCTGCTAGCATAGATTAAAGCCTCACAATGCAGCAGTTCTCCCCCTCTCTCTATTTGGTCATAATCCCCTCTAACATGAGAACATCAGCTGCCGTCAATCCATCCCAGCCTCCATTTGAACTAATGGCTGTCTCAGACAGGCGCAATATGCACAGATTGGCTGGATGGATTACCGGTGTCCTCGAAATACCCTTTTTATATAGGCTGAGGCTTTTTCAGGATAGTTGAAAGTGGTTGAGTCAGTATGCCTTCCGGCTCATCCGTCGCTGAAACCTCGTATGTCCAAAAGTGTTACTTTTCAGGACATGTAAAGAAGGAACGTTTGTTCCAACAAATATAGGTATTATTTAGTCACAAGCTCTTGTTAATACTTTTTAGTGCTTAAATATGGATAAAACCTACAGACACACTTAGTTTCACCTTCAAAAGTTTTCCAAAATGCCAGATCTACAAGCTCGCGATGAAGTGCATCGCGATGTGGTATGAACTCAACCTGTAGATTGCCTTTTTTTCCCTGCGATATTCTTGTACGATGAAGTAGGGCATTAGTATACAAAGAAAACATACAAAAATTAAACATGGAGATACAAGGTTTCTGCCTTGCAGCGACATTATGCTTGAGTGCACTCCTATACTGCCATGCTTTGCACCACAGATCTATTTATCGTATGCCTGCCTGATAGGCTGAGTAACTACCTTCTTAACCGGCTGTCTAACTGAATGACTCATTTGATTACCTCATTAGTCCTGCAGGATTTATTTGTATTTTTTATTATTATTTAAAAATCGAGTTATGATGCTCGGGAGGGAGCTGTTTTTTTTTGGTTAAATGTCTTGCTCAAGGACACTTCGACACATGGGTCGGGGCTGGGAGGTAAACAGGTGACCTTGTGATTACCAGACTTTGATTTGATTTGATTAGACGTCATACAGGAAGGATCGGAGAAATGTCAAGGATACAAACACACTTGACTTATTTCCATTGTGGTTATTATTATTATTATTTCCTTGGTCTGAGACAAACAACATTGCAACAAAATACATACAGGCAGACAGTACAGCAATACATAATACAATCAAAGCTACACTACCTACAGCATAAATACATAGAATCGCATTACCAATAGAAGTGACCATACTATTCTGCAACATTTTCTAAAAGCCATGCTTTGACCCTTATCTTAAAAAGGTATTGTGACATTGTCTGTCACCCCCACTGTGTGTCAACGGGGGTGACAATGGGGTACATCATTATAAGGAAGTAAACCGGTGTGCATGTTCATATGACCTGAAGAAGATCCACAGCGGATCGAAACGTTGTCAGACTTTTTGTAATAAAGAAGTACCTTTTTACCTGCTTTGGTGTGCGGGCTCTACCTTTTTGAACCGACGGCCTCTCGACCCACTAAAGCTATGACCGCCCCCCCATTGATTTCTAGGGCTGTCAGTCACAATCATGAAATTGTGTTTGTCGATTAAATTATCACACAAATCATTGTGGGTAATGATTTAATTGTGTTTTTGGCATTGAATTTTGGAACATAAATAAGAATTACATTTCTGTTAGCCCTTTAGACTTGTAAACAAAGATCGTGCCAGGCAGATATGATAATTGACTTAAATATACAAAGCCTATGACTGAAATACAAAGATAGGATTGACAATGAACCATTGCCAATTATCAAAAATGAATGTACTATGGCCATATCCTTTTTCAAAAGCTTGAAGATCGCTTGCAAATGTTCAAAAGCTTGTACAGTAGATCGGCTATATTTGAAAATGTATCAACATTTAGCAGATCGACAAGCTCAAAACGCGTTGCTTCGCGCCACGTTTTGAGCTTGTACATCTGGTACTTTTGATGCTTTTGTTTGACACTGTAGTATGATCAAGTAGGGCATTAATTTATGAAAAAACACAAAAAAGTTAGAATATGGAGATAGGAGTTTTCTGCCCGACACGACGATATTCTGTGTTATTGTTCTTGTTGATTTGCAATTAGCAGTCTTGCGGACCTTACCACACTAGCATTTCACTGCTTGTTTGTACCTGCATGAGTTGTGACAAATAAACCTTTTTGATTCTTGAGCTGTTTTTTTTTCATACAGATGAATGGAAGTCATTCCAACGATTATGCGAAATAATTCCCATTATCTCAAATAATTGCTATCAGGCAATTATGGCAGGCCTATCGATTGCCCCGTCCAGCTTAATGGCTGAAGGACTTGCTCAGAGTCATCTAGCTGGCTGGCTGGCTGGCTGACTGACTGACTGGCTAAATGGCTGACTGTCTGTTTGACAGACTGGCTGTGTCCTCAGAAGACCATCTCGTATTGACTGGATGGATGTGTGCTGGCAGCGCTTAGACTGCAGGGCCCCGTACCGCTGGCTTTTTTTCCTTTCTTTCTAATCTTCATTAATGCAGAAAAACTGTCAGATGTGAGTCACGTGTGTGTGATGCAGAGAGAGAGAGAGAGAGTGAGTCTGCTGCGGGAGAGCGAGAGAGAGGGCTCCTCGGGACGCAGAGGCAGTCAGCAGAATGTACACACACACACCATAACACACGCATGAACACACTCACGTTGGCGTGGGATGGGAGCACGCAAACGCAGCCGCTAGACCGTGAGCACGTGACCATGTGCTCTGTTGGGATATTAGCTGATAGGCTGGGTGACTGTTCATTCATCGATTGGTTGGTTTCCTGGTTGACTCGTTGGCTAAGCTGACTTGCTTCCTTGACTCAATGTCTGACTGCTTGTTTTTTAATTTTATTTAGAGTAGCCAATCATTTTTTACCCCCTTTTTCTCCCCAATTCAGTCGTCATGACAATTGATGCCTCCCCACACAAATGTCTGTGTTGTCACTGCTGTTGGATCCTCCTCCCGGTGAGGAGCCCACACCGGGAGGACGTAGAGCCTTCGTCCTACTCTTCCCACCCAACCCTCCCCCGAGTACATGCAATAACCAACATCACCCTCCCCCGCCCAGCTTCCCTCCCCCGAACACGGGCCACCCGAGCGCCTACTGCTTGTTTTACTGTTTCCCCGATGTTTGGTTGGCTGGGAATATTTCCGGGTGACTCAACGTCGGACTCAAAGTACAGAAAAATAGGGAATCTACAAGCTTATCGCGACGCATTATGAGCTTGTAGATCAGCTACTTTTGCACAGCACTGTTGTAGGAGAAAGTATAAAATAGGGTTTAAGTGGTTCATCAGATTAATCATTTTAGTCGATTGTAAAAAATCGACTAAATTCTATCATCTACCCAGCGCTTCTTGATTTCTTCGATTAATCGAAAAAGTAATCCATGCAGAATAATCGCTAAGAACATTTTTTTTTGTTTCAGCAGCCCTACAGTAGACTGAACTGGCTGATTTGCTGGCTGGCTGGCCGCGCAGTTCACTGTCCTAAAAAGACCCCGGTCACCCAGACACTCACCCAGGCAGGGGAGATTTATATACTGTTCCTGTTCACATGAACTAAAACATCAGCGAACAGCTTTTTTAGGTCACTGCGCACGCTTGCACACACACACACACACACACACACACACACACACACACACACACACACACACACACACACACACACACACACACACACACACACACACACAAGAATGCTGCAAGCACACACAACCGTACGCACACACAGCGCGGCGTACATTTTTGTTTGTGTTTTTGATGATATGTGTGCGAGTCCGTCTGAAAACTCAACTCTGTGTATTTGCGACACAAGCTCAGATACACACATATTAAAAAAATACACGTTAACCTACACACTCGCAAATACATTATGCATGACTGCATGCCCATGCATGAATGCACACGAACACGCTTACGCACTGCGAGTTTAGCTGTCACAATGTGTACAACCTGACTGACTAGCTGTCCTTGGGTAACCTCGCTGTGTGCTACATTTCCACCCCACGTTCTCTAACTTAAGCTGGTTGTACTGGTATAGCTGGGGACCAGTTTGTGTTTCTAACCTACTTTACACCAGTTTTTTCCTCTTCTTATAAATGTTGCCTTTGTGTACGGCCAGATTGTTCTCTCAAGATGTGGATAAACAAGCAGTTAGTCATCTGAAGCTACATGGGTGGAAGTACACCCACCACACTCACACTAGTGCATATGTCCCAAAGTGACATGCAAATATGCCAGAAAGATGTTCAGCTCACCAGACAGACAGACAGACAGACAACCATCAACTAAGATGTTCGACCGACAGACAGATACACAGACAGACGGATAACCATCCAGAAAGATGTTCAACTCACCAGACAGACAGACAGACAACCATCCACTAAGATGTTCGACAGACAGACAGACAACCATCCACTAAGATGTTCAACTAACCAGACAGACAGACAGACAGACAGACAACTATCCAGAAATAAGTTCAACTAAACAGACAGACAGACAGACAGACGTTCAACTAGACAGACAGACAGACAGACAGAGACAGCCAACCAACCATCCATCCAGTGAGAAGTTCAACTAACCAGCCAGGTGGCAGGTTGTCTTAAATGACCTCATATACTCTGAATTATCGCTCTAGCTAAGCAACCAATTGTACCGCAGTGTTTGTGGGCCAATTTGTATCGTTAACCTACTTTTACACTGGAGGTATCAAAGTAAATGACTGGACTCTCCTCTGCAAAGGCACAGCACTCTGGAACTGGTGGATGCAATTTCGTTTTAGAGAGCATTTTGCCAACATCAACTCAAGTGGGCAATTTGTCACAATTTAACAAAGGGAAAGCAGATGCATTGTTGTTTTTCCCTTGTAGTCTGAGCATGACAAGGTGAATACACTTATGGGTATTTGCTATTAGGAATGGTGTTTTTGGCTGGCTAAGTGGCCCAGGTGACCATTAGGTCACAACCTTGATCCCTACAACAGCCCTCGTGTCATGTCTGCTTTTTTACAATTTAGGCGATTTTGGCCCTTATCCAGAGTAACTTACAAAGTACAGGATCAGGTAAGAGGCATGGTCACTAGTCAATATACAACAGGGTAAGTGATTGTGTCATTAGAGTGCTAGGAAATTAGGAATATATGCTACAAAATAACTTGGTACATCAAACCTAGCATTTGTCATAACATGCCATTTAAATCATTGGTTCTCAAAGTGGGGTCCGGGGACCCCCAGGGGTACTTGAGGGGGTCCCCAGCTAAATGATGGATAGTTAGGAACCAAATGGACCCTTATAGGTCTGTAACTCTGAGAGTGTACAAATGGAACCAAATGGACCCTAACGGGTCCATTTGGTTCCATTTGTACACTCTCAGAGTTAAATGAACATTGATTTTACAATATGAATTGGGGTTCTAGAGATAGAAATGTCATAAAATAGGGGTCCATAGTCTCTAATGCATGTCAAACTGGGGGTCCTTGAAATAAAAATGGTTGAGAATCACTGCTAGAGCCGTAAAAATCTTCTATTATGGGGGTCCCTGAGGCATATATTTTCAAATGGGGGTCCGCGGGCTAATAAGTGTCAATTTGGGGGTCCTTGACATGAAAAAGTTTGAGAACCACTGATTTAAATAGCATACTTAACATACTTAGAACAAAGCAACGTGGGTTTTCAGACTGTGGTGAAATATGGGCAGTGACTCTGCAGTCCTGACAGACAGGGAGGTCAGTCAGCTGAGCTGGTGTGTCAAACTCATTTTAGGTCGTGAGCCTTATGCTTCGTTCACACTGGCGGCTACAAAGATACAGGCCACCATTCTTTTTCAATGGAAGCCAGCGACGTGAACACAAAGATACAGCCAACGTTTGTACAGTAGCTGCTACAAAAGCTACAACAGCTACAAAGCTACACAGCATATGTGTAGATAGCTTTGTAGCTTTTATATCTGAAGTTGAAACCAGCTCAACTTTTCTTTATAGCTTTGTAGCTGTTGTAGCTTTTGGAACAGCTACAAACGTCCACTGTTGCTTTGTACCTTCATGTCGCTGGCTTCCATTGAAAAAGAATGGTGAACGCAGCATACATGGTCAAAATGCGACTTAATGCGGGCCATTCTACTTTGTGTGCGTGTGTGTGTGTGTGTGTGTGTGTGTGCATGTGCGGGCAGGGCAGCCTCCCAATGCAGAAAGGCACAAATGCTGTTGTAGTATTGTCACATTACTCAAACCATGATTTCTGGTAGGACTTAACGGGAATGCATACAAACAGTACACTTAAGTATAGTATATATTTGCCAGACCCAGAGGGTCGGCCTACATGAGGCTCTGCCCCCTTTCGTCCATCCATGGGCGAAAAAGACCGGCTGTATAAAAGGGACCCTTTCTTCTCCATTCATGGGCATAAAAGGGACACAGGCTGACACGTAATACGAAGTCCGTCATACGAAGTCCTTATAAAGTACTAGGAATTTATTCTGGGTCTGGCAGAACCAGGTCTCCTGGTCTTGTTTTATTATGACTCCTGCAGGTCCCCGGACCCCACCTTGAGAACCGATGCTATACAGGCGGAGCAAGTGTGCACATGGCGCTGTGTAAGCAAATATAGCCGATCTATAAGCTCAAAACGTGTCGCATATTATTTTTGACACATTTGCCCCAAATACGGATGCCATAGATGGTTAACATAGATTTGTAAATACATTGTTAATTTGTGATATTATCAAACATAAATATCAATCATATCAGACAGTCCACATTTCCCAAATAATGCATGTATTTAATTCAGTCTGACCAGAAGCAGGAATAAAACATATCCCGGCCAGCAATAGAAATTAACCGTTGATTTTGCACATAGGACAGCGTAATGGCCCAAAGAACTATGAACTGTTGGTGGAAACTTTCTTAAGTACGATCAAATCTGATCAATAAATGTGTGGGCATTGCTGCTCTGTTCATTAACACTATTACTATAGTAGTGTAGAGTAGACACTTGGGGCCCCATATTGCGCGTCTTAACTCTTTCACTGCCAGACTTATTTCTGGCTGCGTGCACCCACTACCAGTGATTTTTCGATTTTCTTACCTTTTTGAAGTAGTTTCTCCAGTATGATCGATCCCCTGATGGTTGCTAATCACAGAGGGTTTCACTGTGCTTCCGCGAAGAAAAAAATAATGTCATCGCGACCTCCCGTTCGCTTTTATACGCCTTTGAAAAAAACATGTCTCGGCCTGGAGGCGTGGCCAATGCTGTTTGGCCACTCAAAATAGCGAAACGGCATTGGCCACGCCTCCAGGTCTTTAAGTTAAGTCATAAGACCTGGTACTTTTAGACTCGTAGCATGAGTCTTCTCCCTTCTGACTCACAAACTGTGGAATAAACTCCCCATTGCAGTCAGAACTGCAGAGTCACTCCTAATTTTCCGCCATAGTCTTAAGACTCTACCTCACCCTCTAGCACATCACTCGTTCCACTCGTATACCTTCTTCATGCTGGCTTTCTGTAAGATATAATTCATTATTTGTCACTGTATATTTGCACATAATGTGAAATTTGTCCTCTGCATTTTACCCATCCTATAATCATTAGGAGCCGTGAGCATCCACTGTGGAGCGCTAGGGGAGCAATTAGGGGTTAAGATACATTGCTGGCCTGGTCTGGAATCGTACCTGGGACAATGGCTCCCCAGGCGGGCTCACTAACCACTCAGCTATGGCCGCCCCCCTGTGCAGCTATATCTGGTTTACCTGTTCTCGCGTCATGTTTTTTGTTTCTTAATTTTCTTTCTCAACCACTAATGGAATCTGATTTAGATAGCATGTTGTTCAGACATATGTTAGGTTCATTGTTTACCTGGTATCCAAAGTTTCTTCGAGGCATTACATTGTTGTCTCTGCACTCTTTAATTGTCTATTCGCCTTGTTGTTTACTGACCAGAGCTCATGCTTACTCTGCATATTCTGATTTTGCACTTGTAAGTCGCTCTGCATGAGAGCATCTATTTAATGCCAGAGTAGCACCTCGTAATTGTACATAAATGTAGCAGTTAATCACTGTATCCAACTCCGGTGACAGTTTTGGTCCAAATGAAATCCATCATTTAGTGGTTTTCCTCAGTCAAGGTGGCCGCAGCAAAAGACGGGCAGCTTTGAAACCACTGGGGTATTGATGGTGCATAGCTCCCCAGCATGTATACCAATGTAGATTCACCAGTAACTGGCAGTATGCAATCACGAGCTCTGCAGTGTCGTCGTTAGCTCCTCTGTCATGCCGCAGTGTGTCTGCGTATGGGGTGCGCCTCTAGCCTCGTTCCAGACGAATCTGCCATTGCAAAAAAGAAATTGCCCTTTACAGATTAGGTCTGGCCCCTCTCAATCAGAGATTGGATTTCTCTCCCTCCAAACTTGTGAGGGACCAATCAGGGCCCAGTATGCAAATATGGGGCGGGTTTATCACCAGAGGACATTTTTTGTATTTGCCCCTCGGAAATGCAGGTTCCACACAGAGATTCCAGACTAATATCTACGCAGTGATATTAGTCTGGCCATGCCAGGCTAAGTGCGCCTCTTTCCCTTCCTTAGCTGTGCCTTGTGTTAGCTCCCACAGTGTCAGTTTGCTCGCCACCAGTTCTGGGTGCCTGACACAGTGCGCGGACAGCCTCAGCCATCCTTCTCTTTCTGACCTTGTCTGTGACCCGTGACCCGTCACCCGTGGGAGGCCCCATGTAGATGTCCTCGTTTGTGATGTGGTACGCCCATGTGACACCAAGTGCCATTCATAGCATTCTTGTCATCCCAGGGCCTTTTCCTTCTGTACTGTGAGCATCCATACAGCAGCACTAACTCCACTGTAGCTACGAACAGCCGCCTATTGAGGTCGTTTCTACTGTCGGTAGTAGTTTCTCTGCTGTCTCCATGACTAGGGCAATGTCATCTGCGTTGTCGAGGTTGGTAATCGTGATGGGATATACTGGTGAGTACCGGCCCAATTCAAGCATCGTCTTCAACTTTGTCACAATCTTGTATGTTAATATTGAGAACATTTAAGTGTTCCGTTAAATACAAGCCGGTCTGGGTCATCCAACTGTGGTTCACCGAGAATCAGAATCAGCTTTGTCACATCACAGGTTTACAGATGTAAAAAAAAAGTTGGTGACATTTCTTTCGCGCACTCTCCATCATTTTGTTGTATCCCGTGAAAAGAGAGAGTGCGAGAGCAGAAAAGAAAAGAGAACAAAACCATATTCAATCATAAATGATATGCAGGTAACACTGAGAGAGTGTTTTGCATGTTCTTTTAGAAACATTGGCATCATATGCAGGTGTCTACATAACATACCGCCATGAAGCGGGGTTAAAAAACTGTAGCAGCAGGTACAGTGTTTTTAACCACTTAAACCCCAGCATCCGTATTGTGGGGAAAGCTTTTGCAGGAAAATAGCCGATCGACAAGCTTGTAGATCGGCTATTTTCAGCGAAATCGCCTTTCCCCACGATAACAGAAAACAGAAAATACACTAGTATAGAGTCCTGGGGGACTCCGCTCAACCATATATGGGGTTTAAGTGGTTAAAGTGCTGTTCAATAGACCAGTTTGTGCAACAGGAAACCACATACAATTCACATAGTTAAATCCACCTCGGGGGGGAAAACCACACCAAGTAAAATCTGCATAAGGAAGTGCGAGTGTAATCTTTCGTGAGGGAATGTAATCCAACATAAGGAGACTATAGACCCACATGAGGGAAGTATGCCAGCCTGGTGGCAGGTGGTGTTCAGGCCTTGTTCAACAGTCTGATGGTAGCCAGGTAGAAACTGTTCAAAAACCGGTCGTTCAGGCACTTCATGCTGCGGCAGAGCTTGCCCACAGATTGTGGCTGGGGTGGTGATTGTCCTTGATGATACGCTGAGCTTTCCCTCTATTTAAATCCAACGCTGCCAATGGCTCCCTTTATCATTCATGCTTAGTCAAATTTCCATAGCTTAATTGGAAGAAACGCTTGAGCATAATCTCTGGACCTAGGCTGTGTCCATTGTCCAAAATTATTTTCAGACAAAAGAGCATCAAATTGCTGATGGTTGACTTCATTGGCTCTAATAAAATTAACTTTTTTTGATTACTGCACTGGCATTGTCCATTGTCAGACTTTTGCTACATAGCGCTTTTGGCACCAGCTGCACAAACTCCTCCGGTGATGGTCATAAAGATGCATCAAAACCGCAATACTTCCCAATTAAGCTACATCATTCACATTGGTGCTCTCATCCTTTGGCAAATAATTGGCAATAAAAATAACAGACTTTTAGTTGACTGTAAAAATCTCCTGCAAGAGCCCTGATTCTCTGCCTTACGTTGGTGAAGTACAACGCTGGCATGCCGGGGTGAGGTGATGTAAGTGGGGCCCTTAGCAGTCTGTTACCTGCAGTGCTGCCATGTCTGCTTATTATAAGCGACTTTGGGCTTGTTTTTATGTTAAGTCCCTTATTGGTAGTTGCAGGTTGCGTTTTTTTGGGCTTATTTACTAATGGTAGTTGCAGGTTGTGTTTTTTTAGGCTTGTTTCCTAACTGTAGTTGCTTATGTGGGCTTGTTTCCTAATGTTGTTTATAAACCAGTAGTTCTTTAACATTTTCATGGCAAGGACGCCCAGATTAATATATAAAAAAAAGGAATAAAAAAAAATCCAAAAGGGTAGCACATCCAAAAATGTCTATTAAATGGAGGACAAATTACTCACATTTCCATTTTTTTTTATTGGCACACCAATAAAATGAACGCTTTCCTCAGAGCATATAGCTTATTGGTGTGCCAATAAAAAAAGTGGAAATGTGAGTAATTTGTCCTCCATTTAATTGAAATGTTTGGATGTGCTACCCTTTTGGATTTCTTTAAATTCCTTTTTTTGATATGTATACTGGACTTTGGGTCTAGCACTCCACTGAGAAAACCCATTGTTGATGCGCAACCTCTTTTTCTTATTTTGCCCAGATTAATATGTCTTTGTCCGCAGACCCCCCATCTGAAAATATTTTGAGCCAGGAACCCCCCCACGAGATGTGTGTGGTTACAATGTTTCCATGCGGTCCATGTGTGGGACCATAGAGCTACAGTATATAAAAATTGGAGGACGGACGGAATATCCCCCACCCATTCATTTCAATGAAAGTTGCTCACCCAGCGCATGCTCCCCCGGATGTACTGTACACTCTTTTCGGGTTTGACCAAAAAGGTTTTGTCCATAGAGCAGGCACATTGCCTGATTCCTTTTCAGGCTATAGAAGCAAGCACAGTAGTGCCCTTTATGCGCTAAGCTTGCAGCACCAGATCTGGCCACTAGTTCATTCTTGCTTCAAAAATCCCCTGCACTCCCGGGGGCTTGTGTGGGACGGTGTGTAGGGCTGGATCATATCCTGCAGCTAGCTCTGATCAAGACGCAGTTGCATTGAAATGTTGGTGTATTTGTTTGCACATTAAACACTTAAAGCTGTACTTGGCCCTTTCCTTGTTTCCCTCTACACCAAATATGTTCACCAAAAATTGCCGATCGGATCTACAAGCTCCTATGTGTTGTTGTGAGCTTGCTGAATGTTCATCTATTATGACATGCCCACAACAATAGGGACGCTAGGGTTCATGTGGTTAAATTATTCGGTGTGCTTCAGTGCCTCTCTCTGGGTTACTCCTACGGTATGTGAGGTTACCCAGAGACTCTTGGTAGATTCATGTCCAAGTGTGCTTGAGCAAGACACTGAACTTCTATAGTCAGGGTTCCCATGGTCATAAAATTCCTGGAAATATTTAGGAATTAGAATGACTGTTTTTCAGGCCTGGAAAATGTTTGAAATTAATCGAATGCTTTGGAAAATGTTTGGATATACATAGTTTTTGGCCATTGATTTTGTTAATTAAAAAGACATGTCTAACATTATGTGATACCTGTGGCCTAAAGTGTACAGGATGTCACATGCCAAAAATAATAGATCTAAAAGCTAACAACATGTTGCATCGAGATACATTGTTGGCTTGTAAATCTGTTATTATTGTCACATGACACCTTCTCTCGAGTCTGTCTTGGTGCATCGATAGCATTATTGCACCGTATGATTGCTATAGGCCTGGAAATGGGATAAAATACTTACTGGAAACATACTGGAAAAGTTTTGAAAATTCATTGTTACAAATGTGTGGAAACCCTGTATAGTACACTGTAAAATTCAGTGTTCATTTAATACTCTGTGTTACACATGGATAAATGAACACAGGATTTTTTTATACCTGCTCACTCACTGCATGTCACTCTGGATAAAACTTTCCTTTGAAGATGAAAGCAACGTCCACACGCCAAAAATCTTGGTGCTGGGGGCTAAAATGGCACCTTTTATAAAAATGTTGGTCGTAGAACAGAAACGTTGACAAAGCAGGGTTTTCAACCAAGAGTGAGCGGGAATAGCCTATTTAATTTTTCTTCCTGTGGATAAGAATGACACAGATTTAATCCCCATCACAATCAATGTGTCCGTCCTGTCATTGTGCTGTAAGTCACTCTGAATGAGACAGCTAAATGATGACGGATGTATCTCACTGAAAATGGAAAGTAGCAAGGAATATAAAGTATATTGTAGATAATATATTTAAAAATGAGTAGGGCTGTCCTCAACTAAAGAAACTCTTTGTCAACTAATATAGTCATAGGAATTTGTTGACTATATATATATAATCATGTAATAATCATATAATGATGCAGAAACCAGACCACCGGGGGGTGGTGAGGGTCAAAGGGGAGATAGTCCCAACTGTATGCAATTGAGAAGCAAATTTCACTGGGTGATGCAACTATTTCCCTCATGGAAACTCCCCTATATTGTTAACAAACTTTTAAACTTAGATAGATGTAGATGTGTAATTAATCAAGATTGAGCAACTGCATGTTTCTCACGCATAAACTTCAGAAACTCTTTTTGTTGGACTGTATTGGTGAAATAGAGATTATTTCCAGACAAGCTCCCATTGCTCTTTTAGCAGAGCATTGTTGTAACGGCACGCCCAACAGCGCCAAACAGTTGGAGGACGAAGGTGATTCATTCTGCTTACATGTACACACGCAAACAAACACACCTAGAGTGCACATACACATGCACGCTCTCTTGACCTGGAATCCA
This sequence comes from Gymnoscopelus braueri, assembly GCF_963280865.1. Taxonomy (NCBI): domain Eukaryota; kingdom Metazoa; phylum Chordata; class Actinopteri; order Myctophiformes; family Myctophidae; genus Gymnoscopelus; species Gymnoscopelus braueri. Next base: position 18,169,082 of record NC_137613.1, read on the forward strand.
GAGATACTTGGATAATTATACAGAAGCTCTACATGAAGGGGTTGTATGAGGACAGAGCGAGTCGGTTCAGTCATTTACTAATTGAATAAGCTTTTCACTTGACCAGTCAGTCCTAACAAGCAAGCAGTGCATATTGTTTGTGTGTTTACGTGCAAATCAATGCATGTCTCACTCTGTTTTTGTACATTCTGCTAACTTCCTGAGCTCTTACTCATGTGCTGTCACACGCAGAGCCGCAATTACGTACACAAACGCAAACAAATGCAAGCACACACACACACACACACACACACACACACACACACACACACACACACACACACACACACACACACACACACACGGACATACCCCAGGCGCATAAACAAACCCACTTTCCTACGCCCTTACCCACATACACACAAAGGCACACAGACTTATACTATAGTCACACAGTGAACTCGCATACACAAAAATATGCGCTCTTGCATTCTCCCGGTCTCACGCATGCACGCACGCACGCACGCACGCACACATGTTTCAAGCCTGGAAACTGCAGGACCGTTGAGGCCAGCGAGAGTTTGAGGAGCCATTGATAGACCATGGATGCAGTGAGCGTGCCACAACTCTTGTTCAGATCAACCTGCCTCGACCAGAGAGAGAGAGGGAGAGAGAAAGAGAGAGAGAGAGGGAGAACCACAGTCACCACTCAACTCCTCTTAGCATTCTGCCTTTATTTTCCCTGTCTAGATTTATTATTCCCTCTATCTCTCTCTCTCTTCTCTTCTTGTCTTGTTCACTTACTATTTTCTCTACCGTTTGTGTGTGTTTTCTCTTACTCTCAGTCTGGCCTCTCTCTCTCTCTCTCTCTCTCTCTCGTTTCTGCTTATATATCCCTCTCTTTCCCTCCATCTGCCTTTCCACTCTGTCTGTCTCTCTCTCTCTCTCTCTGTGTGTTCTGTCTGTCATCTCTCTCTTATCTTTATCTTTCTGTTACACATTCTAGCCTCTCTTTCTTCTGCCAGGCTTTCTGTCATTTTCTCTTTATCACTCCTATAGTTTTATTCGCTCCTTCTGTCTGTCATTGATCTTCCTTCCATCACACCCTGTCGCACCCCTGTCGCACCCCCCCCCCCCCCCCACACACACACACACACACACACACACATACATCTCCCTTCTCTTTAAGCCTCCCCCCTACCCTCACCCCTTACTCACATTTTGTGTGTGTGTGACTGTGAAAGGAGGTCCGTTGCACAATTGCCTGGTGTCTACTATTGAGGTCTGGCCTGTACAAAGACAGTATTCAGACATTGTGCTATTTGTCTGTTCAGAATCACGCTCACCATCTGCTGGTCGGACACACTACCTGTGTGTGTGTGTGTGTGTGTGTGTGTGTGTGTGTGTGTGTGTGTGTGTGTGCCTGGCTAGAACTTCCACTCACCTGAACACAGATGCAGCCATTCAAGTCAGTAGTGCACTAAAATTTGGTTGGACAGAACTTTTTTTAACCAGTTAAATCCCACGCTGGGCAAGACCTAGCCGGTTGAGTGTCTGAACTGATCCAGTACCGGAATTTAGCGGAAGTACTGACCAAGGAAATGATGTTGACGCTTTACAAATCTGTTTACATTCTCTGTGAATGAAACAAGTGTTGTGATATAGTAGGTCGAAAAAGATCGTTTCCGGGGGAACTACATACGACAGAAGTCCCTACCCTATAGACACTCTCTGCATTAGGTCGTGACCAGGCTTTTCTCCTCGGCGATGAGTAAAGGCTGGGAACTAACTATATACCTCATTGACTATACTGTACTAGACCACTGAACTCTTCTCCAAGCATAGCTGATCTAGAAGCTCACCGCACTGCACATCTGTGGGTCATATACTGTAGGACACATGCCATGTTTGAGGTCACACACACACACACACACACACACACACACACACACACACACACACACACACACACACACACACACACACACTGTATGTGTATTCTTTCAAGAAACCATTAACAATACTGTATTGCAGAGAACAGCTGGTGTTGTATTCTGCTGAATGACCAATTTCTTTACTTTTTCGTCCTTTTCGCCAGTTGATTTTCCACCTCACACTACATCATAACCATGCTACTAAAACAATATTACTGGCGTAAAAGGATTTCAAAGATTCACGTTTTGTAAGGTGCATATAGGCTCGTGTGTCACACAATGATATCTGCTTCTCAATTGCATACAGTTGGGACTATCTCACCTTTGACCCTCACCACCCGGAAAAGTCTGGTTTCTGCGTGACTATATGCAGTAAAACGCAGTAAACACAACTTTACACATCTGTTGATTAAATCAAATAATCAATTAGTCAACAAATTCCTATGAATAAATAAAAGTTTGGTAAAAATGTAAATACATGCACTCTATAAACTTTGCATATGTCACATCAGCGTGGGTCAAAGGGCAAACTAATTTGATCTTTGAGCACAGCGACTCAGCAGAAACTCTCCCTCCATAGGTCAGCCAGCACAAACACACTTTGTTGCTTGTCCATTTGCAAGCATGCTGGATTGGCTATTGTTGGAGCCTAAGAAGTGTAGGAATGGAAGACTGATAGACAGCGACCCCAATCAATCAAAGGCCGTAGGCATGGTCGAGCCTATGTTTTGCACCCTGTCCTTCCGTCCGTGTGTCCGTCCGTCCGGGTGTCTGTCTGTGGACAGCTAATCTCCGGCACCGTTGGCCCCATTGACGTGAAACTGCACACACACTCCCTGGATGCCAGAGAAGAACCTCTGCCCCAAATTCTACACATGGGCCTGTTATAGTGCCACCAGGAGGCAGTTGTTTGCAAAACACATTTTTTGACAGTACTCCTACAGATTTTGTCCACACGTCATGCAAATCGGTACACAGCATCTCTATAGTCATTAAATGAAACTGGTCTTTCAGATTTTTCATATTCCATCCTGATTGGCTAAGATTGCCAACCTTTTAACATTGCCCTATTATAGCGCCACCAGGAGGCACATTTATTTTGATATATTACTCCTAAAATTGTTGTCCAAACATCACGCACATCGGTACATATTATCTCTATAGTCAAGTGATCAAGATTGATCCGTCCAATTTTTCATATTCCATCCTGATTGGCGAATTCCGAACATTGCTGGCCCACAATAACCTACCTGACCTGGCTGAGACCTGTACTCCGAGAAGTACTTTTTCTACTTTTTTTGTGAGAATCTTATGCCTAATGATATTATGCCCAAAATAGGGATGCCCAGTGTAACATTTTATTAAGGTTAAGCATTTTACAAACCAGATGTTTGATTTGTAAGATAATTGAAGAGCATTACAGTCGGCCTAATGGTAAACAGGAGATTTTATGAATGATTTAGTATAGTTTAGTCAAGGCAATTATATTTGTATAATGGTAAATCACAATAGAAATGATCTGAAGGCATGTTTCATGTAAGCGTAGGTGGGAGGGCAGGTAACGTTAAACCAGGTAGGGGATGTCCTGATCAATTCGCCCCAAAACATGTTATTTTCAAATCTGACTGCATGCATTTGCCTGCATGTGCAAATGTAAACTGTATGTGTGCAAGTGTGCATATCCATGTCAGTGTATGTCTGTGTGCCTCTTACATTTGCTAGTGTGCCTTTATGTATCTGTCTGCATGTGTGTGGGCCTACATGTCAGCATGTATGCGTGTGTCTAAAGCCTGCTTTAGTGTATTCTTAAGTGTATCTGCATGTGTCTAAGAGCCAGGCACGCGTGTCTAGCCTCTAAGTACGGAGTGAGTGTGTGTGTGTGTGTGTATGTGCGCCTGCCTGCCTGCCTCCGCCTTGCCTGTGCAGGTGATTTGACACCTCTGCAGCGCCGGCTGGTGTCAAGACTGTCTGTTGCTAAGATTCTCCGACACACCGGGTTGTCAAATCTGTGATTTCACCCTAGTTACATCAACCGCCTCCCCTGAGCGTGCCAGAAACAGCGAGCGGCAGCAGAAGCATCGGTAGCAGCCGTTTAAGTGGCCGTCAAAGAGAATTATTATACCGTGTCCTCGCTGGCGCCCGTGACATTTTGCCTTCTCGCTGCCATGGCCCCCTCCATCTCCTCCTCCTCCTCCTCCTCCTTCACCACCTCCTCAGGTGGTGTAGCCCAGTGGTCCTCAAACCTTTTTCGTGTCAAGGACCCCCAAAATGATATGATATATATATATTTGGCCCGCGGACCCCCATCTGTAAATGTTTTGTGCCACCAGGGACCCCCAGAAGAGAAGATTTGCTTTAATTTATTCTAATTAAAATGTGCCATGTCTGCATGCTGTCAGACATTATTAGAACAAGTGTCACTTTGAAAAATGTTTTACTTAACCCATTCAATCCGGGAACGCATCTCTGTCAGTTTAGATTTCTTTGGCTATTCAAAAATAGCAGATCTACAAGCTCATAGCGCTATGATTTTTTTTTGAAAAATCGTGAAGATTTGTGCACATCTTTGAATATATATATATTTTTAAGAGAAAATTTGTAACTCAAATCTTTGCTTCTGGGGGTCCGTGGCCAAATACATATCATTTTGAGGGTCCTTGACATGAAAAAGTCTGAGAACCACTGATATAGCAATATAAGTTTAAAAAAAAAAAACGGTTAGGATTTAGAAGACATTTGCAGATTTTTCTAAAATAGCAGATCTACAAGCTCAGTGCCACACTATGAGCTTGTATGTCTGCTATTTTTGGATAGCCAAAGAAATCAAAAAATCTAACAAGTCTTAATGGGTTAAGCACAGTACTCTAGTAAATGTATTTAGTTACTGTCCACCGCTGTGCATGTGCAATAACTTTGGACCGGAGAACAAAAGGAATACCTCACATTTGGCTCCTAAAGCGGAGGAGCAGGTGTTTGTTCGCTTATACTGTGGAGGTGATGACCTGGAATGAGGTTTGCCAGGCTTCAGCCCCATGCATACACCCACTGATGCATCTTTTATGCATTCTTCTCATTATTGCTGCTTCTTTTTTCCTCTCATAGGAAAAATAAACTTTAATGATCGCATAAGACTCTCACATCCTGTCTGTGTGTGTGTGTGTGTGTGTGTGTGTGTCTGCCTACATATACACACAGTATGTAGGAAAGCACGAACACACATAGATATCGTTGCTGTCGGGCAGAAACCTCTCCATCTCTCCATATTTAAACATTTTCGTATATTAACGCCCTATTTGATCGTACTGCAGCGTCACATAAAAGCATCAAAAGTAGCAGATCCGCAAGCTCAAAACGCCGGTGCGAAGCGACGCGGTTTCAGCTTGTAGATCTGCTACTTATGCTGTTTTTGAATTTGAATCCTGAAAAGTAACAGTTTTTTGGAGATATGAGGCTTCCAGACGACAGATTCGATATGCGTCTGTGTGGGAAGTGAGAGCATACAGTAGCATGCACTTGCGTATGCACAAAATAATCTGACAAATGGCACAGTAGAAAGAATGAAGGCACAGGAGCAACTTGGACAGCTGGAGCCCTTTTTTTTATTTTTAGGCTGCAAATCATAAGAAAGGGAAGACAACGATTCGATGTCAAAACCTTTGTCAGGTCAAATGGCACAGTACTAGCTCATGGAGATCAGATAAAGTTTGTGGAGCACACAAGCCTGACAATGTTATGTAATATCACTGAGTCTCTGGCTCTGACAGGAAATTCATAATACCTCACATTAAAGGAGTAGTTCACCCAAAATGACTTATTTTCTATCAATTACACACCCCATGAAGCATTGAATTCATGGAGACTTTTTTAGTTTTTGTTGCTTTCCTAAGAGTCTCCAGCAAGCCTTATTCCAGAGTCTACTGAGTCTCCTACTGACGATGACCCGGTCATCAAATTATTGGCTCAGGTATCGTATGCGACAAAAACAACATCTCTTCACGGCTTCATGGGGTGTGTAAATGATATAGAAAATTGATAGAAAATAAGTGTTTTTTTGGGTGAACTACTCCTTTAACACACAAAGACATAAAGCCTAAAATCATCACATAAACTTGGATTGAACAAACATTTAAAGATGTAATTTGAATTGAATATTTTTCTTAGTAGATATACAGGAAAAGTTACAAACGTCACTCCTGAATGAACATTGTACAAAACTTGATCTGAATATCCAATAAATAGCGGTCAATTACAAAAAAGTCCTTCAATTTCAAATCCAAATTATTTAACCCATGAGGTGACAGTGTCCTCAGATAATGAATCCAATTGGATACTGCTCCCTCCCGTAAAATAAAATATCCAGCTTACTGCTACTTCTTGTGGGGAGCGATATCTATAATTTGTATACCAATATAGTGTGTCCTAGTGCAGAGTTAGGATGATAACATTCAACCCAAATGACCAGATAATACAGGGATTGACACTTAAGGTCTCAGAGGCACTTCCCCTTCGGGCAAGTACAGGTCATGTTCTACTTGACCAACGGTCATGCCCACTTGCCCGAAAAGTACATTTTCCATTATAAAATAATAGGTAAAATTTGCGCTTGTAGAACAAATTCAGGTTAAATCCAATCGACAGCTGCAGAGTGGCGACGGTCACTTTGAAAAAACAGAATGAGTGCAACTGCTAGTTGTAAAAAGGTAGCATTGTTCTTCATAAATAGCCTATAATATTTAATGAAGACGGATTGCACTTGCCTGTCGAGCAACCTGAAAGCAAACTCCACTTGCCACGGGCAGTCAGGCAACCGTTAGTGTCAACCCCTGTAATAGGTATACAGAGGAGGATAGTATGGCCTATTATTTTTGGCTTCATGGCAGACTGAGGATGTGTTTTTTTTTACACTACTTGGAAGCACCTTTTATGTATTGTCACTATGGCTCATTAAAGAATGTATTTTTCTGCATCCGTAGAACCGTTTGTGGAAACTCCCTTTGTTGATGTGTTGGTGAGCGAGCATGACTTATTATTTTTGATTACATAGCATAGTATGGGACATTGGTTCTGAAAATGTAGGAGTCGCTAGTGCAGTGATAGATATCAGCCATGACCTTGCTTTAATTTATTCTAATTAAAATGTGCCACGTCTGCATACTGTGTCACTTTGAAAAAAAGATGACTTAACCCGTTACAACCGGGAAAGCATCTGTGTCATTTTAGATTTTAGCCACTTTAACCATTATTTTATACTTTGGCTATTCAAAAGTAATCAACAAACTATACTATATAAAAACTGGCCAAACATTGCCCACATTGTCAAATAATATAAGAAAGAGGCAACATTTTTTTAAACAGCCGTTGCGTATAGGGTTGGGATCCGGAACCGGATCCAACATCTAGGAACCGGAATCGGTTCCATCACATTTGGAACCATTTCTGGAACTGTTTTTTTAATCACACTGTCAAAGCTTGGACTTCACGCCTGCTATACAATACCAGTGGTTCTAAAACCTTTTAATTTCAAGAACTACCATAACTCTGAGAGTGTAAAATTACGGGTCCATTTGGTTCCATTTGTAAGGGTCCATTTGGAACCCCCTCAAGTAACCCAGAGGGTCCCTGGACATTGAATTTGTGATAGAATTTGTGTTTATCAAATATCATAATGAAGGCCTTCGCGCCACGTTTCGAGCTTGTGGCTCTGCTACTTTTGATTATTTTGTGTGACGCTGTAGTATGATCAAGTAGGGTGTTAATTATATATATTATATAGGAGGCATAAAAGGGAACCGTTAAGGAATGGGAATGGTTAAATATCCGGATCCCAACCCTACCTGTGACATGCTGTTGCTATGAGCTACCTGCTGTACCACATGGTAATCATCATGTTCTGTTATACCCTTACACTACGTTATTTATATTCACAGACATTTTTTCTGTTTTGCATTTTTACTTAGATCATCAATGGGCTTCTTTGATTTGGACCCCAGGGGACTGGGTTTCCCACAGACATCCTCGCTCTAAAAGGTCATGTTTGTTCCATAAGCTCATTTACTGACAGAGATCTGTGGTGGATGTGGTTGTTCTCTATCATGTTTTTGACCCTTTTTGTTGTTGCATTATTGTTGCATGCTTTATCATTGTTTTGTTCTTATAAACATCTTAAGAATCCTCCCCTTTCATAGTAAACAGCTTTATGAAGTTTTCCATGTTGATACATGGAAATTGGCATCTGCGGTTCATTGAACTTTTCTTCACTCTTGTCCTGGCATGTTCCCTAGTGGTAATGTCAGGGGCAGGGCTCGATGGGTTCTCATTGTGGTTACCTGTAATGCTAGGAAGCACATAGGAATGTGCTGGATCAACAATTTTGGCTAAATTATTAAAGCCCAGCCAAAGCAAGACAACTTAACGGTCTCTAGAGAAAACGGCAAAATAAAATATCCTTCTGTTTAGACCAGGGGTCTTCAACGTTTTCAGACCAAGGACCCCCTAGCTGAGAGAGAGATGAAGCAGGGACCCCCTCTATATTGTATAAAATTGTGTTTCAGATTAAACTTTTTTACTTGGTCTGCTCTGTTTTCCCTCTACACCTCTTTGCCAAAAATAGCAGATCTACTGAGCTTGTAGATCGTCTATTTTTGGCTAAAGTTCTCCTCAGAAAAGCGATGCTAGGGTTCAAGTGGTTAATGTAAAAAAGAAATAATCATATCACACAAAGATTTGGCGGACCCCCCGTAGTAGCTCTGAGGACCCCCTAGGGGTCCCGGACCCCCTGTTGAAGACCCCTGGTTTAGATGGCATCTGTGTTATCGGGCGTTGAAAACGCAAAAAAAAGTGGAAAACTTTGAAAACGATCCGCCTCGCGTCTCCATGTAAACATGCAATACGGGGGGAAAAACGCAAAACGTGTGACGTCATGGCTCAAGTCGGCTCACGCCGCGCATGCTGTTACATCGGTGTAAACGGACAGCTGTGATGGGAAGTAGAATGGAAGTGGTTCTACGCATGCACGACTGGTCTGTCTGGCAGTGCTCATCCTAGCCACCTGGCATGCACACTACAGCGTTTTCAATCACTGTTGCGTCTCTGTGTAAAACGCAGAATAATGCCTTGGATAATCCACCACCGTAGTGAGAGGTTTGGAATTTGAACGAGCCAGGTTGGATGCCAAGGTAATATATCTGGAAACAGGTCTGGGAGGGGGGGGGGGGGGGCTGTAGTCATAGCAGGAGAAGCTCATCAGGCCTGCTTTATACTTAGTTCCATGCGGTTGTCGCGCATTGAAAATAGCTGATCTACAAGCTCACAATGCACCGCGATGCTCCGTCTTGTGAGCTTGTTGATAGATCTGCAATTTGTGATGCGTGACACAACGCACAACCAAGTATAAATCAGGCATAATTAGAGTCGTACCTGAAGACAATGGTCTCTGCGTGCACACTGGTGGGCAGTGTTGTATTTCAGTGGAACCGTCATCCATCCACCTTTTGTTATCCGGAGACGGGTCACAGAGGTACCACAATGTAGAAATACTCTGTTACAAGTCAAAGTAGTACAGAAGTACAAAAGTATTGGCATCTAAATATACTTAAAGTACCAAAAGTTAAAGTATTATTGTGAGCTTGTAGATCTGCTATTGTCAAATAGCCAAAGTGGTTGAAGTGGTTAATGTATGTTTTGTAATAATATTCAACATCTTCAAAGTAACTAGTAACTAAAGTTTTCAAATAATTGTGGTGGAGTAAAAGTACAATATTTGTCTCAGTGATGTAGTGGAGTAGAAGTAAAAGTATAGAAAAATGGAAATACAACAGTGAAGTAAAAAATCCTCAAAGTACAGTACTTGAGTACATGTACTTAGTTACTTTACACCACTGGGTAGCAGTTCTAGCAGAGAATCCCAGACTTCCCCTCTCCCCTGGCCACATTAGCCAAATCTAACATGGGGGGGGGGGGGATCCTCCCAGGCCAGCGTGGAGATATAATCCCCCCATCTGGTCCTTGCTCTGCCCCGTGGTCTCTCCCCAGCTGGGCATACCTGGAAAGTGTCCCTGGGGACGTGCCCAGCTGGCATCCATATTATATTAGATGCCCGCGAACCACCTCAACTGAAACCATCATATTATCATATTATTTTCAGGCCTTGTTGTGACGACCAGAGATATTACAAATTAATGCAGCACTAACAGATTTTTTTTCTCATCTCGTATCATGGCACACACACACACAGGCTCACTTTACTCATTCTGACAACCGTTGTACAGCATTTCAAAAAAATTCATAGCATTTCTGCCCAATTGTCCTTTTGTGCACATTTCGTCTCTGTCGGGTGGAAACCTCATATGTCCAAAACGGTTACTTTTCAGGATTCAGATTCAAAAACGGCAAAATTAGCAGATCGACAAGTTCAAAACGCATCGATTCACGCCTCATTTCCAGCTTGTAGATCTCCTACTTTTGATACTTTTGTGTGACACTGTAGTATGATCAAGTAGGGCATTAATTTAAAAAATAAAATAATAAAATATGGACATAAGAGGTTTCTGCCCGACAGCTACTAAATATACTCAGTGTGGGAATATACACACAAACACAACAGGCAATTTTCTTTTTTGTTCATTTCAACTTGGTCGGAAGAGGACACGGTGTCCCCGGCTGCACCTCTGACATTTCCAACCCCGTGCTCCTCCCGTCTCCCGTGTGACATAGATCTGGGTCGATGCAGGTCACAGAAGTTATTTCTAATATGAAGTTGATCCGATATAAGGGGAAGGGGGTCGGGTCACGTGCTGCCCAGTGGGGATCACGGATCTAATTAGCTGCTACGGTTTGGCTCGGGGAGGAATCTGACTCCTGGCTCATCTAGTTCTGTGAATATTGAATAAGTGCCGCGCTTTGTACTCTCCAAACTGAGAGGGAATAAAAGAGGTCTCGCTGATCAATGACGGATGCGAGATCAAACTGCGCGTGCTGTATTTACGTGTCTTGTGTTCCTCCTGACATTTCTGCCCCCCCCCCCCCCCCCCCCCTTTGCCGATCTCTCCCGCGGTGCAACGTCAGCCGGTGAAGGTCATACGGTATTTGGATCTGGAGTTCAGAGCATTTTGGTAGAGGCTTTTATCCTGCACTGCCGCCGTGAGTATACGGTATACGCTGTGTTCGCCTGAGTGGCTATAGTGGGGAAGTGAGTGTCAAACCATGTCAACCACTTAAACCCTATACTGAACTTTTTACCGGAGTCCCCCCAGGGGTATATACTAGGCCCCATCCTTTTTCCCCCTCTAAGTGAAAATAGCTGATCTATAAGCTTTACAACGTGTTGAAGCGCAAACTGTGAATATGAAAACGACAACCCTTCTTGATTTTTAGATGCTAACCTCATTGAGGTTAGCATCTAAAAATCAAGAAGGGTTGTCAATGACATTATCCAGATGTAGTTATCTTGACTTCAGGTAATAGGAATGACAGCCATAGACATGGGCATGCGATGCTTGACCGTGAAATACATCACAGGAAGGCTGAAATAGACAGACGGGAATTTTCTCTTGTTGTGGTTGTAACATAAATAATGTCTTTTCTATATACTGTGTGAACAATTAGCTGAAATGCACATCAAAAGTGTGATGGTGTCCCTTTAATTGCACCAGAGTTGAGCTACAATGTGAATGGAACCACTAAAAGTGGAGTTTATACAAAGCAACACAAGAAATCAGTTTAGCAATTCATTATACCACTGTGAGCAACAGCACCCCTCTCTCTCTCTCTCTCTCTCTCTCTCTCTAGCAGCCACTGTTGCATAGCAGCTGTTTGGGAACCAGAAAGGTCCCTGGTTTGATCCCCAGCTCTTCTTTGAGCAAGATCAGTCTGGGTGCGTCCAATGTCTCTTAATTGCATCCTTGTCTCCTTCGCTTGCATCTTTTCCTTGCATTTTAGTCCCTCCCACCGAGGATGCATGGAGAGATGCAAGGAAATGATGAAGGAGAGAGGAAAGTAAACAACACTTGTGACACTGACTCGCACATGTGCACGGATGCCCACGCACACAGAGCGCATAAACCAGGGGTATTTCAGGCCAAGGACCCCTTATCTGAAAGAGAGAGAGAGATGAAGTTGAACATGACTCATTGACTATCATTAGTGTTGTGTAAATTAAGGTTTTTTGTTTATTTCAGACATTTAACCACTTACGGTCCTGGACCCCCGTTGAAGACCCCTGGCACAAACAACAGACCATCCCTCTCTCACATCCACACTCCATTCTAAACATCATATGGATTTATGCAACGCCCCAAACTGCATAACCGACTGCTTAACCTACGCTTGTATTCGCGGAGCCACCCCTTCCCCTCCCCCCCACAACACGTCGTTATCGTCATAACGTAACATTTTCTTAAAGATATTTTTGGGGCTTTTCTGTCTTTATTTGGATAGCACAGTGAAGACTGACAGGAAACGGGGAGAGAGAGAGACGGGGAGTGACACAATGTGATATGCCTTAACCACTATAGGCCAACGGCGCCCCATAACGAACATACTCTGACACAGGGCCTGATAGATATGGCAATTGGCAAAGCTGAACAATAGACATTACCCACGTTAGGGGGCCTGTTAGTGTAGATTTATGACATAACAAAACGGGTTGTGCATGGATGAAACGTCTCTGACATCTCGTTAAATTGCCAGATGTAGGGGTGGAGTCATTAAGGTCAGGCCGTTCAGCTTGGTAAATCTTCCTCGAAATGAAGGGAAGGCTGCTCTCTCTTGTATCCTCGCTCAGAGAGATGTGTCCTTGCTCACTCTGAGCAGAAATAAAAGACTTGGGACGACCAAGGCTTTGTCACTCTTACTACATAATCGCCTAATCTCAATTATTTTCCATAATCGTCAAAATCGTGTCCATGTTGAAAAACGTTCATATACTTTCAAACATTTTCCAAAAAATCGTGGAAATCGCAGATCTATAAGCACACAGTGCTTTGTGATGCGACGAGTTGTGAGCTTGTAGATTGGCTATTTCCACTATTAATGTTTTTTTTAAGTATAAAGTTATTAAATATGTCAGTAATTTCTTTGTATATTTAGGTTATTTATCTTATCTGCCCTGTGCAACTTCAAAGCCTATAAAAGCCAAACAGAAGTGTAGTTTGTATCCATATTTTCAATGTTCAATGATAAAAACACAATTAATCGCAATTATTTGTGTGACAATTAATCGTCATGTAAAATTTCATAATCGTCCCTTTCTCTGTCTTTTTCTACAACTCCTGGAAGTGATACTGTATTTTAACTGAATAAGTGTTTTTCCTATCATGACGTATGTCTCTTTTTGTTTGCATTTTTTGTTCCTGTTTACTGTGGTTTCTCTTGCTCTGACTGTAATTCATCATGTTTACAGAGATACTTGGATGTGTGGTAGCCTATATTTGCCAAATTACTCTTACTAAGGCTCATTTTACCATTTTATTTTCATGTCTATTTTATTTCCAATTCCAACTTCATATTATTTACTACTCTTTGTTATTTTATTTCTTTTCCCTCTCATTTATAAGTGATGTTTTATTGTTGTTGTTTTTTTTCTGTGAGGGAACCGGGGAGGGTGGGGAATATGTGGGGTTGAAATCCTATAAATAAAGTTGTAAAAAAATCATAATCGTGACAGCCCAAGCACGACCGCCAAAATGGCGGAAGCCGTGGAACTCAAGTGAGAGGACAATAACCAATTCCACGTGAATGTGTTTTTTGACAACTTCTCTCAACACTATGGGTGCGTTTGGAAATTGCCCACCGGAGCGCACTCGCCTATTGGTTTGTATTGGCCAGTGCGCTCAGTGCTGTATTTCCGAACGCACCCTATATTACACACTATTTGTATTCGTGAGTGTCTGCCCCTGACACTCACGGCAAAAGAATTATGCACGGCACAGCGCATTACTTCGGGTCGGCGGCGATGTGTGTGGCGAGTTTGAAGTCGGTCGGTCGCACAGTTCTCGAGATACGTACAGAGAGACATATAGACGTACAGAGACTTCGCACATTTAGAAAACAGATCTACAAGTTCTCCGAGCTTGTAGATCTGCTGTTTTCAATTAGCCTATGTATATAGGATTAAAGCTGCACTACTGTAACTTTCCTCTTCTACGCCTTATTTGAACCTGGTTTCCTGCACAAATGCTGACATTTTTAACATTGAGCTAATAGAGCCTGCCTGCTTGCTCAGGGGATAAATTGGATCTTGACCATCGGGTAAAAATTTGTGTCAGATCCTGTGTCTAGCTGAGACATGACCTTTGACACGATTTAAATGTCTCAATAGAAGAGCAGGGAGACAAAATACAACCACCCCAATTGTATAAATTATATTGTATTAACATACTCTACTATACAGATTGGACAACATTTAATTTTATCCATAAAACAAAAGTTACATAGTGCCGCTTTAACTAATTTTGCTGGGGACCCAACTTGGAGAATGACTGAAACTCACGCTTGTAGATCTGCTTATTTCTGCTGAATGTTCGGCCAGCCCAGAATAGGGATGCTTCATGTGGTTATAAAAAGTATTTTTTTCTACTTTTCTCGCCCTGGCTGGCTGTCTCTGCAGCCCCTCCGGTTGTTGCTGCTCGTGGTGAGGTGATAATTGGTTCACCTGCTGTTCCCCTATGAAGCCGGCCGCGCGTCTGAAGGCAGCGGCGGTGGTAATAACCACGGCAAGTACATTTACAGTACGCCTTTTAAAGCGGCGTGGGGCTCATGTTAGTATGCTTTTTATGAGGTGCTAAGTGCTTCACCTTCCCCTGTCCCTGGGAAGAGCAATGGGTCCCCGTTGCTGCGTGTGGTGTTGTTGGTAGGAAGGAACTCGCATTGTAGCGTAGTCCTAAGAATAGAGCTAGTATAATTATCGCTTGAGTATATAAACGTAGGAAGCAGCATATCGTTGCTGTCGGGCAGAAACCTCTTATCTCCATATTCTAACCTTTTTTTTCTAACCTGTAAATTAAAGCCCCACTTGATCATACTACAGTGTCACACAAAAACATAAAAAGTAGCAGATCTACAAGCTCGAAACACGGTGCGCAGCGACGCGTTTTGAGCTTGTTGATCTGCTGCTTTTGCTATTTCTGAATTTGAATCCCGAAAAGTAACAGTTTTGGACATAATGGTGAACGCCTCACCTGCTCTTTCTGTCGGTTTTGTTTTTGAGATGTATTTTTCCCCATTTTTATGCTTTATTTCAGTGCAGAAAGACAGGGAAAGGGCAGTGAGAGGGGACAGAACATGCAAGACAAGACGGTGGTCAGATCTTATTTTACCTGCTACAGTGTTGAGGAAGCAAAACCGAAATACGTTTACACTTGTGTACTGATGATATATGACGTAACAATCATAATCATTAGATGGGTAACCGGAAGACTCGCCCCCATTTTCTTTCGCAGACCGCTCGCCCCGAGCGGTTCTTGTATTCTTGTATTTCTTTGTTTTACTGAGGTTAAGGTTAGAAATAAGGTTAAGGTTAGGCATAGTTTTACTGAGGTTAAGTTTAGGAATAAGGTTAGGTTTAGGTATAGTTTTACAGAGGCTACGTTTAGGAATAAGGTTAGGTTTAGGCATAGTTTTCTAAGGTTAAGTTTAGGAATACCTGGTGGCGACCGTTCCGAGGTCGCCGGATTTGACCCGGGCGAGTGTGTTTTGGGGCGAGCGATCTTGTATTCATTTGATGTATACAGGATTCAGTTTGAAAAAAGTTAACAAACCAAAACAGTGGGGGTGACCTTTTTGTAACCACTTAAGCCCTACAGTATATGGGGGAGAACGGGTTGGATGAGCCACTTCACTTAAGGTGTCCTGGAAGCAAGGCAAAATGAGATAGCAGTCAAATCTAAACATCTACCCTTATTTCAGGATGTCTTCTATGAATTGAAATTATGAGTAAGCATCTATGACAAACAGCCATAAAAATATGACAAAAAAGTGGTCATGTGGCTCAAATTGCCACAGGTTAGGGTAAGCTGATCCACATGATATTTAAAATGTTCAACTTGAACACTTGAACAAACAATGTATTCACTTAATAATTTAATAACACATTTCCCTTTTGCAAATAGTCTTATTTATTTTCTTAACGGTTATTTAAACAATGTAAAACCAATTAAATAAAGTTTGTTTCGCAGAACCTTTTTATATTTGCAATTGTTAATACAATAATGACAACTTCTCTTAAATGAGTGTATTCATCCAAATGAAAGGTCATTCAGCATAATTTGAGCATAACGAGTAGCCCACGAGTAGCAAAGAAGAAAAAAATATGAATAGTGATTAATATCAGGATAATTGGCTCAATTTACCCCGGGGCATTTGGTTCATTTTGCCCCACAGCCACCATTTTAGAGAACATTGGCTTGAATAATACAATTTATTTGCTAAATTATTCTCATGGTTTTATCCATTGGCAAATCACCAGTATGTATGACATGTACAACAAATAGCTAAATAGCTTCTTATTTCCCCCCAAAATACAGACACAAGGTTTAGAGATAGACATACAGTGGCAGCCATACATTTTAATTAAATTGTAAAATTGTGATATTATCAAACATATCAGACAGATGGATGTGCACACAAATGGAAATGCATGTATTTATTTCAGTCTGACCAGAGGCAGTCTGATGACCACAGGGGGGGATATCAAACGCAGAGGCATGAATGTTTGTTTGTTTGTAAGATACGGTAACTTGAGAATAGATTTTCATGAAACTTGGAGGGGATGATCAGTAGGCTGCCCTGAGGAGACAATTAAACTTTTAGGTCATAAAAAAAGTCAGAATCAAGGTCACGGTCTGACTATTGGCAAAACAACTCGCATAATGGTTGGCCGGATATTCATTAAAACTTTGTGGGAGCGACCGGAAGGCTGCCCGAAACGGAGGACTGCACGACTTTTGGCTCTAAAAGGTCACGGTCAAGGTCAAAAACGGTTGGTGGAACTTTCATTCATGCCTGGTGGAAAGGATCAGTCGGCTGCCCTAAAGAGGTGATTAACTTTTGGTTAGAATAGGTCGGGGGTCTCCAACCCGCGGCTCTGGAGCCACGTGCGGCTCTTTATCCCCTCCCTAGTGGCTCTCTGTAGCTTTGCAAAAGAATTTATGGAAATTATTAGCATATTTTTTCCCACATTTTTAATTTATCATTGCTGTAGAATGTCAAACATGACACATACATCCTTATGTGCTCCAATATTGTAAAAATGTGTAAGTGGGTTAGGTAAGTTTCAACATTTGTCAACTAAAATATGCGTCATAGCCTGCGACACATTTATTGGCGCGGCAACATTCCAGGTGCTTGTGTACCTACCACCATATGTATGTACATATTGCCATATGTAAATTATTTCAGGGTTTGACCATTACGTAATGCTTTTGCACAAAGTAGGTTTATAATTTATTTTTATTTTTGTTGGCCTTAAATATTGCTGCTGTTCCTCTATCTATGCAGAGCTAGTTTTGTTTTTTGATGGTTGTTTACATCATTGGAAAGCCTTTTCATGGCCATGTTGAGATCATATAGTTTAAAATATATTGAGATTGTGTCTCTAGAACTTGAACTGAATTGTCATCCTGAAACGTTTTTTAAGTGAAAAGATAAATGGATTCTTGGATTCATTATGGATTCCAAATTCAAAAAAAGAAAGATAACTGAGGAAAACGTCTAATTAAATTGTTTGTGGAGTCATTTGCTTTCACTGCCAATGCTGCGGGATTACCTGTATGTTTGATCTGCGACGAGGAGTTATCAAACAACAGAAAGTATAATGATATGATGAATATTATAATATTGTAATTAGGGGTGGGACGATATGGGTACCTCACGATACGATATGTATCACGATATTAGGCCCACGATAACAATATATATCACGATATCTGAAAATGCCGATATATTGCGATATCACGATATATTGCATGAAATTTCACCAACGATATATCACAATATCTGAAAATATCGATATATTGCGATATCACGATATATTGCATGAAAATTCACCAACGATATATCACGATAGTCCTTGTATTCAATTCATAAACACATAAAATAGCACCAAACAGTTCAAAATCATCATTACACAAATACAGAGTAGGAAAAACAACGTATCAAAAAGTTTTTTTTTAAAATATCGATATTTTCCGGGAGGATATCGATTATTTATCGCGGGAGAAAGTATCGCGATATATCGATATATCGTCCCACCCCTAATTGTAATGGCATTGAAACTTAAATGACCAAACAGTGCACTGCAGAGTAGTCACGTGAATATAGGGAATATTTTGAAACAAACATATTTAATAAATGCTTGTTTATGCATTTGTATTTAGTAAATGTGATTGGCTTCATTATAAGGTTCAAATATGTTTTGCAGCTCCAGACAGATTTTGTATAATTTATTTCAGCTGGCTCAGAATCACTCTCTCACACACAGTTGACTTAACCACTTGAACTCCAGCATCCATATTCTGGGCAGGGAACATTAGCCAAAAAACGTGCAGATCTACAAGCCCGTGACGCGCGTTGTGAGCTTGTAGATCGGCTATTTTTGGCAAAGAGGTTTCGGGTAGAGGGGAAAAAAAGTGGTCCCCAGCAAAAGTAGTTAACATAGCATCACAATCATTTTAACCACTATATCCATTTAAACGTTGGCTATCAAAAAATAGCAGAAATACAAGGTCACAGCGCGCCACTTCGTGCCGCGCTGCAAGCTTGTACATCTGCTTTTTTTGAAAATATTAGAAAAATATCCAAAAGGTTTTGAAACTGTGAATAAATTGGGGGTCCTTGACATGAGAACCAGTGGTTTAAGTGGTTAAAATGTAGGAAGGGGTTCAGTGACCCTTCACTTGACCCCTCTGAAAAAGAAACTCATGCTGCACTAGAGGATTGCAGCTCCGGTCGCACCTTCCTGTCAGGTCAACCACCCCCGGCCGCCGTGCCACTTTCCCTCTCTCTCTGTGGTCTCCAGGTAGCATGGGAGTGATCATAAGAGCCGTGATATAATGGTTGCTGAAGTATACGAAAGTAGTGCAGCGGTGCGGTTTGGCCTTTTATGAGGCGATAAGTGCTTCATCTGCTCTGCTTTCTTCAAAGGCGAGAGGTGTCTGTGTGGTCTGTGGCGGACCGACGGGGAGCGGTCGAGAAGGCAAAGCTTTACTCGACTCGTATCGTTTCACAGTTTCCCCTCTCAGAAACACAATATGTGCAATTAGTTGAGGGACAGAAAGGAGTGTGGAGGGGTGAACGCAGTGAAGTCCAGAGTGTCAATGTAACTCTCAGGGCCCTATTTTGCACAGAGGCTTATGCCTTATGACTAATCTTTTTTTTCCTCCCATGTATTTTTTATAGAATTTTCCTTTTGTGTCCACAGACATATACAGCAGAACAGAAAACAAACACAGATTTAAAAGAAAAAGACTGAAACATTACATTCATACAAAATGTACAAATATAGGGGAAGATATCTGTCTCTCTACTCACTCACTTAAATGGATTAATATACATTGGTACAGCCCATCCACTCATATCTTCAAACAGGTAAATATGAAGTTCATTAATGGGTCAGATTTTACATACAATTCACTCAAGGTGGTCAACCAAACGAAAGGAAAAGGAAACTCAATTTAAAAACGAAATTCAAATAAAATCAGGTCTTAAGGTAGATACACGAGTAAGCCATTTAGACCAGTTCTCCATGAAGGCTTCAATTTGACCGCCTTATGACTAATCTTATTAGGCATTTTTGTATTATTTTGAAAATAAATTGAATTTTATTTTTTTTATTGTGAAAATAGCCGATCTACAGCGACGCGTTGTGAGCTTGTAGATCGGCTATTTTCACTATTTCTAAATGTTTTTCTAAATAATAAAAAAAAAGCTTAATAAGATTAGTCATTAGGCATAAGATGCCGTGCAAAATAGGGCCCGAGACTTAAATGAACGCGTACTGTAAAAATGTAGCAGTGATTGTGTGACACTATGTCTGTGTTTGAGTAAGGCAGGAGAGTTGGCACCACTGTGTGTGTGTGTGTGTGTGTGTGTGTGTGTGTGCGTGTGCGTGCGAGAGTGTGCGTTCTTGCATTAGCATTTGAGAAACAGACATTGTGAGGAATATCTTCCTGGTCCTCACTAGAGAAATGGTTGTTTTATGGTTGAAAAAAGATTTGGAGAGTATGGCTAAAAGGTCCTGTCCTCACAAGTATAGTAATACAAACATGTGTGTGTGAAAGAGACAGAGAGAGAGAGTGAAGGGGGTGGTGGTGGTGATGAGGGGTGAGAGGGTGGGGGAGTATCTGGTTTCTGCACCACCTGGCCTGTTATCATCGAGGGTTGAGCATTCACACACTTGCACATGCACACGCACACACAATGCAATACTGCTGTTGCTACACCTTTGCTGCCACTACAGAAAAAGAAAATGTGAGAAGTTTCTGAATTTCTTCAACAAAATTGCCAAATAAGATCTCACCATCTCACCCCCATTCATCCGCCTCCAACAGTTTCAACCAGTGCCGTCCTCCTCCCAGCTGTTCTCACACAGCAATCCCACCTTCTGTCCCTAAAGACACCGTTTAAAGCATGCAGTGGTTCTCATTTTGTGTTCAAATATATATTCAAATATTTTCACACACTCTAAAGATTTTTCAAAAATAGCAGATCTACAAGCTCAAGCTTGTATATCTGCTATTTTTGAATAGGCAAAGTATAAAATATGGTTAAAGTGGTTAAAATGATTGTGACACTATATAAACAGATTTTTCTGGGGACCCCCTGGTATACCCCCCCCCCCCCCAAGGACCCCTGGGGGTCCCCAGACCCCACTGAACCAATGATTTGAAGGTAGCTCTCCACCAAACCTACTACTACTGATTACTACAGACTGGCGGTCGAATGAAGTCGGAAGATCAGTCGGTCGGTTGGAACGTGTGAAAAAAAAGTAGCTGAATGTACCTGAGAGCCGACACCAACAGACGGCTACTATGGTGCTAAAAATAACCTATGGCTTGATGTCATTTTCAACAACAAGCCCGCTGCTATCTGACGATCGCTCGGTCAGCTTTCAACGCTTCTCTACAACTTGCGACCCGACGCGACAGTGTACCCACCGCCCATCAACAGCAGATTTTCGGCAACCGGCGCTTTCCAACACTTACCGCCATCGGTGCGGTGGAGAGCTACCTTTAAAGGAAGTTTCTGTCGCAATCTGCTCCCTTATTTTGTCTGTAATAGATAGCTGTGTAAACATGCAATTGGGCAACCCTTACTAAAGAAACCCTCACTCCGACGTGGCCATAAAAGCTACAGACCCATCTCCAAGCTTACGTACTTTTATATCTAGGATTTTGGAAAAAGCGGATCTCCTCCCAGGTATTCTCTTACTTGAAATCATTCAACATCTTTGACAAATTCCTGTCTTGTTTTAGAGCTCTTGCAGAGTACAGAATCCACTATGCTAAAGGTATACATAACATCCTCTCTGTCGAGTTTTGGTTCTAGTGTCATTTAGTCAAGGGTAGCATTTGACAATCAACCATGACATTTCTTTCAAAAGCTTGAGGGGAAAAGTTTCTCCTACTCCTACCTGAGAGAAAGAACCTCCTAATAATATCTCAGATTTATATAGCGCTTTTCTAGGTACTCAAAGTTCTCCAATGGGGAACTGTTCTTCATCCCCCGAGGTTCAATTTACAGTATGGTCTATTTTATTGTCATTATACATGCTTCCCCATGGCTTTATTTTTGATCAATGCAAATTACATGTATTACTGTAATGTGGATGAGACACAGTTTTACCTACAGTACAATACACCTGACAGTGCTTGCTAGAATGAAGACATTATAGTTGGCTCTCCTAGCTTTGTGATTATCTTAAGAAGGCTTATTCAGCCGAGAACACAGGAGTCTATCTCCGTTACATGGATTGCTGAGGTGGAGTGCCAGCAGCTCCCAGTACTTACTATGCGACTTGCCACGCCCAAGCCGTGCTACTCGCTGTGTTGGCGGTGCCCGGGATCGACCCCATGACCTTGTCGGTACAAAGGCGAGAGATCTACCGACTGAGCTACCCGGACACTATTAGCCTAAGCAATGTGCTTGGTTCCCAAAGGGGAGGCAGTATAGTGACCAGGGGAGAACATACAAACTCCACACAGAAAGGCAAATTTGCACAATCTATTTAATATTCTTAGTGTCTTATTGGACATTTCTTTGAGTTTGAACAAACAAGTCGGTAGTGTTGTGAGCGGCAGCTTTTAGCAGCTTAGAACCATAGCCAAATCTCATAAAGACCTAGAAAGGGTTATCCACGCTTTTATCACGGCTCAGCTCGCTATTTTCTAGTTCTTTCTGTTCTTGTTGCTTTAATTTTTCTTGTGTGTTTTAGCTTAGTCCTGCTTTTGACTTGTACTCCTCATTCCTTTTATTCATGTATACTTGTGTTGTTATCCATCTGCCTCGCCTGGAAAGCACTCTGGGTCAAGCCCTGTTGTTTAAATGTGCTATATAATTGAAAGTGACTTGACTATGGAGCACAGATGCATGCGCGCAGATTATCTCACTCGCTCTTGCATGCACTCTATCACTCACACCAACTGTCACGCAGCTCTCATCACACATTCACAAATGCAGGCTACTCTCCAAAACACACACACGTTTGTATTACTTGTGAGGACATCAACATATTCCGAAATGAATGCCATTTCTATTTATTTTTGACCATATTAACCCTAACCCCAAAGCCGAAAATAGATCTACAAGTTCACAACACGTTGCAGCATGATGTGTTGTAGATCTGGTATTTTTGGTGTGCGCTCAACTAAAGCCTGATTTATACTTGGTTGCGTGCCGGTGTCGGGCTCAATAAATAGCAGATCTACAAGCTTCGTGACGCGTTGTATATCTTGTATATGAGCTTGTATATCTGCTATTTACGGCGAGCAACGCCAGTGTGCAACTAAGTATAAATCAGGCTTAAGGCATCAGGCATAACTCTTAGCACCAACCCCATAAACCTAACGTCTAAATGCCCAAACCCAACCTGAATCTTTTCCTGATTGTATGCCCAACTCCACAAATATAACCACCTGGTGATGACCAGGAAAATGGTCCTCACAATGTCTATTTCTCCAAATTCTACAATACTTGTGTGAGGAAATTTTGTCCTCACAAATATAGTAATACTGTAAGCACGTACGCACACACACACACTTACGATATACACTTACGATACACACTTATAATACACACTTACTTCCTGGTGCACTCCCTCTCTCACACAACAGGAGAGAAGGTGGGGGCATGTGTGAAGCTGTGAGCAGTATAAGAATCCCTTTACTGCAGAGATGTGCCCTTTACACACACACACACACACGCGCACGCACACACACACGCACGCACACGCTTCTCTCTCTGAAACACACAGTATAACCACATTTCATATTCTTTCTCTAAGGCAAACATAAAAACTCTCTCTCTCTCTCTCACACACACACACACATGGGAGGGGGTTGTTCAGCTTCATGTCTAGTATCAGGTTTTGGAGTTGGGGATCCGGGTCGGCCCATTGCCCAGTTTGCCCTGGGGGGCCAGAGGATTACAGAGAACTCTCTGGACTGTACCAACTCAACCACAGCCCCCCGAGACTGTACAGCATCTGCCAAGAGCTCAGCCTGGGAGGGAGAGAGAGAGAGAGGGAGAGGGAGAGAGAGACTAAATCATGATACAAAGTGTGTTAGGATGAGGGGAAATTGTGTGTGCCTGTGAGGGAGAGCAAGAGAGTGCAACACACAAACACTGTGTGTGTGTGTGTGTGTGTGTGTGTGTGTGTGTGTGTGTGTGTGTGTGTGTGTGTGTGTGTGTGAGAGAGAAAGTGAGATAGTTACTTTGTATTTGTGTGTGTGTGAAAGTGGGATAGTTACTTTGTATTGTTGTGTGCATGTGTGTGACATTGTGCGTCCATGTATTATGAATGTCTAAGAGAAACACTGTGTGCATATGTTTGTATTCTTGTGGTGTGTGTGTGTGTGCATGCGTGTGTGGGTGGGTGCCAGATTGCAGGACTTGCGGCCCCCATCCAGCTGTTGAAGCATCCCCCTCTAAGCACTTCACAGCCAGCAAAAGGAACAAGACACTTCAACAGATGAAATCTCCCCAACAACATGGAAACTCAAAACCCTCTCATTTGAACCACTCACACACCTGCCTACCTGCATGCTGCGTTGGAGACGGGGACACTGTGTCATCCAGATGGCTGGCGAGGCTAAAAGAGCAAACAGATCTTAAGAGATGCTTGTGTTTACCAAAACTTTATTTTTTTGCAGAAAAGTGTTAAGAGTCAAAATTGTAAGTTTGGAAGTTTGAAAAGTTTAATTCTGAAACCAAACCAGCACTCTGTTGGTGCTGGGTATGGTTTGGCTGATGAGCCTCTCACTCTCTCACACACACATACAGTACACTGTCTTCTCTTACACACACTCAACTCAACTTTCTCCCATCAGAGGTTTACAGGTGTAAAGAAAATGAAGTGGCTGGAATTCTTCCTTGTCCAAGCTCCAGCCATTAAGGTAAAAAGCATCAATGACGTTGCGCTAATTTTTTGTTTGTCCATATGGTTTTGTGTATAATTAATAAACATAAGAATACTTTCATGCTTCATACAGTACATGGCTGGGGCCTAGGATTGAACCAGGGGCTTGAACCTTCGGCTTCCCAGGCGGGATCTCTAATCATTCAGCTATCTAACCACCCTTTCTACCCACCAGTTTAAAGACAGATACTCAGACAGCATACTGTACACGGATGCGTTGCGGCATCAAGCCTTCCTCAGCGTGTATCTTCATACACGCTGAGGAAGGTTTGACGCCGAAACACGTCCGTGTATGCTCACGCATGGATGAGATGTTCTTCGGTACCCATGCTTCAATGAGATTTGAACCCGCGGCCCTTATCGACGAGCCCTAGCAATCGGCTCTGCTAGGCCTTGTGACTATGACTTAGTCCGCCACCCCATTAGTACTAGCTGATCCTCACTGTTTTCTGTAAAGGAAAAGTTCCGGGTAAAGAGTGAGTGTGGTTTGAACCGACGATCTCTCGGCCAATCACAGAAAACCACACGCACCGGGAGGACGGGATCGATTCCAACCCGAGCCACAACTTGTTCAACTATGGCTCTGCTTGTAGATATATACTGTACCATAGCGTAAAATAACATACTATTGTATTCATTGCATCTGTCATTCAGATAAGAAGTTAAAATTGATGTGAGATGATCAAAGCATTTACCACGAGCCACCACTTTGTTCAACTTTGTTGTTTTTTTTGCCTCTACACCAAACCTCTTCACCAAAGCGGGTCAAAGCGGGTGACGAAGTTATCACAAGAAAGGAGGAAATTACCTACCTGGGTTCCATCTTGGAGGCAAACCTCTCCGTTGATAAGATAGCAGAAAGAGTCATCAAAGAACAGATCGGCTGATTGTAGATCGGCTATATTCTGTGAATGTTCCCCCCAGAATAGGGGGTTCAAGTGGTTTAGTTTTTTTTTAAAACACACTTAAAACACGTCCCGGACCCCCTTTTTGCATATGGAGAAAATGGCCACCAATCGGATTAAAATGCTTTTTATTTAACAATTCGGAATATTCGTGTACTTCTGAGGGAACGTACATAATTGTAACATCCGTGGCCCAGGAGGTAAGCACTTTATATCTGAAATACGAATGTACGGACCAAAAAGGGAGAACGTTTAAATACCAGGTTGAAGTTCATCCATGACGGTCACGATATGACATGTTTCAGGGCTATAAACTTGTGCATGATCGGTTTTGCTGTTCTCAAATAGAGTAGGCTACCCACAATAAATATAAAATATTATAGCTGAGTGAGAGGTTCGTAATGGGCGAAAATTACCACGAGCCACCGCTTTGTTCAACGATAATGCAACATTAACCTGATCAAACCACAGTCGTTGGCATTGCAGAACGAGACCTTTCCCCGGCTGACTTAATGTTCCTTATGGTTTCTTTAGGACAAACAGATAAACATTCTCCAATGCGTTTTATTCCCCAAGGTGAATCGTTTGTACCGTCATATTGGACCGCAATTTATCATTGATTAACGTTTACTCTAAGTGATTCCAAAACATTTCGCTAGGTGTATGTATGTATGTGTATATATCATATAACATAATAATTTACGTTGAGATCAAAGCATTAATCATTAGACATTTGGCTCTGTACTACTTGGTGTTTTTTTTTTGGCTCTACTCTTCACCAAAAATAGCAGATCTACAAGCTGACTCGTCTGATATAAAAACGACAAGAGAGACGTCTCTCTTATCTGTCTAAGTGACTCGCCTACATTATATTTTGCCTATATAATATAATACGACAAACTCTTGTTTCGTTATCAGCTCATTGTGAGCTTGTAGATCTGCTATTTTCAAATGGCTGAAATGTATATAGGGCTGAAGTGGTTAATGTATGTTTTGTAATAATCCAAATCTACAAAGTAACTAAAGTTTTCAAATAATTGTTGTGGAGTACAAGGTATAATATTTGCTTCTGAGATGTAGTGGAAAAAGTACTGCAAATTGGAAATACTCCAATAAAGTATTAAAGAATTGATTTTGGGGGATAAACAATTACCTCAAGAACAGATGTACAATTAGTGTAATATCACTTATATGCTGATATCTCATTTGGCTGACCAGTTGTATCACTTTTAAACCCATTTTTCAGTGATTTTCTTTTATATTTTTATAAAAACTGAGGATTTTATAAAATTCAAAAAGGTTAAATATTTCGCTCTCACTCACATCTTCCATGCCAGCGCAGCGTGGCTCAAGAGTTAAATCAGGGATAATAGACTCTAAACAACAAAAACTACCTCAAATGCCACAATAAAAAAAAAGCGTCTGCTCAAAATGAAAACATATAAATGCGTGCATGAGTGCATGCGTACGTGTCCTTTAGGCATGGTGAGCAGCCATTAATTGGGTATAAATAGAGCTCAGGTGTGAAATAGACTCTCCACACTTGCAAACAGGTAACTGTACATTATTATTAACCACCAACTTTTAACAGCTTTGTTTACAGAATTCATTTTGGGGAACTAGTCTGTGAATTAATGACATTAAAATGAGGCATTATATTTTATAACAGAGTGAAGGAAACTCTTTCAAACTACACTCTGTTCCAATGGCTCATAGTGTCATCTAAACCAATGGTTCTTAAACTTTTTACAACTCTGACCGTACAACTGGAACCAAATGGACCTGTTATGGTCGGGTCCATGTGGTTCCTTTTAGACCAGTGCACCAATGCAAGGGTCTCTTTGAGAATGTACATATTGTAACCAAATGGACCCTTACCGGTCTAACTCTGGTTACAACTTGTACACTCTGAGTTAAACCGGTAAGGATCCATTTGGGGGCTAATTAGAAGTGTGGGTGGGGCTGACAAAGCTACATCCACAAGAGCCCATAAACGTTTTCCTAAATGTGACCATGGTCATGTAGGCCTACACAACTAGACAGTGGTGTAAAGTAACTAAGTATGTTTACTCTTAAAAAAACACAAAACGAAGGCGCAGGCATGGAGCTCCTGCTTTACTGGGATGGGGTTCAATTCCCTGCTGTGCCCTGCTCATTGTGTTGGCATTTATATTTGAACTCTCACATTGAATTGTTAAATGTATTATACAGGCATCAGCCTTTAGTATGGATCACAATGTAGAGCTTTAACGTATCTTAAAAAAAAACATATCTTTAAATATGAAGACACTGTATCCAGATGTATACTTATCAGCTCTGTGCATAATGGATTATTTGAAAGGCGTTAAGTAAGTTTTGGTTAAATCATTGCCCCCTCTTAAGATAAAGCTGCATATTCTGAATGTCTGAGCTAATCATTGCTATAGATTTATAGGGAAGTGACAGGCTGGTGGACTGCATTGATTGGGTCTTGAACCTGCAAGCTTCAGCTCACCAGGCAGTGACACTATCCATTCATCTACAGCTGTCTCTTTAGTCTGAAGATCAAGGCAGACTATTCTAAATTGTGGGGAAAAAGGTCAAGTTTACAAAATGTAAGTTGTAAAAGAAAATCTGTTTTACCCAGCTGATGTCTGCCCTTAAAGGATCAGTTATAAATGTCTTGCTCAGGGACATCCTGACATACTGCTGTGACCGAGTCTTGAAACTGTAACCTTCGGCTCTCGATGCAGTCTCTCTATCCATTAACCTACAGCTGTCTCCTTTGAAGCTGTGGTTCTAAAACATTTTGTCAGAGACTAGTGGCAGGATACCTTGTACCTTGTACTTGGTTCAAATCCGGTGTCGTGTACTGAAATATAACCCATCGATGCGCGAGCTGTGGGCACTGGGAGGGCCGTCTCCTCCCTGTGGTTTCCAGACAATAAAGCGGAGGGGTTATAGAAAAAATCTAAACGGACAGCTGAAATATTACTGAGGAAGGGGTGGAGATGAAGGGGCGGAGCCAGAGAGAGGAAGGGGCAGAGCCAGAGAGAGGAAGGGGTGGTGCTAAAGGGGCGGAGCCAGAGAGAGGAAGGGGCGGAGGAAGTGGTAGAGATGAAGGGGTGGAGCCAGAGAGAGGAAGGGGAGGAGCTAGAGAGAAGAAGGGGCGGAGCTAGAGGGGTGTAATAGAAGATATATGAATGATAACTATCGCAATACTAATATATATGATAGTTATGATAACTATCGCAATACTAATATTTATGATTATATGATAGTTATGATAACTATCGCAATACTAATATATATGATAGTTATGATAACTATCACAATATTAGGGTGAGACAAGACAGGTAGCAGCAAACAGGAAACACTCAGACATCACTACAAAACAAAAGGTACACAAGTGTAAATTAAAACTAAACTAAAATATGTAAAGAAACAACTGTATTGTAAAACACCAAGTATAACTAAGAAACAAGGAACACAACAAGATTACAAGACAGTTATTGTTAAAAAACAGATCTGTTGGAACATTTTTCTCTGCGCACAGATTTACTCTTTCATTGAGAGCAAACAGAGGGATGTTTAATGTCATCAAAATACAAATCCGTTATTGTCATATCTTATAGTCATTAAATAGAGTTGCATCTTCCATATCAGTGTGGCTCAGGAGATATACCAGGGATTCATAAGCTGAAGGTTTAGGCTTTCAAACGCCTTAATATGATTTTTCACTCTCAATCCAAAATCGAAGAGGTTGGTTAAGTATTGAATTCTTACGTGAGTTTTCCATGTTAGTGTGGCTCGAGGTATTATTCAGGGTTTTATAAATAAATGGTTCAGGGATCAAACCTCATGAAGAACATTATCATCACTATCTAAATTCTAAAAGATGGGTTAAATATTACATTCTCGGTTGCTTCTTCAATGCCAGTGTGGCTCAAACGTTAAATCAGTGGTTTATAAACAGAAAGTTTAAAGGTCAAAACTCCAGAAGAAAAAAATTCACTCTCCGTCTAAATTCTCAAACTATTACATTCCCGATTACATCTCCTATGCCAGCGTGGCTCAATAGATGGATCAGGGGTTTATAAACCAAAGGTTCAGGGTTCAAAGCTCCACTAATACAAAAGACCAACTCCAACAACTAATACAAAATATCTCAAACAACCAAAACAACAATCAATACAAAACTTCAAAGTGCCTCAATAAAAAAACATAAAACAGTGCTAAAAAAAATAACAAATAATACAGCCATAATACTAATAATGTCAATGACATACAACAAAAATTGCTTTGCTTAGTATTTACATATTTATTAAGCTCCTCCCACTGGAGGTGGGCTTTACCCATGCTCCTCCCCCTCCTACCGGAGCTAAAAGAGGGCGTGAGGAGGGAGGCGGGCGGATTCCACGCTCCTCGCCTTAAAAAGAGCAAAGATAGAGATTTACCACGACCAAGATTCAAACCCCCAACCTTCCACCTGCGAGGCCTCTCCTTTTCTCTTGCGCCACCAGCCTTTTCACTAATTAGAAACTCGAGGTAATATTTGAAGTTTAAGGCAGAGGTGGCAGGTCAAAAGTTGAAAGTCTACAGAAAACACCTCTCCCCCTGACAGAATGACTGATTCTACTAGATTCACTGATGATCAGAGTTCATTATGACACAACTTTTTTTGAGTATTAGGTTATTGTTTAAAACCATCTGTTGAAAAAAGAAAATGCAACGGATGGGTGGAGAGCAAACAGAGGGATGTTTAATGTTATCTAAACAAATATTCGTTATTGTCATATCTTAGTCATTTATCAATTTCAGAAGACAAACTATCAGTTTTAATGTGTGAACCTGGCTCAGAGTTCAAACAAAATGAGAGCAATACACTTAAACACAGAATTGATTATGAATATAAAGACAAAGGCTAATTACCTAATTGTTTATGAGTGAGTTAGTCTGCAGAATCTGTAGTGGATGTGTGTAAAGCAGTGGTTTTCAAAGTGGGGTCCAGGGGACCCTCATGGTTTCTTGAGGGGGTTCTAAATGTCCCCTTACATTTCTGTAACTCCCGAGAGTGTACAAAATGAAACCAAATGAACCCCTAATGGTCCATTTGTACACTCTCAGAGATATGGGGGTCATTGAAATTAAAATGTCTTAGAAGTAAGGAGTTGGATGATGGATGCAAACCAAAAGACAAACAAGCCGAGGGGAGAATGAGAGACTACAAAAGTAATGAAGACTGCTGTCACTATGCGAGTCAGGAGGGAGTGCAGGACAGAAAGACCAAGGCAGACTAGTTCAGATACAAGGAGTTTTCTTTTTTTTATTATGACAAAAACCAGGGAACACAAGGAGCATGAGAAGGACTAGGAAGGCACTTGCAAGTTTCACTTGTAAAAGCACAAGAAGATAGCCTACATACACCGAATCAAGGAGACTAGATCAAACACTAAGATACTCACAGACAACTACATACAACAAACAGACTGGCAGTGAAGGGCAAACAGGAACACATTGGAGACACAGGTGCATATGTATAGACAATCAACACACGATTGGCTAGGGCTAAACAAGACACAGGTGAACAACATTTGCAAATGACAGGGTGAGACAAGACAGGTAGCAGCAAACAGGAAACTCAGACATCACTACAAAACAAAAGGTACACAAGTGTAAATTAAAACTAGAACTAAGAAGATATATTTCTAAAATATGTAAAGAAACACAACTGTATTGTAAAACACCGAGTATAACTAAGAAACAAGGAACACAACAAGAAAACACGACAGTTATTGTTAAAAAACAGATCTGTTGGAACATTTTTCTCTGCACCCAGATTTACTCTTTCGTTGAGAGCAAACAGAGGGATGTTTAATGTCATCAAAATACAAATCCGTTATTGTCATATCTTATAGTCATTAAATAGAGTTGCATCTTCCATATCAGTGTGGCTCAGGAGATATACCAGGGATTCATAAGCTGAAGGTTTAGGCTTTGAAATGCCTTAATATGATTTTTCACTCTCAATCCAAAATCAAAGAGGTTGGTTAAGTATTGCATTCTTACGTGAGTTTTCCATGTTAGTGTGGCTCGAGGTATTATTCAGGGTTTTATAAATAAATGGTTCAGGGATCAAACCTCATGAAGAACATTATCATCACTCTATCTAAATTCTAAAAGATGGGTTAAATATTACATTCTCGGTTGCATCTTCAATGCCAGTGTGGCTCAAACGTTAAATCAGTGGTTTATAAACAGAAAGTTTAAGGGCCAAAACTCCAGAAGAAAAAAAATCACTCTCCGTCTAAATTCTCAAAGGTGGGTGAAGTAATACATTCTCTATTGCATCTTCCTTGCCAGCTAGCATGTGAGATAAATCAGTGATTTATAAACCCCGTTGGTTGAAGGTTCAAAACTCCTAAAGAACTTTTTCACTCTCCATCTAAATTCTAAAAGGTGGGTTAAGTATCACATTCTTAGTTAATTATTACATTCTCAATTCCATCTTCCATGCTAGCATGGCATGTGAGTCAGGAGTACAAACCATGGCTCAAATGATGAATCAAGGGTTTATAAACAGAAAGTTTAAGGACCAACACTCCAGAAGGAAAAAATTCACTCTGCGTCTAAATTCTCAAAGGTGGGTGAAGTATTACATTCTCAGTTAATCATTACATTCTCAATTGCATGTTGCATGCTAGCATGGCACATGAGTCAGGAGTACAAACCATGGCTCAAATGATAAATTAGGGGTTCATAATCTGAATATTCTGGGTTCAAAACTCCCAAAGAACATTTTTCACTTTCCATCTCAATTGTGAAAGGTGAGTTACCCACTACATTCCCTATTATATCTCCTATGTCTCCGTGGCTCAATAGGTGAATCAGGGGTTTATAATCCAAAGGTTCTGGGTTCAAAGCTCCCAAAGAGCATTTTTCACCTTCCATCTAAATTGTGAATGGTAAGTTAACTATTACATTCCCGATAGCTTCTTCCATGCTAGCATGGCTCAAATGATAAATCAGGGGTTCATGATCTAAAGGTTCTAAGTTCAAAGCTCCCAAAGAGCATTTTTCACTTTCCATCTAAATTGTGAATGGTGAGTTAACTATTACATTCCCGATTGGTTCTTCCATGCTAGCATGGCTCAAATGATAAATCAGGGGTTCATGATCCAGGGGTTCTAGGTTCAAAGCTCCCCAAGAGCATTTTTCACTTTCCATCTAAATTGTAAAAGGTGAATTAACTATTACATTCCCGATTACATCTCCTATGCCAGCGTGGCTCAATAGGTGAATCAGGGGTTTAAAAACCAAAGGTTCAGGGTTCAAAGCTCCACTAATACAAAAGACCAACTCCAACAACTAATACAAAATATCTCAAACAAACAACAATCAATACGAAACTTCAAAGTGCCTCAATAAAAAAACATAAAACAGTGCTAAAAAAAATAACAAATAAGACAGCCATAATACTAATAATGTCAATGACATACAACAAAAATTGCTTTGCTTAGTATTTACATATTTATTAAGCTCCTCCCACTGGAGGTGGGCTTTACCCATGCTCCTCCCCCTCCTACCGGAGCTAAAAGAGGGCGTGAGGAGGGAGGCGGGGGGCGGATTCCACGCTCCTCGCCTTAAAAAGAGCAAAGATAGAGATTTACCACGACCAAGATTCAAACCCCCAACCTTCCACCTGCGAGGCCTCTCCTTTTCTCTTGCGCCACCAGCCTTTTCACACTAATTAGAAACTTGAGGTAATATTTGAAGTTTAAGGCAGAGGTGGCAGGTCAAAAGTTGAAAGTCTACAGAAAACACCTCTCCCCCTGACAGAATGACTGATTCTACTAGATTCACTGATGATCAGAGTTCATTATGACACAACTTTTTTTGAGTATTAGGTTATTGTTTAAAACCATCTGTTGAAAAAAGAAAATGCAACGGATGGGTGGAGAGCAAACAGAGGGATGTTTAATGTTATCTAAACAAATATTCGTTATTGTCATATCTTAAAGTCATTTATCAATTTCAGAAGACAAACTATCAGTTTTAATGTGTGAACCTGGCTCAGAGTTCAAACAAAATG
Organism: Gymnoscopelus braueri; assembly: GCF_963280865.1. Taxonomy (NCBI): domain Eukaryota; kingdom Metazoa; phylum Chordata; class Actinopteri; order Myctophiformes; family Myctophidae; genus Gymnoscopelus; species Gymnoscopelus braueri. The sequence continues at coordinate 18,202,598 of NC_137613.1, forward strand.
AGAGCAATACACTTAAACACAGAATTGATTATGAATATAAAGACAAAGGCTAATTAACTAATTGTTTATGAGTGAGTTAGTCTGCAGAATCTGTAGTGGATGTGTGTAAAGCAGTGGTTTTCAAAGTGGGGTCCAGGGGACCCTCATGGTTTCTTGAGGGGGTTCTAAATGTCCCCTTACATTTCTGTAACTCCCGAGAGTGTACAAAATGAAACCAAATGAACCCCTAATGGTCCATTTGTACACTCTCAGAGATATGGGGGTCATTGAAATTAAAATGTCTTAGAAGTAAGGAGTTGGATGATGGATGCAAACCAAAAGACAAACAAGCCGAGGGGAGAATGAGAGACTACAAAAGTAATGAAGACTGCTGTCACTATGCGAGTCAGGAGGGAGTGCAGGACAGAAAGACCAAGGCAGACTAGTTCAGATACAAGGAGTTTTCTTTTTTTTATTATGACAAAAACCAGGGAACACAAGGAGCATGAGAAGGACTAGGAAGGCACTTGCAAGTTTCACTTGTAAAAGCACAAGAAGATAGCCTACATACACCGAATCAAGGAGACAAGATCAAACACTAAGATACTCACAGACAACTACATACAACAAACAGACTGGCAGTGAAGGGCAAACAGGAACACATTGGAGACACAGGTGCATATGTATAGACAATCAACACACGATTGGCTAGGGCTAAACAAGACACAGGTGAACAACATTTGCAAATGACAGGGTGAGACAAGACAGGTAGCAGCAAACAGGAAACTCAGACATCACTACAAAACAAAAGGTACACAAGTGTAAATTAAAACTAGAACTAAGAAGATATATTTCTAAAATATGTAAAGAAACACAACTGTATTGTAAAACACCGAGTATAACTAAGAAACAAGGAACACAACAAGAAAACACGACAGTTATTGTTAAAAAACAGATCTGTTGGAACATTTTTCTCTGCACCCAGATTTACTCTTTCGTTGAGAGCAAACAGAGGGATGTTTAATGTCATCAAAATACAAATCCGTTATTGTCATATCTTATAGTCATTAAATAGAGTTGCATCTTCCATATCAGTGTGGCTCAGGAGATATACCAGGGATTCATAAGCTGAAGGTTTAGGCTTTGAAATGCCTTAATATGATTTTTCACTCTCAATCCAAAATCAAAGAGGTTGGTTAAGTATTGCATTCTTACGTGAGTTTTCCATGTTAGTGTGGCTCGAGGTATTATTCAGGGTTTTATAAATAAATGGTTCAGGGATCAAACCTCATGAAGAACATTATCATCACTCTATCTAAATTCTAAAAGATGGGTTAAATATTACATTCTCGGTTGCATCTTCAATGCCAGTGTGGCTCAAACGTTAAATCAGTGGTTTATAAACAGAAAGTTTAAGGGCCAAAACTCCAGAAGAAAAAAAATCACTCTCCGTCTAAATTCTCAAAGGTGGGTGAAGTAATACATTCTCTATTGCATCTTCCATGCCAGCTAGCATGTGAGATAAATCAGTGATTTATAAACCCCGTTGGTTGAAGGTTCAAAACTCCTAAAGAACTTTTTCACTCTCCATCTAAATTCTAAAAGGTGGGTTAAGTATCACATTCTTAGTTAATTATTACATTCTCAATTCCATCTTCCATGCTAGCATGGCATGTGAGTCAGGAGTACAAACCATGGCTCAAATGATGAATCAAGGGTTTATAAACAGAAAGTTTAAGGACCAACACTCCAGAAGGAAAAAATTCACTCTGCGTCTAAATTCTCAAAGGTGGGTGAAGTATTACATTCTCAGTTAATCATTACATTCTCAATTGCATGTTGCATGCTAGCATGGCACATGAGTCAGGAGTACAAACCATGGCTCAAATGATAAATTAGGGGTTCATAATCTGAATATTCTGGGTTCAAAACTCCCAAAGAACATTTTTCACTTTCCATCTCAATTGTGAAAGGTGAGTTACCCACTACATTCCCTATTATATCTCCTATGTCTCCGTGGCTCAATAGGTGAATCAGGGGTTTATAATCCAAAGGTTCTGGGTTCAAAGCTCCCAAAGAGCATTTTTCACCTTCCATCTAAATTGTGAATGGTAAGTTAACTATTACATTCCCGATAGCTTCTTCCATGCTAGCATGGCTCAAATGATAAATCAGGGGTTCATGATCTAAAGGTTCTAAGTTCAAAGCTCCCAAAGAGCATTTTTCACTTTCCATCTAAATTGTGAATGGTGAGTTAACTATTACATTCCCGATTGGTTCTTCCATGCTAGCATGGCTCAAATGATAAATCAGGGGTTCATGATCCAGGGGTTCTAGGTTCAAAGCTCCCCAAGAGCATTTTTCACTTTCCATCTAAATTGTAAAAGGTGAGTTAACTATTACATTCCCGATTACATCTCCTATGCCAGCGTGGCTCAATAGGTGAATCAGGGGTTTATAAACCAAAGGTTCAGGGTTCAAAGCTCCACTAATACAAAAGACCAACTCCAACAACTAATACAAAATATCTCAAACAAACAAAACAACAATCAATACAAAACTTCAAAGTGCCTCAATAAAAAAACATAAAACAGTGCTAAAAAAAATAACAAATAAGACAGCCATAATACTAATAATGTCAATGACATACAACAAAAATTGCTTTGCTTAGTATTTACATATTTATTAAGCTCCTCCCACTGGAGGTGGGCTTTACCCATGCTCCTCCCCCTCCTACCGGAGCTAAAAGGGGGCGTGAGGAGGGAGGCGGGCTTATTCCACGCTCCTCGCCTTAAAAAGAGCAAAGATAGAGATTTACCACGACCAAGATTCAAACCCCCAACCTTCCACCTGCGAGGCCTCTCCTTTTCTCTTGCGCCGCCAAGCTTTTCACACTAATTAGAAACTCGAGGTAATATTTGAAGTTTAAGGGAGAGGTGGCAGGTCAAAAGTTGAAAGTCTACAGCAAACACCTCTCCCCCCTGACAGAATGACTGATTCTACTAGATTCACTGATGATCAGGGTTCATTAGGACACAACCTTTTTTGAGTTTTAGGTTATTGTTAAAAACCATCTGTTGAAAAAAACAAAATGCAATGGATGGGTGGAGAGCAAACAGATGGATGTTTAATGTTATCAAAACACATATTCGTTATTGTCATATCTTAGTCATTTATCAATTTCAGAAGACCAAAACTATCAGTTCTAATGCGGAACCTGGCTCAGAGTTCAAACAAAATGAGACTAATACACTTAAACACAGAATTGATTATGAATATAAAGACAAAGGCCAATTAACTAATTGTTTATGAGTGAGTTAGTCTGCAGAATCTGTAGTGGATGTGTGTAAAGCAGTGGTTTTCAAAGTGGGGTCCAGGGGACCCTCATGGTTTCTTGAGGGGGTTCTAAATGTCCCCTTACATTTCTGTAACTCCCGAGTGTACAAAATGGAACCAAATGGACCCCTAATGGTCCATTTGTACACTCTCAGAGATATGGGGGTCATTGAAATTAAAACATCTTAGACGTAAGGAGTTGGATGATGGATGCAAACCAAAAGACAAACAAGCCGAGGGGAGAATGAGAGACTCCAAATGTAATGAAGACTGCTGTCACTATGCGAGTCAGGAGGGAGTGCAGGACAGAAAGACCAAGGCAGACTAGTTCAGATACAAGGAGTTTTCTTTTTTTTTATTATGACAAAAACCAGGGAACACAAGGAGCACGAGAAGGACTAGGAAGGCACTTGCAAGTTTCACTTGTAAAAGCACAAGAAGATAGCCTACATACACCGAATCAAGGAGACTAGATCAAACACTAAGATACTCACAGACAACTACATACAACAACCAGACTGGCAGTGACGGGCAAACAGGAACACATTGGAGACACAGGTGCATATGTATGGACAATCAACACACGATTGGCTAGGGCTAAACAAGACACAGGTGAACAACATTTGCAAATGACAGGGTGAGACAAGACAGGTAGCAGCAAACAGGAAACACTCAGACATCACTACAAAACAAAAGGTACACAAGTGTAAATTAAAACTAAACGATATATTTCTAAAATATGTAAAGAAACACAACTGTATTGTAAAACACCAAGTATAACTAAGAAACAAGGAACACAACAAGAAAACACAAGAGTTATTGTTAAAAAACAGATCTGTTGGTTTTTCTCTGCACCCAGATTTACTCTTTCATTGAGAGCAAACAGAGGGATGTTTAATGTCATCAAAATACAAATCCGTTATTGTCATATCTTATAGTCATTAAATAGAGTTGCATCTTCCATATCAGCCATATCAGTGTGGCTCAGGAGATATACCAGGGATTTATAAGCTGAAGGTTTAGGCTTTGAAACGCCTTAATATGATTTTTCACTCTCAATCTAAAATCGAAGAGGTTGGTTAAGTATTATACTTAAAGTTTACTACTCGATCCGAGTATACTTATATACTTAAAGTATACGACTCGATCCGAGTATACTTAAAGTATACTTAAAGTTTACTACTCGAACCGAGTATACATATATACTTAAAAAAAAATATAATCCACTCCCAACGTTTTGTCGGCATAGGTCCAAAGTTCATGTGTAAAACGTTTCGTGCAATTACTCAAAAATCCCTGGAGGAGATGGGTTTTAACTGTTTTTCATATATTTCAAAATGGTGGGAGATCTAAAGGTCAGAGGTCAAAAGTCAGAGTATGAAAGTTGTTCATCAAGAGTAGACGCATGTGTGTATTTAAGTTTTATTGCTGTAGGTCAAACAGGGCATGAGTTGTACCTGTTCAAAGTTGGCATTTTCAATTGAGTGCTATAGCGCCACCTTTTGACGAATGATTGTGAGATTTATTTCTTGATCGTTTTTCATGACCATCTATCATATGGCAGAGTTTCGTAAAAAGCGTATGCACGGTTCAGCCAGAACTGGCAAAAACGGCAGAAGAAGAAGAAGAAACAGAATAATGCCAATATCAAAACGGAGCCATGCTAGCAGCCTGGCCCCATAATAACTGAACAAACACTGAACTGATCAATACAACTGCACTCAAAGGGGACTGAACTAACTGGTTCATGAGGTGGCCATCTATATAGGGACGGGTCAGACCACTGTTAACACAAAGGGGGAAAAGATAAAGACTACCATTCAAACACACACTAATAACCCCTGCTCCTCCACATGGTGCAGAGAGACTATGGTGCAGTCCAATTGTCCACATTAGCTGCAGATCTGGAGCAGCTGATACCCATTCCTTTGTCCAGCCCATCATCTCCATTTCTGTAAGCAGCTTCCCACAGAAACTCAAAGAAAACTCAGTCAACTCAAATGCAAATAAACTGTTATTTCAAATATACAACTGAAAATAAACAATAAACCAAAAGGAAATCACCATACAATATAGGCTGTCTCAATGTGTGGCTGATGAGTCAGCCATCACAATCAAATACAAATAAAAACATGTGAACAATTTTTTGTTAAACTCATTTTTGCATCAACTCCTCCAAGGAACAGTGAACAGCCCATGTGATGTAGTTGGCAGGATTTTACTGAAGAAAAGATGAGAATGAACAACAATTAGACAAGCATACTCTAAATTAATTAAATAAAAGATACATATTTAGTCCTACAGGAAACAAGTTAAATATACATTATATTCTCTTACAGGGGTAGCATGTAAATCGATGGGTAAGCACACTGCATTTCAGAAACGTGAAAGGCAGAAACCTCCATATATATACTTTTTAAAAAGAATTAACGTCCTACTTCATCATACAAGAGTGTTGCAAAAAATGAGTGAAAATAGCCGATCTACAAGCGAGGGGAAAAGATATACACAGGACAACACAGAAAAATACATAATATGACCCTATAGGGTCAACAGACACTTTTACCTGGGCTGCTCTTCATAGGAGCATATAGCACCCGTCTCTGTTGGGTGGAAACCTCATATGTCCAAAACTGTTACTTTTCAGGAATAACAGCAAAAGTAGCAGATCCACAAGCTCAAAACGCGTCGCTTCACGCCGCGTTTCGAGCTTGTGGATCGACTGCTTTTATGTGACGTTGTAGTATGATCAAGTACGGCGTTAATTTACAACAAAAAAACAACACCAAAAGTTAGAATATGGAGATGGGAGGTTTCTGCCCGACAGCAACAATATGGTTGTACTGGGCAGCTCAGTGCAGTGTGTGTGTGTTACTGTGTGGAACTGTATGAATGTTAAGCAGCAGGGAGGATTACTGGAGAATAACAGTACATCTCGACTGTCGAAGACACAGGGGGTGATGACATGTGACACGGGTTATAAACGCACACAGACAGACAGTATACAACGGGTTCGCTGTCAAAGATTCAGCCAGGGATGAAAGGGGACGTGTGTTCTCAGCTCAACTCGCCTACAGTACAATAGATTAGTGAAATAGGGCTGGCGGAGCTAAATGGACAAAATCTAATATCACAATATTTTTGCGAAAATAGCAGATCTACAAGCTCACAACGTGACACATTGTGAACTTGTAGATCAGTTGTTCTTATTACATTATAATATTAAAGTATAACATAAGCTGGGAAAATACGATATGTCATATCATGATAACCATAATCCCAGATCTAGTCTCATATACAAGTAAGACGCGCGAACGCTGGAAGCGAACGCAGCTCGAAAATATTGTGTATTTACGGACTTGTGTGTGTGTGTGTGTGTGTGTGTGTGTGTGTGTGTGTGTGTGTGTGTGTGTGTGTGTGTGTGTGTGTGTGTTTTGACTGTAGCTGCACTCTGGCGCACTCTGTCGGCCGCACCCAGGCAGTGCACTGCACACAGACAGACGGACACACTCACAAGCCGAGCAGAGTTTCATAGTAGGCTCCACTTGGGCGGAGGCGCGGCTTCGCCGCGCCTCCTTCCGCGTTCGCAACCAGCTCTAAAGTAAAGGATATCACATAAAATTCAACTTTTGCTCAAGTGCTTTTTTTCTAAATTACCAACCCAGTTCTTCAGTTTATTCATCCGACTGCATTTATTTTTCTCATAATACAACAGCTCATCAAAACCTTGACATTTTGATTGAATTTCTCATAACCCCTATTGCAGGTCCAACTTAATCTGACCCAGTACTTTCAGTCTGCTTATTATAAGCGACTTTGGGCTTGTTTTCCTATAAGGTCGCTTGTAAATATTGGCAGTTGCGGGTTACAGTTTTTTTTTGGGCTTGTTTCTAAAGTGTGGTTGCTTATTTGGGCTTGCTTCCTAATGTTGTTTAAATTGTTTGGCCCCCATCTGAAAATATTTGATGCCAGGGACCCAGCATCTCTCGCAAGATCTGGCAACACTGAGAGTACTTTATCTAGAGGTAGGAACGTTGTGCATTAGTAGCCTGGAAGCAGAGGACCCTTAAATTGGATGACTCATCTCAATAAAGCCCCACCGGTGCAAATCAGCTGGTTGCAAATTCTATATATGAAGCCATAACAATCACTGGCAGCGACGCAGTTAGCAAATAAGTGATCAATTATTGCACTTTTGGAGGACTAATACTAATGAGTACATTAAGACACTGAATTCACCATAAAAGTTGCAAGTCACCCTCTATCACTTGCTGCTGGTGCCGCAAACCATGCAACGTTTAACCATCTGAACGGAGTAGAAATCAATAACCAAACGATTCACACTGTCATTTCAGAAAGTGATATTAATGCAGCAAAACAGTACAGGACAAGCATTATATCTCCATTAATAAATCAGCTCGCAGGGTGATTTGGTTCAGCCTGTGTGCTTTTGTGCCCGTGTGCTTTTGTGGGAGAAAACTACCAGCCAGCCAGTTATCTTTGTTGTTTTTTGTTGCGTGTGTTACATTATTACTGTTGTATTTTATTAGATACCCCATCAAAACAAAAAAGATGATTGTTTTTTGATAGGCCATCGGCCTTCCCTATTTTCTAAATATCGGCATTGGCCACAGAAAAATCATAATCGGTCGATCACTAATACTGACAGGATACCGATATGATATTGACAGCCATGTACGTTACTCAATAAATGTATAAAATTATACTTAAGTACAGTACTCAAGTACATGTACTTTGTTACTGTCAACCACTGTGCTAATCAGCAGATTGTGTGAAGCTTTGGCGTTTAAACCACATACAGAGCTGGCAGGTTCCAGATTGTGCAACAATCCCGTGATGCAACAGTGAGTCTCTGCAGTAAATTAACATCCAATCATGACACAAAACGGAGGCGTGAAAAGATTATTACACAATGGCGAGTTGCGTAAGTCTTTTCCGAGAATTATGGCCTCCTTGACAACTTTAGCATGTCAAGCGGGTCAGAGAGTTTTATCTTCCAATTACCAGGAAACTAAATGAAATGGTGTGTGTGTGTCAGCCCTGGTGGGCCTGGTGCCCTCATTTACCAGATGAACCTACAACAGAAAACTGAGTGTACAGGGCATAGCAGTGGTGGACATTTTGTGGTGCCACCGATAGAAAACCCATTCATTTTTTCCAAAGCCAAAGAGTTTTTTTTTGTTTTATGGTCACGATTCACCAGGAGCCTGGATTCCAGGCTTAAAATTATCTATATAAATATTTTTTGAAATCTCTATGGGACACATGAATGGGGTTTCTATCTGTGGCACCACAAAATGGCCACCACTGCTATGCCCTATAGATCAATATGAGTGTAGGCGCTACGATCAAATCTTACGTCAAGTCTCAACTTGTGTGGAGTCAGCATGGACTTGCTGCGCCTAGTAAATCTGGCTGAGTCAGAGAATTGTTATTAGATCATATATTCTGAC
>NC_137613.1:18216386-18251386 GCF_963280865.1 Gymnoscopelus braueri
GTGATTGCCGTCTTTGGGGTGTCTCCAATCGGGGAACGGCTCACAGGTCTCCAAGCAAATGCTGTAGCATTCACTACGCTGATGGCTCGCAGGCTGATATTTAGACAGTGGAAATCGGAGAAACCTCCCTCATTCCAACAGTGGGTCAAAGAGGCACTCTCTATGATACCTTTGGAGAAATTGAGATATAATCGTAGTGGCTCCAAGGATAGATACATTAAGACCTGGACCCCTTTTATAGAGTTTGTTGAAAACAGACCTTTCACTTGAATACATACTCCCTTATATAATTGACAACACTCAACAAATCTGACTCTGACGGCCTCTGGCTGGAGGCCTACAGTATGTAGACGGTTGGATACGAAATATATATTTTCTCATCTTTATTTTTATTAATTGCTCTCAATAGTGGAACTGTTCCTAACTTGACCTGAAAGGAACAACGTATTCTGACAAAAGTTAAACTGTTTGGTTTGTCTGTCCGTTTGTTTGTCTGTCTTGTGTCTTTTTCTTTACTGTCAAGTGATTATTATTATTATTTATTCATTTTTTGTCTTGTCATTTGTCTTGTTATGACCTTGGTGGGAGGGTGGGGGATTGGGGAAATAAGATGTCGTACATAATGTAATGTGCTTGTATTTTCTATGCAATATATGGAAAAATAAAAACAAAGTGTTTAAAAAAATATATATATATGTGATCTAGCGCAAGGTCTATTGGCGCGCGTTTTTAGCTGTGGCGCACCCGGGATGGAGTGACATTTTTCTACTGTACCATTCATCCTAGGATATCATAACATCCTAGAAAAGGTAAGAAAACTGTGGTCCAAAATTCCCCTTTAAGTCTGATAATGATGTACCATGCATGTTCACATCATGTATACTTTAAGCCAATAGCCAAAAAACGCTCTCACAGAGATACATAGTTGCAAAAGGTAAAACAAGTATATATATAAATAAATAAATAATTTGCTTTTTACTGTAGCTCTGGGAATTTTGCCCAACAACTCATCCAGAACTTCACTAAGGGACTGAGCTTTATACACATGCCTCTTTACAGAGTCTGTGGATCTTAATGAGCTGATCCTCTTCTGTAGTAGTTAAAGGTGTCTTGATGAAAATAAATAAATAAATACATTAAATAAAATAAATGGAGAAAAAAAAAAGTAACGCATCAGAAGGACACTATCAGTCACCAGAGCCAGGTACGTGTGTCTTCAATGAGTCTAAAATGCTTTAATGTTGTTTGATGTTCAATAGGTTTATATGTAGGAGGGGGGGGTGTCTGATAAAATGAATATCAAATATCTAATTACTAAATCAAGCAACTTGAAAACTGTCTGGTGTGCACACATAAGTCATAGTAGACATTAAAATGACCCCAGAAGTGTTTGAAAGTGGAATGCCGCTTTAAGCTTTAAGTACTTTTGGAATTAAAGCACAAGCCTCCTCAAAATTAATTCCACTGTCTTTTCTCTGCAATAAAACAAAATAGAATAATGAAAAAAAAAAAAAACACGTGCTGTACATGGTCAGGGAACACATGCAATACCTTCATGGACCAGTTGAAAACCCCTGGCCCACGAAACAGAACGAGCACACAGGTACAGACATATTATTATTATTGGCTAGTGGGAGGTGAGTCAAGAGTCTGAATGGCTATTGAGGTATGTGGTCACAAGCGTGTTCTCTTGCATCTCGGTGTTCTGTACCTAACATCAGACAAAGCAATGGTTCTCAATCATTTTCATGGGAAGGACACCCAACTCGATATGATACCGACCATGATACTGACCATGTTTCTGACCATGATAATGACATGATACTGACCACGATAATGACATGATTCTGACCATGATACTGACCATGATAATGACATGATACTGACCATGATACTGATCATGATAATGACATGATACTGACCACGATAATGACATGATACTGACCATGATACTGACCATGATTCTGACCATGATAATGACATGATACTGACCATGATTCTGACCATGATACTAACCATGATACTACCATGATACTGACATGATACTGACATGACACTGTCGCTACCATGATACTAACATGATACTGACTTGATAGAAGTCAGATTCAAACCCAGGTCCGCACACTTGTGTGTTGTGTGTTTAAACTGGCTGAGCCAACATGCACATCTCATCAACCTTTTCAATCTTTCTATACACTATACTACTGTCATTAAAAGTAAGCAACACTATACTGTATTGCCATCAAGAAACACTGTGTGAATTTATGTCATATATATAAATAAAAGTGTCACTATAGACTGGGCAGGTGACATCAGATACAACAGAAACCGTTGCCTACATGGCCCCTGTAATGAAGTGTCTTCTATGGTGCCTTTATTTTAGCAGGTCTGGAAATGCAATACTAGTAGGTGAGTGAACCAACTGTTTCATGTACACACACTTTACACAATTATCTGTATTATTTCATTTCCATTTTTTGACACACACACACACACACACACACACACACACACACACACACACACACACACACACACACACACACACACACACACACACACACACACACACACACACACACACACACACACACACACACACACACACACACACACACACAGAGCAGTGATGAGAGCAGAGTATAACCTTGGAAAAGGCTGTGTTTTTATTGTAGTACAGCAGACATCAACAGGTTGTTTTGCTGACCTGGGGAAAATAGAGCTGGAATACATTTCAAATACGTGATTTCAAAAAACTAAAGAAAGTGTAGTGTTACCTCATCAGTACAAGAGATTAAACAACCACTTTTGACTCAGTCTAAAAGGTTGTCATGTGTTTTTTCAGGCTGGGACACAAACGAATGGACCCATGCACATTTTTAAAAACAACTTCTCAGGTCAAGGTGGGTATGGGGGTTGTTGTTCCATTTCCTGGACATAGTGTAAGAAATGCTGATGCGGGTGGGGGTTGATTCGATTGCACCGATTCGAGCATCTGAAGTATTTGAAAGGGTTTTCCAGCCTATTTCGAGCCCAGGACCGATTGTTTGATAGTAGTAGTAGTAGAAGAAGCAGGACCTCAGTATGTGTCAGGGCTGGCCTCAACGTCAAGTGTACAGTCGGCCTGTGTGTGTGTGTGTGTGTGTGTGTGTGTGTGTGTGTGTGTGTGTGTGTGTGTGTGTGTGTGTGTGTGTGTGTGTGTGTGTGTGTGTGTGTTGCATCTGGTTTCCCCAAAAAACACTGCCAAACCTCACTGTAAATCCTCATTTTTATACTTTGTTGTACGACAGAGCATTAATTAGGCAAGGCTCGTTTGGTTCACAGGGACACATGACGGGGGAAAAAAGACACTTCAACTGTTTGTGGCCTTGACTTAGTCGAAAGTCATTCAATTTGGTTCATCTACTTTCCCTCATTGTCTCAACTTGTTTGGCCACATGCACAAAATAACAGAATTAATTTGACTTGGACTGGCTATTGTCATGGTTGTCTAAGGAAAAACAACACATGGGGGTCTGACTGGTAAGCGCTCACACAGCTGTGAGATGATGCAATCTATACCGCAAAATGAGTCACAGCAATCTGAATATCAAGTTGCTGTTAACCACTTGAGCCCCATTTGAAAAAATAGCCCATCTACAACCTCACCGTGCTTCACACCGCGACAAGTGAGCTTGTACATCTGCTAATTTTGCCAGTTTTGAAAATTTCGGAAAATGGGTAATGTTTTTGCCTATAAAATGACATACTCAAAATGGGGACGCAGGGTTGAAAATGGTTGGGATTTTCTTTCTTTCTGTGCACAACTGGAATACAAATGCTTCCATTGCTGACGATTATTAATCAGTTGCCGTTTCAGTCTGCAGACTTTACTCCAGACAAGATGCATTACGTACTGTAATGTCTGTTGTGTTCTATCTTAGGCAAGACAAGACAAGAGCGATGTACACGGTACATCTTGCCTCGTATTCTTTTTTTTCCCCGCTTATGGCTCATTCGATCTATGCGATCCCTATTTGGGGAGTTTCTGGGAGCCCGGTCTATCTGCAGCCACCTGTGTAAATACAGTCTCTGTGCCAAAGACTAAGGGGGGAAATTCCAAAGGGGGAAACAGAGGGGGGATTGGCAACCATAGGCTTGTCACAGAGAGTACAATGTACCCCCACAATCCCTGTCAGCTGCACACAGAGCGTCCAAGACATTAGAACCACCTTCCGAATTCTGAGCTGTAAGCTGACTCAGTTCTAGAGCCCAGTCGATGCCAGATTTTTGGGACCGATGCTGGTCCGATTATCTATGTTTTGACTGATACTTTAACGTTTTATTTAATTACTTGAGCCCTATTTTTTTTTAAAATCTAAGATTGCTAATCTGGCTCGTCTTACTGTACCTACCTACACACCAAACTCCTGTGTTCATTTGACTCTGACAGCGTGAAAATGGACCCTTAACTGTGTATTTTCCCTCCCTTCTTCTCCATCTCCCATTCAACAACAAACTGACCTGGTAAAATCAATCACGGATCATAGGCCTCGCCTGGATTCACCTTGTCTGTGAATCCAGGCGGAAGCTATTCATGCGAGAGCAGGTGTCCCTGGTACTGGTGTATATAATCCGTTAGCTCCCCCACCATCACGCCAGTGAAATCTAAACACATCCAGGACAGTATTTGCTGTACTACTCTCTACTGGATGGACAAAGGTGGTGTTAAAGTGCTAAAATGCTTTTAGGGAAACCAGGTGCACTCTCTCTGGGTATGTTCAGATCTGGGTTTGATTCAAAAACACCAGGGTGAAAAGTGTGTAACTGAGACGGAAGGAAAGACTCTCGCACAGTGGCACAACCGGGTATAAGCAGCCCAAACGATGACCAGGTTATATTTTAGTTTGAGGAAGTCTGAAAAGGTATCATTCTTAAAGTAAAGTTCTCAATAACTTTTTCATTTTCAAGCCATTTTCCCAAAGGAAGTGCAAACTTCTTTCATTTCTCAAGTGGTGCTATTATATATTTTTTTATTGCCGCCATTACCCTACGTTGAATTGATTTACAACATCTTCTCCTAAAAGGTGCTTGAAAATTAAATTCTTATCATGTCACATTAGTGCCAGCTGGGGTAGGAAGCGGGCATTTCTTACTATCCTCTGTTACAAGCACAGGTGCAGTCGACAAATTTACTGACGCCAATTTATGAACTGGTTTTAAGTAGGGCTGGGTAATATATCATATTATATCGATATCGTGATACGAGACTATATATGTTGTGGGATTTTGTGTTTTAATCACTTATGCCTTATTTTATACTTTCACAAACGATCTACAAGCTCAAACAATGCATTGCGATGCGACACGTTGTGAGCTTGTAGATCTGCTATTTTTCACTATTTTTGAAAGGTTTTTAGAAATGTAAAAGAAAATTGATATCAGCACAATATGATACAGCATATCGATAGAGGTATTTGGACCAAAATATAGTGATCTTTGATTTTGTAGTTTTAACTTCCCTCCTCATAGTGCCAGTATGGTTGAGTCTTTCTTTCAGTCTTTTCTTTAAGTAAAACCAGTCAGCCATTACTGCATATTCTTAAATAATTCACTCTCGGGACATTCAAAGTTAGATGAATCTAAAGGAGCATTTGACATTCAGACATTCAATACAAACCATTCAACCTAAAAACAAGTCTCCGAAAGAGTTTTAAGCCTTGTGTGTGTCCACCAAGCACCTCTCTTCACAGGAGAGGACGTGCTGTGTTGCATGTTGCCGGCAGCGCCGAGAGCTTTAGCATGTTTTGAGCGCCCAGAGCACCAAGTAGTAGAAGTTGGTAAAAAATATTTTTAAGCTTTAGCAAAAAGAGCACCACGCTTCAAACTGGGGGTTTCAGCAGTCTCATAGCAACAAAAACAACCTGCGCTTTCTGCAAGCATCTGCTGAATGCTGTCTTTTTTTTTTTAAAGGATCAGTGGTCATAAAAAGGGCTTAAAAATCTTTCCAGAAATACTTTTTACAACAGCCTCATCTCAGTATATTTACCTGGTATTAACGTGTAGAAGAAAAAGTATTCAAAAACATGTAACAATCTCAACCTGCTACCGTACATTATAAAAAGAAAATGTACACATACAACTTCTTTTCCCATAGATTACACAGGTCAATACACTGGAACAAAGTACATTGTAATGCTTGATTTAAGCTCCATCATACCACACCGCGGCATCATGCGTCATAAAAAAGCCAGTCTCCGAGATCGACTAGTTGCGAGCTTGGAGACGGGCAATTTTCGCGGCGGGACGCCGTCTTATGACGAAGAATAAATCTGCCTTAAAGTGGACTTCTTTTCTGGACTGAATAACGTTCATTGAGGCCAACCCCAGTATGCATTTTAAAATACGGTATTTCAGATATATGTAGTCTTATCATCTTAAATCTGACCAGAACACTATAGCGGCAGAAGCGATACATAAAGAGCTCATAGTTTGTATTTTGTATTATGTTTTTTTACTATGTTTTTTTTTTCTTCTTTTTTTTCTTCTTTTTTTGTCGGAATGGAACTAGATTAGACTACACCTACCAAGCCAACATGTAGTAATGTACTGAATAAAAGGCTAGTTATCTTCTTTTATCATCATTATTATTACAGATGTGTATGTCTGTGTACAGGACGACAAAGAAATAATAAAATAAAAAAATCAAACAGAGAAAATGGAAATGGAGCGCAAGAGAGAGAGAGAGAGAGAGAGAGAGGGAAACAGAGAGAGAAAGAGATAGAGCGAGCTAAGGACAAAAAGTGAGAGACATAGATATAAGGTACATAGAAAGGTACAAAGAAAGATGGAGAGAAAGAAAGCAAAAGAGAGCAAAAGGAAAAGAAAGAGACAGAAAGACAGTTTGAGGGACAAAGTGAGATTAAGATTTGAATATGATTCAGGCAGCATGAT
Source organism: Gymnoscopelus braueri (assembly GCF_963280865.1). Lineage (NCBI taxonomy): Eukaryota > Metazoa > Chordata > Actinopteri > Myctophiformes > Myctophidae > Gymnoscopelus > Gymnoscopelus braueri. The sequence goes on from NC_137613.1 coordinate 18,223,320, forward strand.
TCTAGATTGTGTGTGTGTTGTTGTTGTTGTGTGTGTTTCTGTTTCCATCACTGTGTGTGTTTGTGTGTGTGGTCGTTACCATTTCAAACTGTCTGCCCTTCGCCAACCTTACGACAGTCTCACGTTTCATTTTCTTGTTTGTTGTTTTTTGTTGCGGTTGTGTGTTTTCTCTCTTGCTTTTGTTCCTTATTATTGAAAAGGACAGATCCACAACAGTTACTTGGTCATACAAGCATGTTCCAACAGAACAGGATTTGAGTGCAGATTGGCTTATGTTGCTGTTTTTTTTTGTTTTGTTTTTTTCTTTCAATTTTCTCCAAAAAGAAGAGTTCGGGACAGAGTGGCTACAATAAGAAGAAGAAGAATATTAATAATTATAATAATAATAGCACTTGACTTCACTTCAGCACAGTAAAAAAAAGTCAGATTGTTTTTTCTTTCTGATTTGACGTGAAGCAAAAGCCCCCCTTTCCTCTCGTCTCCTCTTGTCTCGTATCATTTCCTCTCGTCTCCTCTCCTCTCAGCAGGGAAGCAGCATGTGGAAGTCCAGTGCCCAAAGGGGGGAGAAAAGTGAGTGAAATATTGCCAACTGGTCGGTCCTTAATTGTAGTGGTTCCACTGTGTTACAGTACTTGTTTTTTTTTGTTTACCGTGGCACGCACGCGCATGCCACTGCTGCTGGCACCATAGTTTTTTTGTTTGCATTTTCTTAAAAACTTCGACCATCGAGAAAAACAAAATAAAACAAAAAAAAACACCCCAGACGGGGTTTCAGAACAAGAGTTGTGAGAGAGAGGAAAAAACAAAGGGGGCGACGTTGCTCCCATTTTTATAAAATGTAACAAAATTCTCCCCCCTCCCCCCTCCCCCGCCCCACTCCCCCCAAACATTGTACAAATCTGTAGCAATACAGAAAAAACAAAAACAAAAAAACAAACAAAACATACATAATCCTTATTTACAAGATGAAGAAGAACCCTTTTTTTGTCAAAAGTTTTTCGTTACAATGCAGCAGATCCCAGCTTTGGCACTCGGCGTTTGTTTTTTTTGTTTCTTTTAAATCACCAGATCGGTCGGTCGTTCGTTCGTTCCGTCGGTCGTTCTGTCGGTCAGTCGTGCGGTCGGAGTCGGTGCCGCAGAGCAGCCACACATTCAGTGCTCCGTTCTAAATAGCCTGATTTATACTTCGTCGTACCACGGTGTCGTTTGCACGAGGCATGGTGAAAGCTCGTAGGTTTCGGCTGTTCTCGCGAAGACCGACACGGTCATGCGACGGAGTGTAAATGAAGCATTCCTCCTCCTCTGTGCTACTCCTCAGCATCCCAGGTCATGCACAACATTATCTCTCTACCTGAGGCCCTATACCTACACAGGCAAAAAAAAAGTATCGCTGTTGTCGGACAGAAACCTCCTATCTCATTCTCCATATTCTAACTTTTTGTGTTTTTTTTCCGTAAATCAACGCCCTACTTGATCATACCACAGCGTCACACAAAAGTAGCAAAAGTAGCAGATCCACAAGCTGGAAACGTGGCGCGAAGGGACTCGTTTTGAGCTTGTCGACCTGCTACCGTTTTATAATTTGAATCCTGAAAAGTAACAGTTTTGGACATAGAGATGTTATGTTAATTTCAACTCTGTAAGCGTCAAATGTTTACACTTTCAGAGTTAACCAACCCTATAGCGCCCTGTTTCTGGGCATGTCTTAATACACGAACATTCAGAGAAAATTGGCAAATATTCGCCAAAAATAGCAGATTTTTTTTTTCGGCAAAGAGATTTGGTATTGAGGAAAGAAGGAGGCAGCCAAGTACAGACCCTGGAGGGACCCCGGTCAACTTTGTGTTTATGGAAACTTTGTGCCCCCCCCCCCCCCTTTTTTCACCACACTGTCAGAAATGTGATGTTGCCTTCCCCACAAAATAAAAGTCTTAAAGGGAAGGTTGAGGATTTCTTGCAGTCTATCCTATAGTAGTGAAGAATTGTTTTCCTTTAACCCATTCAATCCAGGAACGGCATCTGTGTCATTTTAGATTTGAGCTACAACCATTATTTTATACTTTGGCTATTCAAAAATAGCAGATATTTAAGAGAGACCATCAGCCCAGTGGACTACCTTCAGAAATGCTGCCTCTCAGACCTCCTTTGACAAGAGCAATGGCAGCACATACTACGTCCACTGGAACCACAGTTCAAACACACACAGCCACTGCAGCCAATCAGGCTAAGAAGCACATATTGACCAGTAGGGAGGCTTCGCCAGGAGCAAAAAAGGAAAAAGATAGGCTGTGCCAACTGTGCCCCAAACACAGAAAAAAGCTGGTAGACTGTCAACAGCAACTGGTCGCATGTCAACAAAAAAACAGACATCTACAAGAGGCACTGCGGAAGTTGACGGAGGAAAAGGCTAACTGGAAAGGACAACATTAAGAACCATATGTTTCTGGGCCATTGTTCTGTTAATGGACACAATGTGCATTGTCGACATCCTTGTTTTAAATATTATGAATGTGTTATTACCAACCATTGTGGAAAGATGTTATTTTCATTGTCATTTTTAAATTAATAAAGTCAATCGACCAATCGACCAATTTTTTAATAGCCAAAGAAATCTAAAATGACAGAGATGCGTTCCCGGATTGAATGGGTTAAGGACATTCGAAAGATTTGGGAACGGTTTCTGCCCGATCAGAGAGCCCCATTGACTTCCATTATGTAAATTAAAGTGAAATATTTAAAAACATAAAGATAAGTGGAGGTACTTCTGTGGCCTTCTGGTAGAGTGCACAAGACTAGTTGGTGCTGATGATCAGTCACCTACCTATAGTAACACCCACCTATAGAACAAACTAAACTCTCCTTCTACAGCACCGCAACCCAAGTGCGGAATGCCCTGACGGCCTGACCCCATCCCTTAAAAAATGCGGATCACTGGCTTCCTTTAAAAACAGGCCTGAAAATCCACCTTTCAGGAGGCCAAAGGGGGAGGTAATTATCACTTCTCCCAGAGGTGTTCTCCCCCCCGGCCTTTTTAAACACCATTTCTTTCCCCCTTTATTTCTAGTATGTACATATAGTATGTATGTACATATAGTTTTATATTTAAGATGATATTGTATTTTGGTGTAATTATTTTATGCTATGTTTATGAATTGAATATATAGGGCCTCAATGGAAACAAGTCCACTGGACTTTTTTGTGTTATCCTTTTAGACTAAGCGTTTGACTGTAATCGTGCCGTCTGTCTATATAAAATATTCAATCAATCAATCAATCCAGCGGTTTTCGAGATTAGCTCCAGAACCCAGACAGATACACAGACAGACCCTCTTATAGACGGCTAGACTCCTGCAGAGCCACGCCGTAATAAATACGGATTTAACATTAAATAATGTTTCCGGAAAATAGCTCCTCGTATCCAAGTAACATCTTTAGAGAACACTGGACACAGTTTCAATTTCACTGGGCTCTGCACAGTGTAGCTTTTTGGTAGCATGTGTTTTCCTAAAAATAGACTCACGCTGCCACGAAAATTGGGGAAAGAAAGTGCCTATTTGCAACTTGAGACTCAACGTGGCGATGGAGCATTTTTAATTCATTTCCACACGTCATGCTCCTCAATTCCTCAGCTGCGCTCCTAAACTTTTCAATTTAAGAGCCCATTTGGCTCCTCTGCTGTAAAGCCCCGTTTTGACTTCCTGTGATAGTCTCTCGCCCATCCATTTCGTACAACAGTCACATGTTAACCACTGAAACTCTGTATCATTGCTGTCGGGTGCACAGAACCGTTCCTTTTTTATTATTATTTTAAAAACATTTCAAAATAGAGAAAATAGCAGATCTACAGGTACACATTGATGCGAGGCGTTGTGTGCTTGTAGATCGGCTATTTTCACTACTTTTCTACGGAAAAACATAAGAAATGTGAAACTTGGAGATGTGGAGAAACAAGGTTTCTGCCTGACAACAGCGATATACGGTGTCCCCCAGAGGTCTACACTAGGTTCTCTCCTTTTGTTCCCCTCTACACGAAATCTCTTTGCCGATAATAGCCGATCTACAAGCTCCACGGCGAGCTTGTAGATAGGTTTTTTTCACTGAATGTTTTGCCTGTTTTGCTGAATGTTCGCCTATTGTGACATACCCAGAATAGGTATGGTAGGGATCCAGTGGTTAAAGAAGGGGTCGTTTTTTTGGAAGAGGGGTCATTTAAAAAAATAATAATAATCACATTATTGGCTCTGACATGACGGAGGAGAATTGTTGTGCATGATCCGGGATGCGACAATCACAAGATAAAAAAAAATAATCTTTTTTTCCCCCACGTTTAAAAATCTCTTTCCATCCATCCACAGTACTTTTTTTTTCTCCATTCCTCGTCGTTCTCGCTATTTGATTCTCTCCGTGTCTTCCTGGCTCCTGTGTGTGTGTAATTGACAGCAGTGATGGCGGTGACAACCTGTCTTCACACCTGCGAGGAAGAAAGACAGAAAGGCATTATTAACCCCCCCCACCACAAGAAAAAAAAAAAATTAAACGCTTTTTTTTTTTTTTTTACACCAGAGAAATGTCAGTTTCACAAAGGCTTGGATCATTTGCCTCCTAAAAAAAAAACCCAAAATGAAAGGGGGTGGGGTGGGGGGGGGGGATTAAAAAGCAATTGCACTGCCAGGAGCCAGTGTTCCTGGTACCCCGGGTGCTGCTGGGAACTAGGGCATATTGTGAAATACAGCGCTCTCATAGACAAGAGGCCAGGACTGGCTGGCGCGCTCCCTAATCCATGTTAAGAGGGAAATAGTAAAATTGTGCATTGTGTACTGTAGATGTGATTAAATGAGGCCTGCGGTTTGGGGGCGATTAGGAGGACAGTGCCATTGTGGCGTTAATGCACGCGGACGTGCTCGCTCACACACACTCACACTCTCTCACACTCACACTCACACACACACACACACACACACACACACACACACACACACACACACACGCACGTCAAAGACAGTTGCACCTGGAGGAAGGAAAACCATTTGCAAAAGGAATGCCACATGATCATGTCAGGCACACAGGGATATCTGGTTACATCTATTGTCTGTTGAGTCCGACCCTTGCACTCGTCAGCTACTAGGCTGCTTGTTATGTCGGCAATCGAGGAATGTAAGCCTTATTCTACTGTTCCAGTCACTGTAAGTTCACAGGGTACCGCGGGCTTCAAGGTGAGAGAGTACAAGGCGTTATTGAACTTTTCTGCATCGTGTAGATGTAATTAGATTAAAGTTCAGAGAACGGATCAATAATATCACATCGCCGCATCCTATTTTCCGACGACGTGGGGAGGCGAAACCTCACAAAAAATCCAATCCCACGAGCACACCCTCGGAATGCATATTGTTGCTTTACAAAAGTGGAGAGGTGCAGAGTTGAACAGTGTGTGGGAACCGTCTTTCCTTTCACATGAATTTGATCTCTGAGGTCTGGCAAATACTGGGTGAAGTTGGTGCGGCGGAGCCGAATCCTATTGGGGCCATTTCGATGCACACAGCTGGCTTTTATTTGAAAACCCACCAGAATGCGGTTTAACGCCTTGGCGTTTGCCTAACCTTGGTCACATTGTGAGCCGTGTGGTTCTGTTTATTTCCAGGGTGTCCCGACAACAAAACGGCAGCTGATTACACTAATTAGCAGACCCTTCAATCACGGGGTTGGGGGGCGGAGGGTACTAATTAGTGAAATCACCGGGTGTAGTTGTTTTTTGGTATAAAAACGTGCACGCCACAGTTTGGTGGCTTCCAAAAATTCACTGTTGAAATTAATTCACTGTGGTCTGATTTAATAAATAAAATAATAATATCATGAAACGTGCTTTCAACACATCGCAAAATCTCTAGACAAACGGAAGACGTGTGAGAATGTTAAAACTCCAATCACACTTAGGAGTCACTTACTGTAGGAGCGCAGCACAAACAAGCAGAATGCTATCGCGTAAAGGTGATGGCTTTCATGTAAAATAACTTCCACACTGGGGGGTCTGCTTCTATTTTCAGTCTCCAGTCACTCAAATGTCTTTTTCCAACTCAATTCTTGGAACTACATTTTGTTGCTAAGCAATATTTGCCAAAACCCACACAGCTACTCAACACAGTAGCTTCCTGGCTGGGATGAGATGGTGTCTGTTGCCCAGGCTGGCAACACTGGCTTAATGAGCATTCTGGAACATGGCTATGGCAGTGGCTTTATTCCAGTCTATTAATCTTAGTGTTAACTTGTGGAAAAGTACTGCAAGTACATGATAACACTTTGTGCAAGTGCGTAATAAACTACTCGAGCAGCGCATAATGTACTTACAGTACATGACCGCAACAGCAGAATGTAAGTATGGTACATCTATTAAAATAAATCCAGAAACCTCTCTCTCTCTGTGTGTGTGTGTGTGTGTGTGTGTGTGTGTGTGTGTGTGTGTGTGTGTGTGTGTGTGCGTGTGTGTGTGTGTGTGTGTGTGTGTCAGGCTTCCCTGATTGGCCAACCCGACTCATCGGCTTCCCTGATTGGCCACCCGACCCATCGGTTTCCCTGATTGTGGGTTGTGTGGGTGTTTATACTCCCTCTTATTGTGACTGACTTGACAGTGTGACTGAATTCTTGTTGTCCTAGTCTAGTCTTCTTTGTCTTGTCCTATGTTTTTCTCTTGTCCTTTCTTTTCCCTTTCTGTGTACTGCGCCCCGGGGCCAGTGCAATAATTGGATGGCGGGCGCACTACAAATCCTGAACCTGATTGGCCACCCCTGACCCATCGGCTTCACGGATTGGCCGCTGCGTTTGTGCCGCTGCACCAATATAAAAGTAGTGTGCACAATAGAACTCCATTCTTTTACAGAGCAATGCACACAATGTCTGTGAAGAAAGGGAATCTTACCGCGCCAAATGAAGGCAGGTCCCGTGCATCACAGGAGCAGCAAGCGTAAGAAAAGACACTGGAGCAACTCGGGAAGAGGCTCAAAGTTGTCTGAGTTGCTCCAGTGTCCTCTCGTTTGTACAAACTGTCCCCCATTTATGCCCGTGTACGTCATCAACATTGCGTACTATGACAACGGGAAATCTGACAACAAAGGGTGCTACATAAACGTGCGGGGCACGCATTCCCTGGTAAACCATCCCGGTCGCATGAATTCACATTATCATGTGTCTTCTGCAGACCGGTCTGGCCCCCAGCGCTGGGTGGGCGTTTTGCAGAAACCAAAAAGTGGAAGAGCCAATCAGCGTCTGCACTCAGTCTGTGAAATTAACCCATTAAGACCTGAGGCTGATTCTTCTAAATCAGTAGTTCTCAAACTTTTTAGTGCCAAGGACCCCCAAAATTATATGTATTTGGCCGCGGACCCCCCCATCTGAATTTTTTTTTGTTCCAGGGATCCCCAGAAGAGAAGATTTGTGTTAAAAAATTAACTTTTCAACATTTTTTTTACATAAAAAAAAAAAAATAGCAGATATACAGTACCAGCTCGCACAAGGCACGAAGTGTCGCGCTGTGAGCTTGTATATCTGCTATTTTTGAATAGCCAACGCTAAAATCTAAAATGACACAGACGCTTTTTTAAAACCGTTTCTGTACCATTTATCCAGTCAGCCTCCCAGAGGCGTCCTCGACCATCTTCTTCTCTCTCTCCAGAGCCAGCTCCCGTACTCTCCTCAAGTGTCCTCCGTCGTCCAGCCAGCTCCCGAACACCTCCCGGGGTCCTCCGACACCTCCGCTCTGTATTCCGTTCTTCAGCTCCCCTGCGTTCTGTGGTCTCAGCCTGGTAATAGCACACCCCGAGTCAAGGTTTGTCTGGGCCTTACAGAGGGCAAACTAGTGTGTTTCTTCAAATACTTATAATTCTAGTTTATGTGTATACGTGCCGTAATATCTTGTCTTTAGACAGGTTCCCAGTGACCAAATGACGCACTGAACCATCGGAACTCAAATTTTAAGGCAGCTTTTAAGTAAAAAACATTGGCCTCAGAACAGGATATCACAAACCCTGGTATACTCCGTTGTTAAAGCACTAGCTTTTCGATGTATTTAATAAATAAAAAATAAAAATAAAATACATAAACTAATTTGCATCTACCATAGCATGACCACTGTTTTGGGGTAAGTATTTGCTTGATGTCAAACTTCTGGGTTGAAATGTTCTCCGTGACAATTTCCTTGTGCAGTAATTATAATGTTCTATACGTGCTGACAAAGAAAAAGCAGCAGAACATGGTGCTGTACTTGACATCGCTGTCCTGTATACGTGCTGTTATGGCCCTGGCTGTGTGCACAAGCTTACAAAACAGCAGAACAATTACAACACATCACAGCGGTGCTTTTCAAAGACCTGCTGTATCTCACGGGAAGAATAAAAGGCTTCGTCAAATTATTTAGGTGATATTGTTATTCAAGGGTTATGGTCGTGTTATTTTGAGAGAGAGCTTTCTCAAAAGAAAATTACACTTAATAGGTTGCCATCAAGAAAACAGGGTAGATTGTACTCTGCAAAGCCTATCAAGCTGCCCTGCAAGGGGGCAGCTTGAAAATAAAAGGGTGCAAACAGAGAAATCTCTCTCTCTCTCTCTCTCTCTCTCTCTCACAGAGAAGCTGGTACCAATATTCTATTTCTTTGAGACACAGGAGAAGAGACACTTTTCTTATTCAAACAGATGGTGACAAATATGAAAGCAGAGAGAGAGGGGATGTAAAGTGCCTGAACACCTTCACTGGCACAAAATCAATACACTCTCGGGCATAGCTAGGCATTCTGCAGGACAGAAGCATCCACCTAATGGCTTACGGTATGCAAAATGTCTGACCTAATGATCCCAAAACCAATCAAAAGACACGACAGGGAAATACGTCTTAAAACATTTAAGATTTAAAGGGATACTTCACTTTCGGGCCGGGGACACATTTAAAAAAAATATTAAAAATAAATGAAAAAAGTTATGGAAAATTCATGGCCCCCTCACACATTAGTAGGACACTCTAATGCGTGAGGGGGCCATGAATTTTCCATAACTTTTTTCATTTATTTTTAATATTTTTTTTAAATGTGTCCCCGTCGGGAGAGTGAAGTATCCCTTTAACATTAAGATATAAATATGTGTCTTTAAAAGGACAATACCAGCATCTGTTCACAGATTTGGTCATGTATCATACGTAAACATAGACCATTTTCCCCGTTGATGGCTTTGTTTTTAGACTAGCGTTTGTTTACATTTTCTTCACGGACTGCTTTTGGCTAATGCTCACATTAAAATGCTTTAAAGTTCAAAATAACTTTGAAAAAAGTCCACAATTACAGTACATTACAGTAAAGTTAGTATGTTGGTTTACCTATCTCAACCATGTTTCTGCATATGTTTAGATGCCTGTCAGATTGTCAGACTATGCTGCACCGCAAGTCTATGATGGAAAACAATTGCGTACACGAGCTGAGAGCCCAACGTGAGATTTGAGCTTTAGCTACGCTCACGTCAAATTGACGACAGATTGATAAACGCAGAAAGTTGCGTCTGCACAAGTTTGATAAATGAGGGCCCTTATGCTTTGGAGAATGGTCGGTGTGGTGTTCTAATATGAACATTACTATACCTGCCGCTGAGCCAGTCATGTAGGTCCTGGTGCTGTTGAATGCTGAGGCTTTTGGGACGCAGTTCCGCTGCTAACCTGCCCAGATCACCCTCCAACATCTTACCACCGCCTCCTTCCTGGCAGCGTTGGATGATACTGGAGACATGTTCAGAAGAGCTTACTGACGCCCCCTGTCCACTGCCGTTCACTCCTCCGCCGGCAATGCCAGATGTTGCACTGTTCATCTTGTGAAACAGTTCTGTCCACTCGGGGGTGCTGCCTCTGAACCCCGTGCGGCTGTCAACGAACGAGCGGGCGAAGTCAACGCGTGGCAGACCCGCCCGGGCCTCCAGCTGGCTGAACTCCTCAGGAGAAGGCCACCTCGCTTGCGCAGAAACGTCCTTGAGGAGCGCTGGGGATCGGCAGTCTGCAGGCACTGAACAGGGAGAAGATGGGTTGGAGGGAACAGATGATGGCACGGTGAGAGGGGCGACGATAGGAAGGATGGGAGGCTGTGGCAGAAGAGGAGGGCTTTTGACATGGCCACTGCTCGGTTTGTGAATTCCATTCAGTTGTATGGCTTGGTGCAGTTGATGTTGATGCTGCAGTCGTTTCTCGACTACCGCAGTGCCACCGCCGTTGCCCATGCCAAAGCCCAGCCTCTTAGTGCCCATAGAGTTGAGCAGTGCCTGCTCAAGGTTGTCACGGAGTGCACGGCGCTCCTCGAACCAGCTCTCGATCTCCTGCCGCGACAGGCGTGTGGCAACCGCCAGGTTGTCGACGTCGATGTGCGTGGGGAAGCTCTTCCGCAGGAAGTTTTCTTCCAGGATCTTGAGCTGTTCTGCAGTCTTCCCCTTCATTCTCTCCAGCAGGGGGAACTGGGTGGGCACCGACAGTGACTTGTGCTGCTCAGCTCTGGGCGGTTCGCTGGCATACAGCTGTATGAATCCGTTGTTGTGGATGTGTGGGTTCTGCTCGTGTGACCATCTGGCCTCCACATGGGACACACCGTTGGCCTCGGACAGAGGAGTGGGTATCTTGTCTCCTCTGGGGTAGCAGACTCTCAGTTCCCCGCCTCCTTGCTGCTGCTCTTTCGATCTCGGTGAGGGAAAGCCTGGGGATTTGAGTGGGGTGCGAACTGACTGGATGATGGGGGGCCTCCGTATGTGTGGTGCAACCAGCGGGGGCGAGTTTGGTAGCTTCATATCGGGGGCTAATAACGCATGGGTAATGGGGTTTTTGTCTTTGGAGGTGATGTGCGAATGATGAGGAATTAGGTAGTTCTTGTACGGGGGTGCGATGATAGGCGGGGGTGCTAAGAAAGGCCGGTTTAATGACTGTTGAAATAGTATGGAGGGCAGAGACACCACCGGCCTGGTCTTGGAGTTGAAGGACGACGGAAGAGGAGCCGCCGCCGCCGCAAGCAGCTTCCCCGTGGACGACGGTGGCGGCATTAAAGGCACAGCAGCAAATGACCTCTTCGGCTCCGCCGGGACCGCAGGAAGCGCCACAGGTCTCTTCATCTCCATGGGAACCGGAGGCGGAGCCATCGGGAGGCGGTCTTTCAGCGGCGGAGGAGGCGGGGGAGGGGCCATGAGACCCTTGTCTTTCGGGTCCCCAGAGTGTGGCGCGACCGCCATGACGGGCCGCTTGGGTTCCGGGGCGAACATGGCCATCGCGTGCGCGGGCAGGGGCCGTTTGAGGGCGTGGCCCGGGACCGGGCCGACCCCCGCGGGGAAGGTCGTCGTCACGGTAACGGTGTTCAACCCGTTGGACATACTCGACGTCTTGATATGATTCGGGTGCTCGACCGTCGTGTGGACGACCGGCTGCAGAGAGGCTTTGGCGGACGACGGCCGCGACGCCGGACTGGCGCGCGCGGCGACGGTGAAGGTGTGGTGGGCCGGCGGAATGGAGCCGTTGAACATCTTCTTCCTGGCTTCCTCCACCTCCTCGGGTGACCACGTGATGCCTTGCTTTAGCCTCTGCGTGGTGAACCACACTTTGATCTGCTCCTCCGGGTGTTTGGACGCCGCGGTCAGCCAGGAGAGCTCGGCGTGCGTCGGGTAAGGGAACTTGCTGAAGGAAGTGATGAGCGTCAGGTTGTTGTCCAACGACGGGTTGTATTTGGTGGTGTTCAGGGGAACGGCAATTTTTGGTACGGAGTTGAAATTGGGCGGGCGCTGTAGGTGCGGGGTGACATGGGAAAGCCCTTGGAAGATTGTGGGTTCGGGGATGATCACCGTTCCGTTGATGTTCACCGCCGTGATTTGGTCCTTCTGCAGAAGGCTATCTAACTGGCTCTTCAGGCCGTTCCCCTGGTAGATTGACTGAATACTGTCGGGTGTTGTTACTGTCGCGGATAGGCAAGGGGGAAACGCGGCACCGCTGTCGTTGCTTTCGCCCCGCCCGTTTGTCAAATCGCATTCGACTGAATTGTCCATGCCTTCGATTGTCTGCTCTAAGATAGTCTGATTGTTCCTTTTCACCCTCTTGAACTTGAAGTTTGTTTCGCCCGGGTGCTGGCTCTCATTGTGCTCTGTGAGCGAGTCAAATTTCTTAGTGCTGAAGTTGCAGACGGCACACAGGTACAGTGGGTTGAGGATGACGCTGGGGTGAATCGAGTCCACGTGCTCCTTGAAGTTGTCCAGATTCTGTGTGGAAAAAGGGCAGTATTTGCACTCGTATTTCCTTTGCTGCCTCCTCGGGGTCGCTGCCTCATAATCGCCCCCCTCTCTCTCCTTTGCCTGTCCGCTTCCGTCATCCTCGAGCATCACAGCATCTTCCTCCTCTTCATTTGACAGTTCATTTCGTTCTGATGGCTCTGGTGGACTCTGGTTTTCAACCGGTCTTGAAAACGTCTCCTGCTCCGTTTTCTCTGGATTTTCTGGATGCTCCTGTGGCTCTTGTTTTTCACTCGTCGGGTTGCATGGTTCTGATGGGCCTCTCTCTGTAATGGCGCCAATGTCTACAGGAACATCCGATGGCATGTCCACGTCCATCGGCTCCTCCGGGTCGCTTTCCGGTTCGGGCAGGTCATGAACGACCCGGACCATGCAGGGCGTGGACGATTTCCTGCGACTGGACATGACGGCTGCTGCTGGTGGAGGTTACGTTGCTGGTTACCTTGATGATACTGCACTCGTCTGCTGGTGTTGGTGGCAGTGTTGAACAACGTCAACCTGGCTGTTTTAGGGCAGAAAAACAGGAAAAATAAACATGTTTTACTGTACATATTAGAAAGAACAAGGACTTCCATTTTGTGATTATAATTTCTCTATATTTCAACTTTTCCTAAATATTTGCTCTTTAAATGTCTGCACATACTGTAGTTACACTCCATCTGTAAATGTTTCTCATCTTTTTCCCCCTAGTGATACTTTAAAAGTTTTCAAGTTGGGCACAATAACTGCATTTGTTTGCCGCCAGCAGTACTTACTTGGTGCTTTCAATCATCTTTAAATTCATTTCCATAATGTATAACATTGGTTTATTTTATTACAGCGGCAAGAAGTCCCTTAACCGAGAAGTCTTGAATCTCTAGTCGTGAATCTATTTGGTGCATTGAATCGCCAGTGGGCGCAATTTGTTCTGTACGAGCTCAGAAAACTTTTAATTAATACAAAACTTGCATAATGTCACTTTAACTGCTGCTTTGACCCATTTAGACAATAAGTACAATCAAAACTCCCAGCAAAACGTGTTCTCACACTTTGATCACGTACGGCAGTGTGTATGGATGTGCTTTTTTTTCACAGAGAGATCATGCCAAATCATTTGCTTCAGAAATGCTATGCTTATTGATATGCTTTCCCTAGAGACAGAACAGAAACCCAATACATACTGAATGCTCTTCTGTACTGAGGGGACTGCAATGTGATAATGTGTATGCAACAATTATGCAAAAATATATACAGTACAATCATTTACTGTGTGAAGAGCGGTTGGTTCACTTGTGGACATCACTCACATGATCGTCTGAGTCCGTGTAATACAATATAATGTACACCGGATGACTAACGCTGCTTGTGTAAAAAAGCTTATTACACACATTATTATTAGCACTATCATTTCTTACTTTAGGCGAGTTCAATTATCTATGAATACGTTTCTTTCCCCAGCATCCATTAACCTTTAAACCAGCACTCTGCAGCAATGCATGGGGCCTGTCTAAAGCCTGATTTATACTGCGTAGTTGCATCTCTGCGTGACACAGACACAGCGCCTCTGTGACGCACGGTGAGCTTGTAAATCAGCCGTTTTCAACGAAGCATAAATTAGCCATTACTGCCGTCTTCTCGTCTTTAAGGTAATTCAAAATACTCTGGCTAATGAGGACAAGGCAGAGGGATAGGGAGAGAAGAATATCCAGTTTTTTATTATCTATGTATATATCTTCACTGTTTTATTTAACCTGTTTCTATCCCTTTCCCTTTGCTCTTACTCTACCTCTCTTCTCACGGAATACTACAAAATGATGGAGTGCGAACGAACGAAGAAAGAAAAAAAAAATCCGCCCACTTCATTACACCTGTAAACCTGTGATGTGTGAGTGACAAATAAAACCCATTCTCATTCCCAATACTGGGGAGAGAGCGAGAAAACGAAAGTGGCAAAGAAAAAAAAGTGTGAGAGAGAGAGAGAGAGAGAGAGAGAGAGAGAGAGAGGCCCCTTACTGGAGGTGATCAATGGAGGCGACGACGGCAGAGGTGGAGGTGAGGAGGAGGAGGGTGACGTTTGAGAACGTGGGCAGGGAGTCCGAGAGCGAGACGCAGGAGGAGGAGGAGGAGGAGGCGCGGGAGGAGTCTCCGGTGTGCGAGAGGAGGAGGAGGGGAGGACAGGCAGGGGGAGAGGAGGGAGAGGGAGAGGGAGAGGACCGGCTGGCGGTTCCGCTGCTGCTGCTCCTGGCCGGGTGCTGCTGCTCTGCGGTGGTGCAGCAGCAGTGGCGTCTCCCGCTCACTGGCAGCGTCAGCTCCCCACCTGGGCTTCATGGGAGGGCATCACACAGCACGGCAACACGGCACCAACGCAGCGGCAACGCACTTCAGACTGCTAGCCCAGACACAGCACCCACAACACACACACACACACACACACACACACACACACACACAGGGAGGATGGGAGGGGGGAAATTAACGTTAATACCCGCCATCCATAAAATAAAAAACTATATTAACCCATTAAGACCTGAGGCCGATTCTACAAATGCTTTCTTAAAATCAGTAGGTCTCACACTTTTTCGTGCCAAGGACCCCCCAAACATTTACCTGAGATTTCTCACAAGCTCGCAGTGAACTTGTATATCTGCTATTTTTGACCAATGCAAAAAAAAAAATCAAAAATAGTAAAATACTAATTAATAAATGTGAAATAGTTTCATTTGGTTTACTCAGTGTTTAGGGCAGTGTAGAAACAGACACAATATTATTTGTTAGAAAATTTTCTTTATATAAAAACAATCATTTAAGATTATAGTTGAGATATTTTTTTCCTTGTGAGACAGCAGCGCAGTGAAGAATGGCAGGAAAGAAAGGCTAGGAAGACAAATTGGCGTCCTGGAAAAAAGTACATGTTGAACGATGTGGAGAAAAAGGTAAATTGAGAGCGAGAGAGAGAGAGAGAGAGAGAGAGTTGCTGGTTTTCACTGAGCTACAGTCTTGTCATCCTGGGGAAGATGTGTAATAAAAGGAAAAATGCACATTGGACAAACAGAGAAAGACAATATTAAATATCGTTTGTGCCGTGCTGGAATATACCAGTCATTCCGGGAAGAGTAAGAGAGGAGAATCATTTAAATATTGTTTTGTATTTGCCGAAACACACTCTAGTTACCTGGAAACAGCAAGGTATGTGTATGAGAGAAACATATTGAACTCTTGCCTCCACAATGGGATGACTGGCATGTACTGTACCGTGCCCTTACAATATGACAGATGGCGCATAATGAAAAGCTAATTAATGGTACTTTTTAACGAGTAGTAGGAGTTTGTTTTACAAAAAAATCTTTTTTTACCAAAGCGGATCCTCTAATTTTGAGAGCTGGACTTCAGCTAATGATTAACCACGAGAAAAAAAACATTTAAGTCTGGCTTCCATAATGAGATGACTGACATGTACTGTCTGTGACACACACACACACACACACACACACACACACACACACACACACACACACACACACACACACACACACACACACACACACACACACACACACACACACACACACACACACACACACACACACACACACACACACACACACACACACACACACACACACACAGTATACATACTGTACACGGCATCTGACCAATCAGTGCCACTGAAGTGGCAAGGCAGGCTGAACTGCCACTGCAGGCTCGATGCTTAATTTATACCCCGTCGTATAACGATGGTGTCACTGTCACACGCCGAAAGTAGCCGATCTACAAGCTTACAACGCGTCACATCTCAACGTGTTTGTCAGCTTGCTGATCGGCCTGTTTTCGGTGAGCGACACCTCATTATCGATGACAAAGTATTCATGTCTGAATTCTAGAGCTGTGGCTGTGGAAATCAGCCGTATGTTATATATAATTGTCTCTGACGGGTGGAAACCTCATTCTTACAAAACTGTTACTTTTCAGGATTCAAATTCAAAAATAGCAAGAGCAGCAGATCTACAAGCTCACAACCGTCGCTTCGCTACTTTTTTTTTTTTGTTTATGATTTTTATTCAGCATTAGTTTCAGTATGTAGAGAATGTGGTTACAGGTACAATAAGACTCATGCCTTTTTCTTTTTTTTTCTTACGTACAGGAACAGACATTACAATACAATTCACATAGCGTTTAACACTCAGCTGGTTCAGAGTACAAGGCTGGTTCGGTTCGACACAACATTCAATTTTCCCCATACCCTCCCTCCCTCCCTCATGGGTCTTTAGTCACCACGTGGAAAAAAGAAAGAAAAAAATCAGCAAAGTCCACAACATGCTCTAGAGGGAAAAAAAAAAAAAGGAACATAACCTAAGAATGCTCCTTTCCCCTTTTTCTCTGCTACTTTTGATGCTTTTGTGTGACGCTGTAGTGTGATCAAGTAGGGCGTTAATTTACGAAGAGAAACAAAAAGTTAGAATATGGAGATAAGAGGTTTCTGCCCGACAGCAACGTTATATATTATACAAGGGAAAAACTTGGACGGCTAACACGACTGCTTCGTAAAGCGTGGTATCATTCTCGCCTGAGAAGACACTCGATATCACAGAATAGGATTTTTGTGATGAGTGATTACTGACGTCAACTACGTTGATTCATGCTCTAATACTGTTCCGGGTACATTTAAAAGCAACAAAGCACTGTTCAAATGCTAGTTTCTTGTCTTTGTGAAGTACAAAAGTATTGGCATCAAAATATACTTTAAGCACCAAAAGGTAAAAGTACTCATTATGCAGAATGTCCCGTTTCAAAAGGTATCGTACGTATAAAATGTATTAAAATATTTTTTAAATAGCAGATCTACAAGCTCACAATTTGTCAAAGTTTTAATAGGGCTGAAGTGGTTGATGTATGTTTAGTAACTAAATTAACTAAAGTAACTAAATTATTCAAATACATGTAGTGGAATATTTGCCTCTTGAGATGTAGTGGAGTAGAAGTAAAAGTACCTCAAAATTGTAATTAAGTACAGTACTTGAGTAAATGTATGTATATATATTATATATATATATATATATATATATATATATATATATATATATATATATATATATATGAAAACTAATTAATCTGAAACTAACTGGCATTCAGAGCGAACCCTCCCTTCTCAAAATAACTTTGGATGTAAGTGCCACACTGTTCCAGGGAGATCACATTAACTCTATCAAATGATAGTCCAAAGAAATAACAAAAACTATATATATATATATATATATATATATATATATATATATTTAACAACGAACCACCCAAGGCTGCAAACACCACCCTACCTGCTCTCCAAACCCCATTAAAAATACATTAAGCGTCTCTTTCAGAGATTCTGGAAACGACAACTTCACAGGATAATTAGCCCAGTAATCGTGTACTAAGAGAGACTCATTGATGTGATCTCTTGACAGCGATCAGCCACACAATGCAACCAGGACAGAGAGGCTGGGTGGTGTGTGTGTGTGTGTGTGTGTGTGTGTGTGTGTGTGTGTGTGTGTGTGTGTGTGTGTGTGTGTGTGTGTGTGTTGGGGGGGGATGAAATAGAAGTTAAGAAGGGCTAGATAAGGGGAGAGGGGGGGGGGCGGTACAAAGGGGTAAATAGAGAGAGGGTGGGAGAGAAAAAAAGAACGATTGATGAGAAAGGGGCGAGAGAGATGGCAGAGATAGAGACAGTGGGAGTGTGGGTGGGGTGGGGGGGAGGGGGGGAGTAGCAGAGACAGAGAGAAAGAGATTAAAAACTTCTAAACTGATGAAAGAGAGTCGGCACAAAGCAGAAGACATTTTAAATAGGCCATGGCCTGAGAGAGAGAGAGGGAGATAGAGAGAGAGAGACAGAGAGAGAGAGACAGAGTGTGCAAGAGAGAGACAGTGACAGTGTGTGTGTGTGTGTGTGTGTGTGTGTGTGTGTGTGTGTGTGTGTGTGTGTGTGTGTGTGTGTGTGTGTGTGTGTGAGACAGAGACAGAGAGAGAGAGAGAGAGAGAACAAGAGACGGCGAAAGAAAGAAGTGGAGGCTGTGAAAGAATCGGAGGAGAAAGAACGAGTCTGTGAGATGGACAGAAAGAATATATGAGACAGAAAGAGAGAGGCTGGCACGCCTGGCAGACCAAATGAACCAAAGGGGAGCTACCCCCCCCCCCTCCAAAACTGAGAGAAAAGCCAAAGCGATATGAGGTGAAGCAGACGGTAACTTAGGTAAAAGTATCAATACTGCAAGTAAAAGTCTGGTAGTCATAATTGACTTGAGTAAAAGTACAAAAGTATTGGCATCAAAATATACTTAAAGTACCAAAAGTAAAAGTACTCATTATGCAGAATGTCCCGTTTCACAAGGTATCATTATGTATACATTGTATTAAAATCTTTTGAAAATAGCAGATCTACAAGCTCACAGCGACGCATTGTGAGCTTGTAGATCAGTTATTTTCAAATAACCTAAGTATGCATAGGGCTGAAGTGGTTAAGGCATGTTTTGTAATAATAATCAAAATCTACAAAGTAAATAGTAACACAAGTTTTCAAATAATTGCAGTGGGGTAAAAAGCACAATATTTGCCTCTGAGATGTAGTGGAGTATAAGTAAAAGTACTGAAAATTGGAAGTAAAGTAAAAAATACCTCAGAATTGTACTTAAGTACAGTACTTGAGTACATGTAGTTACTTTACACCACTGGAAGCAGAGAGCATGCTGAAGAGGTTAGAGGGACGTGGAGGAGTGTGTACTGATAAGACACACAGCCGCCGGGCTCGACACATTTATCCATATTTTAGTTATCATTCTACGATTGACACCGGTGGAAGTGAATCCGCTCAGACACTCAGGTTCTGTGACTGCAGGAAGATGCATGTACCAATCCCACTCAAAAATGTGAAGCAAACTGTGTTGCCTCGTGCGCCGTTTCACTGTCTGGGAACGCAGAGACCTAACGGTATAACGTTCAGTCAGGATACTGTCGTTGACATTTCACCACTTAACCCTTTAAAACCGGGTTTAAATCTGTGTCATTTTAAAGTTTAACCACTTTAACCATCGTTTTATACTTTGGCTATTCAAAAATAGCAAATATACAAGCTCATGAGCACTTCGTGCCGTGCTAAGAGCTTGTAGATCTGCTATTTATTTATTTTATCGTGAAAAATCTTTGAATATATATTTTTAAAGCGATTTAGTTTTACTAAAATCTTTGCTTCTGGGGGTCCCTGGAACAAAATATTTTGAGATGGGGGTCTGTGGCCAAATACATATAATTATGGGGATCCTTGACATGAAAACATTTGAGAATGTAGAATAGAATATATAAAATAATTTAGCAACATATGTTTTTCTGAAAACTGTTATGCTTTAGAAGACATTCGTAGAAAGGCTTCAGGTCTTAATGGGTTAAACCACTTGAACTCTATGCACTTAGTTGACCGGGGTCCCCCAGGGGTCTATACTTGGGACACTCTTTTTTTCCCCTTCTACCCCACAGCTCTTTGCCAAAAAATAGGCGATGTACAAACTCACAATGTGTCGCAACGTGACACGCCGTGAGTAGATCTGCTAGTTTCGCTGAATTGTGTAAGCCCTATATACTTTATAATTTATAGCCGATCGTCGCAATGCGAGGTATGACTTTTTTCTTGGTACAATTGTTTTACTTTTCACGTATACTGTAATGACATGTCCAAATTAGGGATCACCAGGTTGAAAGCCTGTGTTCCCTCAGTTTAGGATTGGAGTTAGTGTTGGTTTTGAGGGAACATAGGTACGCCCCCGAAAGTATTTAAAGCATTTATTGCAACAATGTTACACAATGTATTTTGGCATTGTGACTCGGCTCCTGTGATGCTCCAGAACAAATCTGTGCATGACAGCAACTTTATTAATCTGAGCGCAAAAAAATCCCCCACAGGGCAGAGCCTAAAGACACACAATTAACGTCTCCCCTCCAGACACGCTTTTAAGTATGTAAAAATACCCCCGCTATGATTAATATGTTGTTTAACATAGTTTTCCCTTATGAAAAGAGGCTGGAAGCACATCTACTCTTTCTCCCTCATTGAGAAATTCCGGATCTATGAATATTCAAATATGCAATATCAGAGGCCTTGTGCCCTGCCGCCCACCACCACCACTGCTAAGTAGGCATGTAGCGATTTATCGTAAATCGATTAAAATCAATTCAAACTGATGACAATTTAAATCAATTTAATAAAAAATGTATCGCGATGCAAAAAAATAAGAAAATACAGGCTCTTTGTAAGAGAATTGATACAAAATTAGTTTTCAGTCATTTACTAACTACTGTATTGAAAAGAGGATGAGAGAAAACACAGTATTGTAAAAAAAAAAAAAAACTGGATTTGTGTAAGAGAAATAATAAATAAATACAAATCGTGAAAAATCGTATTGTGAACCTAGTATCGTGATTCAAATCGTATCATGAGTTGAGTGAATCGTTACATGCCTACCGCTAAGGGCTTTCAGTTTTCAGCAAGTGGCTAATTTGCATGTTGGACCATGATAGGTTTGCGGTATTGGTGACATCGCATAGCAGCTGACTCAGTTCTCAGATTGTGAGGAAGTAGAGGGAAGCTCCCAACCTCCAGTGGAAGAATTTGAGAAGGAATCTGTGGTGGCATGATGCATATCGTTGCTGTCAGGCAGAAACCTCTGATCTCCATATTTTAACTTTTTGTGTTTTTTTTTCGTGAATTACTGCCCTACTTGATCATACTACAGCGTCACACAAAAGCAGAGAGTGCAGAGCACCTGTCTGTGTAAAAGGGCCACTTAACCATTTTGGACATACAAGGTTTCCACCAGACAGTGATGATATATACTGTATATACGTAGTAGTATACCATAAACTCATTCACTTTAAACACTTTTTAAGTTATAAGCTGATGCACTTGGGCCGATAACTGCCCCAGCACAGCATTACATGCAGGGACGTGCAGAAAATATTAGAGGGGCAGGGTCTGAAATGTAGATTTAAGGGATTTGATAGATTTCGGTCAGAAAATAGCCGATCTACAAGCTCACAACGTTGTGAGCTTGTACAGCGGCTATTTCCGGTGAGCGACACATCGCTCAACTAAGTATAATTTACTGTAGATGCGGCGTTCGACATGGATTTCTACACAGAGAAAATAATAAAATGCAAGTGCAGGAGAGTTGGTAAAAGACAATTCTCCTGAATGCTGCCTTTGGGTACGGCATGGAGAGGGCGCAGTCGTGTTTCTTTCATCATAGTAAAAGCTGCATTCATGGTCCGGAGAGGACACTTTATTTTTTTTACAGACGGGGAAAAGGGCAGGGGCTCAAGCCCCCTTTGATTGCCTGTGTGTGTGCACGTGCCTGCATGGTTACTGTACATGCAAGTGCCAACAAAATATCCCATCAGTGCTGAGATTCCCCGAGTGTCCCCAAGCCTAGGATGCTAAACAGACAGGATGCAGTGTGCGCTGGCGCTCGCCGCTTGGCACAGCACCAGGCAAGTCGAGAAGGCAGTTGGCTCCGTGGTGTTTTGGGTATGTTGCTAGGAAACCAAAATAAAAACAGTGCTTTTCAAGAGTATGTCCGTGAACAACAAGGTGCTACATTCTCTCCATTTAATCCAATTTAAAAGTTAAAAAAAGAGACTGTTGATTACCAAGCGCCTCTTTGGGAGTAAAAAAAAAAAGGCTTTGTGTAAAAAAAAACACGCGTTAGATTTTGAGATATCTTGAATGCAAGTGGATATTTTGGCCGAAGACTGGCACTAGAACAGTGGTTCTCAGCCTTTCCTGGATCAGGGCCCACTTCTCAAAAGCGTTCAAGTGTTCACGCATCTGTCCACTTAAGACTTTTTAAAAAAAATACGGTATTCCTATATTTGCATTTTAGTGTTTTGCCAAATATTTGGGGGCCCACTTGGAATGACCTTGTGGCCCACAGGTTGAAAATCACTGCACTATAGAGGAAAGGCCAGAGAGGCTCACCAAAATATCTAGGGTGCATCCTCCAAGGAGCACGAAAGAGCACAGCTAATTCCATAACATTCCATGACGAGTAGATATCTCGTTAGGGACCAAAAGCGTTGGAAAGACAAGATGGACAAACTAGCATTGCCATTTTTAAAGCACCGCCACTATAGCTGCATATTGAGTCATTAAAATTGGATCCGTCATAGTAAAGGATATGTCTAGACGGGCACAACTACTGTGCCTTTGTGCCTTTGAGCCTGAGGACACCGACAAACTTCTGAGACAGTCATATGCTGCCTGGCTGCATCCCATTCTGTTCTGTGGCGTCCTAAAGCATGTCCTTTTGTGACTCCTTCCTTGTTGTGTGAGTACTTACAGTATGTACAGAGAAGTGTGTCTTCTCCGACACTGCTTTTAAATTTCATTTTTAACCAAATGAACCCTAGTGTCCCTATTCTGGGCATGTTGTCATAATAATAGATGAGCAATTGGCAAAAATAGGAAAACATCCGTTGAAAATAACACATCTACAAGCTCACAACGCACTGTGTGCTTGAAGATCTGCTATTTTCCCAGAAGAGATTTGGTTTAGAGGGAAAAAGGAGGTGGCCAAGTATGGACCCTGAAGTAGTCAACAGAATATATAGGGTGGAAGAGGTTATGATACATCCTCAATGTGATGTTTTTTCATATTGTAGCCTTCTGTGTGAATACATGTGCTCTAATGTAAAATGTACAATTATTTTCTTATTTTACTTTGACCACATATTGACAATTATTTATTACGTTGATGGAACCAAGTGTCACAGAAAATATGGTGTTATCCTTGAAATGTTTGTTGGGCTGTCATGGCACCAAATGCCAGAGATAGAGGACGTATGAACTTCATACCTGGCAATAAATCTGATGCAATCTTTACAGCGCTGGCGGCTAGGCCTTCAGTCTATAGACTTTATCAGTGGAATTGCGGCTGCTAGGGAACAGCTCGGGTCCAAGTTGATTTCCTGTCAGCTACTGATATTCACAAACACTGCAAAAGGGAAATAAACTTTGGACGCATTTAGAATGTTTATGTTGTGTTAAAAGTGTGAGAAGGGCCATTGAGAAAATAAATAAAATAAAATAAAAACACTTCTGCCTCCCACTGCAACAACAAGCGCACTGTAGCTCTTATTTATTTAACCTAGTTCTCTCATTCTAAACACTCTAGGTACATATTGGGCACATCTGTCGTCCAAGTGAATCTGACCTGGCTTGCACCCTCGGCTAGTGGCTGCTTGTAATGTTGACACTATGGGAATTGGAGGTTATTCTCCACGGTGTTGCACTCACTATACGAATTCTGTAACTCTGGAAAAGAGCAAAAGCTAAATGCCTACAATGTTAAATAATAAATGCAACCAGCTGCAGCAAAAAACAAACCCACCCAGTGTTGATCCATGTGGATAGAAGAGAACATGTGGGATTCTCAGCGGGACCAGGAAACAAGCGAAAAGGAAATGTCATAAGGAAACAAGGACGCTTATTTGGAAAGCAAATGCACCCCAAGTTTGGAATATCCATGACCCCCTCAGGCATCAAGACACCAGTGTGTGTGTGTGTGTGTGTGTGTGTGTGTGTGTGTGTGTGTGTGTGTGTGTGTGTGTGGTCTCAAACCGTATGTATGTGCATGTGTGTGTGTACAGCTGGCTCATGTGTGTGTGTGTGTGTGTGTGAGTGCGTGTACCGAACGCATGTGCACAGACGCATTTGCACGGATACTTAACGAGCGATCAAAGGATGCTTTTGTGCAGCCGTCTCGTGGTGTGGATGCATAATTTACACAGCCGCCGCTACAATGACATAGCTTGTTATGTGAGCGCCAGGGTTACCTTCAGAGGCTTTCTATCAGACGCTTTCCTATAGGGCGGACCGCCAGGCCGCGTTTATTCTACATCTCTACAAAACACTAGCTGTGAGGAGGGTCATTATACCCACCGCCAGACGCTGCGAATATTTATCCTAGACCTCCTAAACATTTAACCGTTGCTTTCATGGTGTTGCGCGTAAGATGCTTCATATCGTTGATGTTGGGCAGAAACCTCTTATCTCCATATTCTAACTTGTTGTGTTTTTCTGTGAATTAACGCCCTACTTGATCGTACTACAGCGCCACAAAAAAGCATCAAAAGTAGCAGATCCGCAAGCTCGTTTTGATCTTGTAGATCTGCTGCTTTTGATGCCTTTGAATTTGAATCCTGAAAAGTAACAGTTTTGGACAGGTTTCCACCCGACGAGAGACTATATCCAAAACTAAATGTAACCATGCCAGGCTAACGGATACACCTACAGTAGGCAGAGAGAGGCCGTGCTTCCTATGGGGCAAGTCGCCTATAAGAGGGTCTGTTTGAGGGGTCTATGTGATTTGCATGTCGGTATATGCGTGTCCAGAGCTGGTATCAAACAGACCGATTAGTGCCAAATGTCTTACGCACGCTGTCAGTAGGCCATCCCATAAAATGTTTTTTTTCAACTTTTTCAAACTTAAATTTTATATATATTTACATACTACACATCAATGGCGAGGCAGATAACTCCATATTTGGAAGTCAATATAACGTCACAGCGACAATGTGTCAATGCGATGTCATCAACATGATGTCTGAGGAACCACATGGAAGCCACGCGGCAATCCCCACGCAAAGCATTGTGGGATGGATTGTGGGAGTGGAGCAGGCGGAGGAGAGCATATGAAAAGGTGAGATCGTCTAGACATTATGCAAATGAGAAGCAAATTTCGCGGGACCAATCAGATCATTGAATGTGACAGGGTAGCAACCATGTTACTACTGTTCCATCAGCGGCACATTGACTCCACTTTAACGAAACGTGTCATGGCTATTATTAAAAGGTAGGGTAAGTGACTTTTTTTTTCTGTTAAAACAAGGGTTAAATGGCTTTATATTCTGATAGTACTCATTGGTATTGACTCTATACTCTATACTATGGAGTGTTTGTTCAGTAACAGGGGTCTCCCCATCCCTCCAGCTCATGATTAAACAGAAAATACATTTTCAGGTAGGGATACCAATTTTATCCAATCAGGAGAGAGAACTCACACAGGGGCATAGGATAGTGAAACATCCCCCAAACAAAAAATTCACAGGTGCTGAACTACAATACGTACATAAGAAGAGGAAGGGAAGTCGGCACACTGTATAATAGCTCCAAGTACATGTAGAACATATATTAAAGTAGATACAACGTTGCAAATACTGTATTTATCCCAGACCCTAGCGGGGTCCTCATCAGGTCAGACCTGATGCAACGTTGTCTATTACTTTAATACATTTTCTACTTGGAGCTATAATACAGTGTGCTGGCTTCCCCCATAATACGGATGCTGGGGGTTAAAGTGGTTAAGTGACACACCCATGAGCAGCAAACAGTTGGCTGGCCGCAAAGACGATTCACTCCATGTACAACAGTTTTTTTGGAGAGAAAAAAAAATCTCAAAATGTTTTGTTCCAGGGACCCAAGAAGCAAAGATTTGAGTTACAAATGTTCGCTTTAAAAATATATATATATTCAAAGAATTGCACAAATGTTCACGATTTTTCAAAAAAATAGCAGATCTACAAGCTCATATAGCTTGTATATCTGCTATTTTTGAATAGCCCAAAGAAGTCTTAAAATGACACAGATGCGTTCCCGGTCTTAATGGGTTAAGACTGAATCCCGCCAGAGACCGTACTTATTGTACAAACCCCCTTTGCTGTCTCTCTCACTCTCAATGAAGATAAAACATTGCAGGGGATGATGACTGCCAAATCTCCCTTTAAAAAGCAGATGTTGCTTGGTTGTTTTTCCTAACCTTCTAAGCAGTAACGGTTTTGTACAGAATACTTTGCATCTTAATAACAAAGTAACCGCCTGTCGATTTGCAATACCTGAAACTCCCCAATTGCTTTCATATCCAATTTTCTTATACATTTGTAACCGCAAGTCCAACCGTATTGTCTGCTTTTCTTTACCGTTTCTTTGTGTTCTGCAACCTAATCCCAAGAGGAGAGTTTGTCGTGCTCGCTGTACACTCGCAGCAACCGACTTTGATATACAATTTGAATTATTTTGTTCAATGTGGATACCCCACTGTCTGTAGTACTTTATTTGAAGAAATCATAGAGAGAGAGAGAGAGAGAGAGAGAGAGAGAAAGAGAAAGAGAAAGAGAAAGAGAAAGAGAGAGAGAGAGAGAGAGAGAGAGAGAGAGAGAGAGAGAGAGAGAGAGAGAGAGAGAATAGTAGTGGAGGGGCACAGGTAGAAGAGAGCAGATAAGAATTGTAATGTAATTTTCTTTAAATCCCATTGCTAATGGCACTTTTTAGTACTTTATGAAAACTGGGTTTACTGGTGGTTGGTGCAAATACCTGGACAGCATAGCCCGAATTGCAATGTCCTGGATTCAAACTGAGCTCATTGTCGGTTTCATAGGTCACTCGGTCTCTCTCTCTCTCTCTCTCTCCCCCTCTCGCTCTCTCTCTCTCTCTCAGCTATATTATTAATTGAATAAAAAACGCTTAAAATGGAGCATAGTGACAAATGATAGAATGTAGCATAATATTCCGTACTGTAGTGTAGGTAGGTACAGTATTAAGCCTGAGAGTGGTCCATTCATTCCATTTATTATACTCCCTGAGTTTTACACTCATGATTTCACAAAAGAAACAGGTAGATTTTTTTGATTCACACTCAACTGAATCATTCAACAGCTGAATACACTCCATCTATATTCAGCCTGTTGACTCTATATATATATTCAGCCTGTTGAGTCGTGACCTTGAGACATCAGTCAATCGATCCCCCACACCTCCCCCTCCTCCTGCTCCTCTACCCTCCTTCTCCTCCTCTATCTCTCCATCTCTCCTGCCCTCTCTCAGCCTCTCGGTCATTCATCCATCTGTCATGAATACATCCACACTCGTTGGTGACACCGACAGTAACAGCAACCTATTTGTAATACTAATTGCCGTGTGTGTGTGTGTGTGTGTGTGTGTGTGTGTGTGTGTGTGTGTGTGTGTGTGTGTGTGTGTGTGTGTGTGTGTGTGTGTGTGTGTGTGTGTGTGTGTGTGTGTGTGTGTGTGTGGTAGTAGTAGACCGGTGATTCTCTCGTCTTTTCAATTTCAAGGACCTCCAGACAGTTTGAAATGCATTAAGGCCACGGACACCCATTTCATACGATTCTGATCTCTGGGACCCCACTCTATACTGTTAAAAAAGAGCTTTCTGTTAAAGGTAGGGTAAGTGTTTTTCTTTGGTTAGAATAAGTGTTAAATAGCTCTATATTCTGATTCTACAAAGAATCTATGTTGCTATAATATCAGTGGTGCTCAATCTTTTTCATGTCAAGAGCCCCCACATTATATATATATTTGGCCACGGACCCCTATCTCAAAAATGTTTTGTTCCAGGGACCCCCAGAAGCAAGGATGAGTTACAAATGTTCGCTTCAAAGATTTGCACACATCTTTCAAAGATAGTAGATCTACAAGCTCATAGCACGGCACTATGAGCTTGTAAATCTGCAATTTTTTGATAAGCCAAAGAAATCTAAAATGACACACAGCTGCTTTTCCCGGTCTTAATGGGTTAACCACTAGTCCAGCGGCACCCCTGACTCCCATTCTAAAATTAAAGTTAAAAAAGTATAAAACAATGTGAAAAATATTTGTGCGTTGGTCTAGGCCGTGTGCACAAGTGATGTGTCGTTGATCTGTTCTGCGGTTTGTGAGATTATAGCCCCGGACAAACAGACTTACAGACCCTCTTCTAGACAGCATGGCCCTCACAGTGCCCACA